>NC_052349.1:59316468-59431823 GCF_009727055.1 Benincasa hispida
TTTATACTTCAAACATAAATCTTTCCGCCCTGATAGGAGAATGAGGACTTAAGCGGAAACTAACCCCATCTGATGATTAGCGGGTCATGGCAGTCAGTAGGCCAGAGTCGCATCCAACATCAAACCATTTAGGCATAAACGCTTATGCTTCCAACATAAATCTTTCCGCCCTGATAGGAAGATTGAGGACTTAAGCGAAAACTAACCCATCTGATGTATTAGCGGGTCATGCAATCAGTAGGGCCGAGCTTCGCATTCAACATCAACCATTAGCGTAACCATGAGATTTAGAACTAGAAGGCATAACTTACAAACCTAATTAAAAACTGGTTTTTTAACGTAATCGTGAACAAACATAATGCATGGGGGTCCCTTGTAAGAGAACGTGTTCTAAACATGTAATGCAATATAACAATTAACATAACCATGCACATAATAAAGGTACAACTACCATAGAAACATTTAAAAGAGAGGGTGAGATAAACTAACTTGCCTTGACTGTGATCTAATTATTCCTTATTATTCTTTATGATTTTATCAGCAGAGTTTTCCCTTTTAAATCAAAAAGAAGAAATTTGGGCAGCACTTTACCCGAGCTTTTCTCTTTTAATCTCACAGAACTTCCTCACTCACACTTACTTTTTTACACGATTCTTTGTTACTGTGATTTGTTTGAGAATGGGTTAAATCTTCGGCAAAGGGTCCTATTTATAGTAGTTTTCAGCTCTTCTCAGTGTGACAAATCATCGTACAGGTGGCTTCTTTAAAATTACTTATGGTTTATGGATTCCTCTCAATAAGACACCTAATTTTGGCTAACGTTTGCCCTTACGTCATCATTCTTTGTTTGTATTCAATTTTAGGGTTTTTCCATGTATAATCTATAAGATCGTGGCCAAATTCAACGCATAATTCACGCTTCTGTCCAAATCTCGCTCACTCTGCTCTTAAAATCTCGCTCTCTCCCGTTTTCTCACTAGGAATTTACTCTGTCCAGCTTTCTTGCTGGAAATCCCGCTCTCTCCATTTCTCGCTCTCAAATTTTCTCTTCTGTCTTGCTCTCTCCAGCTTTCTTGCTCCACTCCCGCTCCCCGATCTCGCTCTCGCTCCCGCTCCCGCTCCCGCTCCGCTCTCGCTCCCGCTCTCTTATTCATTATCTTTTGGATAATGAATAAATTTCCAGTTTCAAATTTATTTATTTATTTATTTTTTTTATTTTTTCCTTCTAAATTTCCACCCCTTAAATAAAATTTCGTCTCGCTTATTATTTGACATTTAATTTCCTGTTGCGTAAAATCTGGGTCGTTACATTCTTTCCCCTCTTAAAACTTTCGTCCTCGAAAGTTCTTGGTTCTTAAAAATGATAAGGGTATTTGTCTTTCATCTCTTTTTCTCGTTCCCATGTAGCTTCTTTCATTTGCTGAATTTTCTGCCAGAGAACCTTCACTAAACTTATTTCCCGATTACGAAGCGACTTTCTTTTCTCTTTTGCCAGAATGCAAATCGGATCTCCTCATATTCCAAGTTTTCACTTAATTATAGAGGTTCATGAAATTACTATGTGTTGATCGGTCAAAACACGTTTATTTTCCGAATCACTCGATGTACACTGAAAGACACTATTTATTGTAGATAATGTGGGTCGGTAATCGCCAATACGGTAAAGGCTACTTGGCCAATACGTTCTAATATTTCAAAGGTCAATGAAGCAAGGGCTAAGCTTGCCTTTTTCGTTGCCGAAACGCATAATGTCCCTTCATTGATTTACCTTATAGAAATACGTGAATCTCTCCTTTATAACGTTTATGCTAATGGTTGATGTTGGATGTGACTCTGGCCCTACTGATTGCATGATCCGTTAATCATCAGATGAGTTAGTTTTCGCTTAGGTCCTCATCTTTCTATCAGGGCGGAGAGATTTATGTTGGAAGCATAACGTTTATGCTAATGGTTGGTGTTGGATGCGACTCTGGCCTTACTGACTGATGACCCGCTAATCATTAGATGGGTTAGTTTTGCTTAGGTTCTCATCTTCCTATCAGGGCGGAGAGATTTATGTTGGAAGCATAACCGACCACCACATGTTATTATACGTTTTCGGTCCCAATCATATGTTTTCATGACATGTTGCTTGTGATTGTGCATTTGGTCACTACCCTACGTGAGAACTACTTACTGGGTATATTATGTACTCATCCTATATTTTTATAGACTATGTAGGTAAGAACACAGCGTAGAGGGCAGAGTTGGACGTCGCTCAAATGGCCAACCATCAAACTCACTATTATAAACACATGCATTTTGTACCACCACGCTAATGTTTTATGGATCCTAGTGTTTTGATAAATAAATTTCTATATAGTTCTTCTATCTAATTAATAAAATTTAGATATGTTCTTTGAAATTTCAACCAAAACTCATCTCATGATAGAAAAGTCTAAGTATGCATGTCGTAGCGGTCGGATCATAAGGTGTAAGGATCCGGGCGTTACACTTTTTCTGTATTTTTCTCTCCTTAGATCTTACCTATATAAGTTTGCAAGATGGGCCAACAAAAGAATTAGTCTCAATTGGGCTAAACATATACCCAACATTTTGGGCTCACGTAACACAAGTTTAAAAGAAAATGAATGAGAAATTGTACTAAATGTCTAAAACGGGGTAGAAGATTTGAAAAATGTCTATTTCTATTTTCTTTTGGAAAAGGTCTAAATTTTGAAACATGTATGTTGCCGTTGGAGTAAGGGAAAGGTGTTATGTCTAATTTACCTTTAACTACCATGTATCCCGTTATTTTTTGGGATTGATATACACCTAAAATGTGCCTATTTTACCTTTAATTTAAAGTTATTTTTATTAGATTTAATATGTTTGCTAGTGATTTTTAGGAAACTATCATAAAAATGAGTATTTGAAGTCAAAAGAATCAAACTGAGCCAAAACGGGGTCAAAACCATTAAGAAAAGTGGAGAAAAACCAAAGAAACTCTAAAGACAAGACAATCGTGACATTAGGCCAACGTTGTAGACCTGAGAGCATCAAATTTATGCAAGTGCCTAGAGCGCCACTGTGCTACCTTGAGCACAACCTTGCGATTCGATAAAAAAGTCAGGGTGCCGCTGCGCTACCTTGAGTGCAGCACTACACAACGATTGCTACCCTCGAAAGCTGCCGCATTTGCTTTCCGTTTATAAAATTGGCAATTTTGAAAATCTCTTGGTGGCCAAATTTGGATCCTCTATTTATTTTGAGACTTTTCAACACTTTGGAGGATGATATTTAGACCTACTTTTAGACCTAAGAGAGAGAGTTTTTGCCCTAGGAAAGTTAGAGGGTGGAGAATTATTTTGAAGACCGTTTGATATCTTGAGGTACTGACCAAGAAAAGATCGACGAGTTCCATCAAAGGAGGAGCAACACGATAGTGTTCTTTCGAATCTTTATTTTTCTCTACTTTAATGCTATCAAATTCATATGTGAGTATGTATGAGAACCATGGGTGGCTAGACCTTCTTGTTTAGAGTGTTGGTAGATTTATTTATGGATTTAGATTAATGCTTACTGATTTTATGGAATTTGTAGAACTTTATGCTTTTCAATGTTATTATGCTTAAATTCTATTGGATGACCTTCAATAATTTTTAGATTAAATGTTCAACTCGACAGGTTGCATGTTTAACCGGATTTATAACATTGGATTGCTATTAACCTTTCATGTAATTAGGGGAATAGCAAAAGTTGTTGATGACAATAAGTTAATGCCGTGATCCTTAATTTGATTTCAAGATGTTAGTTGATGTTAGTTATCATTTAAGATTGCATGAGAAAAGATTGTTTTTGAAAGAAAATAATCCAGACCTTAGTTTCGAGTAGGCATATTGTTTATGCATAATTTCATGATAAATCTAAGTACTATCTAATAAAGTTTGTGATGAAATCAATACCCTAGGACTCTTTTACTCTGAAATTTATACTTTGTTTGTCAAGTTTATTTCGTGTTCATAATTGCAATTGCTTCAACTTGATTTCGATTCCTTAGCTAAAATTGATACGATTATGAATAGATAAGTACTAATTACTAATTTAATCTTGGAGGACGATACTCGATCTCTTATGCCGTTTTAATTTACTCTCACTTGACCGCATTCACTGTCGTCAAAAACTTATTTTGGAGAGACTAAAACACCAATAAACACCAATTATCCCTGTTTGGCACCAAATGCTCGGTTCTACCTCTTGGTTACTCGATACCTACCAAAATAAGATAATTAATATGTAAAATCCATTAATGAGCCTAAATTAAGCTAGAAATTATAGCTCTTTTTGAGAGCTATCAATTGTGAACGTGCCCGTCAATGCAAACAACTTTGAGTTGAAGCCGAGGTTGATTCAAATGGCTAGAGAGAATGCTTTTAGAGGACGCCCTACTGAAGATACTCATAAGCATCTCAGATTGTTTCTTGAAATTTGTGGAATAGTTAAGATTAATGGAGTTACTAATGATGCAATAAGACTAAGACTGATTCCTTTCTCTTTGCAGGATCGAGCTAAAAATTAGCTTGAGACAATCTCTTTAGAGAGCATCACAACATAAGTGGAGCTAGCTCAAGCATTCTTGAACAAATGTTTTTCTCCTACCAAGTTGTCTAAACTGACATCAGAAATTGTATCTTTTTCTCAACAACCCGATAAATAACTATATGAATGTTGGAAAAGGTATAAAGACCTTCTAAGGAGATGCCCATAGCATGGATATCCAAATTTGTTGTAAATCCAATTATTTTATGATGGGTTGAATGGAAACACGAAATCCATTCTAGATGTTGGAAAAACCGCTATAAGGCTTATACTATATTAGAAGACATGGCCACTACAAGCTTTAATTGGCCGAGTGATAAGGACTCTACCACCAAAATAGCTGAAATGTATGGAATTGATGAGGTAAGTTCTTTAAAAGCCTAGCTATCATCTCTTACTAATGCTCTTAATAAATTGGTTGCAGAAGGTCAGAATAAAATGAATCCTCCATCCATAGCAGCTAAGATTGAGATAGAAAATTTTGTGGGAAGAAATCAAGGTTGCTAAGGACGACCAAAACAACAATTACCAACACATTACAATTCAAGTTGGAGAAATCATGAAAATTTCTCTTATGCTAATATGAATGTGTTGAAGGTTCCACACGTTTCTTTGCAGAAATCGAAAAGAAGCCAACAATGGAAGAGCTATTAATGAACTACATCAAAAGTCTGAAAGTAGAATATCTACAATGGAAAACAATATGCAGATGATGGCCAGTAACATGTAGAGTATGGCCACCACATTGAAGGCTTGGTAAGCACACTGGCTAATCATGACATAGTCATTGAGCACATGGATGTCAAATTGGAACAAATAGTTGCTGCAGTTAATTCCATCAAGGTAAGTAACATCCCCACCACATCTGAAGGGAGGCCCCACGAGCAATGTAATGTAGTTACTTTAAGGAGTGGCAATTTTTTGAATGAATTTGGTAGGAGATTTGTCGATGAACCTTTAAGAATTGAAGCATAAAAGTCAAAAGAGGGTGTTGATCAAGAAGAGCAAGCTGAGGAAACAAGGAAGAAGGCACTTAGACAAACACAAGTAGGGAAGCCATTTTCTCCTTAACAAATTACCTTATCCTCAATGTTTTCAAAAGAAAAACTTAAATACACAATTCTCCCAGTTTTTAGACATGTTCAAGAAACTTTACATCAATATTCCATTCATAGATGCACTTACACAAATACCCAATTATGTGAAGTTCATGAAGGAGGTGTTATCTACGAAGAAGAAATTTAAATAGTATGAGATGGTAAACCTGAAAGAGGAATATAGTGTCATCCTACAAAAGAATCTCCCTCAGAAATTAAAAGATCCAAAGAGTTTTACAATTCCTTTCACTATTGTCTCTCTTTTTTTTTTGTTAAGAAAGCCTTATATGATTTAGGTGCTTCTATTAGTTTTATGCCTCTGTCTTGTACAAAAAGCTTGGACTAAAGGAAATGAAATCTACCACAATCTTTTAATAGATGGTTGACAGATCTTTAGCATATCCATAAGGTATAGTTAAGGATGTGCTTGTCAAGGTGAGCCAATTATCTTTCTTGCAGATTTTGTGGTTTTGGATATGGAGGAGGACTCTGAGATTCACATCATCCTAGTAAGACCTTTCTTGGCCACAAGGAGAGCATAAATTGATGTTGAGGAAGATAAGCTGACTTTTATAGTCAATGAGAACAAGGTAAATTTTGGAGTTTATCCATCACTCAAGAGCTCTAATGAGGTAAATACGTGTCATAGGATAGATAGCAAAGAGGAGAACCCTATTAGGCATGAGTTTGTATTACCTTCTATCCCATCTTATATGAGTAGGAATGATAAATATGTTGATCTCATTGGCCATGATAATATGATTGATATCCTCATGATGATTGTTATGATAATTTATCCTTTAGGCATGGATATGACAATTTGATTCTAAGATGTGGAGGCATGAATGATATACCTAAACCACATGGGATCCGACGTGATGAATGAGCCTCGTCTAGATAGAAGATGTTGAACCAAGCACTTGTTGGGAGGTAACCCAAGTTTTATTGCTTTCTTTATTTTCTTTTAGTAATTTATTTTAGTTGTTTTCTTTTAAAAATCTTAGAGTCACTCATGTGTTCTCATATTTTTCAGGAGATATGTTTAACACAAAAGGGTACTTTTTACACTAGCTTGCTTGGTGGACTCTCGCACGCTCCCAAGTTTGTTTCTCCGTGTTTTATTTTTTTTTTGTTTTTGCATTGAGAACAATGAAAATTTCTAAGTTTGGGTTGGGAGGTGTCTTTTGTACTTTTGTTTGTTTTCATCATGCGATGCATGTTATTATGGTTTTATTGATGATATGCATGTTAATTTATTTTGAAAATTTGAAAAAAATTTATTTTTTTTTTGAGATTTGAGATGATGATGAGAGTTCTTTATTGTATGCTTTTGATGTTTATTGTCCATGATAGGACTTGAATATGCATGTAGATGACTTTGAATGGAAATACGATGGCAATATCTTGAATTATGATCTATTTATGTCCCTCTTTAAATCTTCTATGTCATGATCACGTAGTGACTTTAATTTAGAAACTTTAACTAAAAGCAGGATTGAGTTGAGTGTATTTGGTTGTCACCTCGAAAGGCTCCACCGGTTAGAGGGTTGATATTCATGATAGTTTGTAATGTTAGACTAAGAGGAAAAGAAAAGAATTTTATGTTTGCCTTGGAAAAAGAGTGATCACTCATTATCACATGCTTAAAAGAAATATCTTTTTATTGTGTAAACTTGTAACGTGTATGCATGGATAGAGGTAAAAAGAACTACATTTGTTGTGATTAGTTAGGACGCTTGGGAATTGACTAGGTACGAGCTCCTATGGTGAATGTGTGAAAGCTAGTGCCCCTAGATAAAAGAATGCAAGTTTAGGGCCATTTGTTGTTATAATTAAGATACCTAGTGGATATATTACTTTCTTGAAGTGTGTGGATACTTGATGATTGGTGCATGAGCCAGAGTAGGGAGAAAACTGAAGAAACTTTCTTGAACCTAAATTTAGTTCTTGTATTTTAAATTAAATGTGGTTTACACACAAACAAATGGGATATGATTAGATTTGGCCATGAATGAGCATGATGATAGACTTACTTGAATGTTTCTACTTGATTCTTTAGCTAGTTATTCTCTGAGGCATGGGACACTAACACTTATTTTGAATTTCTTTATAAATTATTTTATCTTTTGCTTGGGACTAGCAACATTCTAAGTATGGGTGATAATATGCACCTAAAATGTGCGTATTTTACCTTTAATTTAGAGTTGTTTTTATTAGATTTAATGTGTTTGCTAGTGGTTTTTAGAAAATTATCAAAAAAATGAACATCTGAAGTCAAAAGGATCAAACTAAACCAAAACGGGGTCAAAACCATTAAGAAAAGTTGAGAAAAATCAAAGAAACTCGAAAGACAGGGTAGCGCTGTGACACTAGGCCGGTGCTGTCCTTGGTGCTATAAACCCAGAGCATCAAATTTGTGCAAATTCTAGAGTACCGCTATGCTACTTTGAGCACAATCTGCGCTACAATTGCTGCCCTCGAGTGCCGTTGCGTTTCCTTGAGCACAACGCTGTGCTTGCTTTCATTTTATGAAAAATTGACAATTTTGGAAATCTCTTGATAACCAAGTTTGGATCCTCTATTATTTGGAGGTTTTTCAACACTTTGGAGGACGTCATTCATATCTAATTTTAGACCTAAAAGAGTGAGTTTTTACCCCAGAAAAGTTAGAGAGTGGAGAATTATTTTGGAGACTGTTCAATATCTCGAAGTGCCGACCAAGAGGAGATTCACGAGTTCCATCAAAGGTGTCTGGACAATGCATTATTTCCCATTTCGCATAAAAGATTTATCTATTGTTGAGTAGTGTTGTTTACACCATAGTTAATACCGTTCATTTTTCCATCATTAATAGCGTTAGGATTTACCACACAATATCAATCAAGGTAATATTCAGACATTGTTTTTGTTTAATGTAGTTTATATATCTGATTCTCATATTAATTTTGCTTATATATGTTCGCAGACAATGTATTTGAAAGATGGCTGGACAGTGCATTTTCCCATTTCGCTCTCATATAGTATTTGTTTATTTTTTGAGTAATTGTTTCAATTGATTTTAAATATATAATTATTTATATATTTTTTTGGTCAATTTTCAAATAACTACCATGTATTTAAAAATAATATTTTAAGTTGAAACATTTTTAGATGGGAACTATGTTTAGATATTTTTCAAAATAAAAATTTACAATTAGACATTTGTCTAGTCGTCCCAAATAAATTTGTGTTTGTGCGACAAATGGGCTAGACATCCACAATAGAAACTTGAAAGATTACATTTCTTCAATTTTAAAAACTTAGTTTGGAAGTTAACACTTAGACTTATTTTTACTTATTTCCTTATCGATTGTATGAAAATTAAATTTTAAAAACAAAATAGGAAGACATATTCTCTTTCATGGTCCTATTTATAAAATGATAGGAATAGGAATTTAAACTTAGAACATGATACATAATTAAAATTTTCAAACATTGAACCATTTATATCACAATAATATATACTACATGTAATTAAGTATAAGGATAGACAGTCTTCATCATCTAAAATAAGTTTTCAAATTCTCAAAATATCATGGCCATTTACGAAGAATGTAAACTTTTAATATTTATTGTGTTTGGAAAAAGTTTAAATTATTTTTTATAAAGAATAACTTATCCTTAATCCTTGACATTTTGATCGACTTAAAAATAATCACCTTCAATAAGATAGTTATGTCTTGTAAGCATCAATTGCAAAATTTAATAAAATTATATGGATAAAATAGAATGTGACAATTCTCTTTTCGAAAATTAATGTGGTATAAATTTATTTCTTCGTTATTTAACTTAAAAACTAAAATTATTATACAAGATTTTCATTGTTATTAAATTCTAACAAAATCTTACGAGAAAACGACCAGACAAAATATTACTTTTAATAAATATGTCCAATAGAAATAATTTTGTAGATAAAAATAGTTTTTTCAGGGGTGAGAACATTTAATTTTGGTGTTCAAAAAATAAACCAAGAGAGGAAAAAGAAAACGGAAGAATCTAGAAGGGAAGTTCAAAGCTTTTTTTATACCTTAATTCTTAATTCAACCACAATCTTTAAGATTATGGGCCTTAATAAGGATTTAGTTTTTAGTTTATTTGTTATGAAACTTACACATTTTTTTTTGTAAGGTTGAATATTTAGTCAAATTTAAAAGAAAAAAAACTTTTTAAAAACTATTTTTTTTAGTATTCAAAATTTCACTTGATTTTTTAAACTATTGATAAAAAATAGATAACAAAGGAAGAAATTTGGAGGTGGAAGTAGCGTCTATAGACTTAATTTTTTAAAATAAAAACAAAACAAAAAAATAAAATAGTTATCGAACGAAACTGATAAAAATTTATTTTTGAAATTTTTTTTTTTAGTAATAAAAATTTTCAAAATTTAGCTTCATTTTTTAAAACATTAATGGTAAGTGAAATATAATAAAAATAAATTTATAAGTGGAAGTATTACTTATAAGCTTAATTTTTAAAAATAAAAAACCAACGGTTATCAAGCCTTATATTTCATTTTGTTATAAATTTGAGGATATATAATAAAATAAATGGATATTAAAATAAATGAAAACATAATATATAAATAAATAAAATAAAATAAATTCACAAAATATGAAATAAGATTGTTTTCTAAAATATCAATTTCCTCCAATTTTTATGGATTTTGCCCAATGTATATCTTCCAAAACCTATCAAATGTCACTATTTATAGACAATTTGACAAGTAGGAAGGGATTACCTAGAACTAATAATGTGTAATGTTGAGACACTGTAGATATCGTATTTGGTCCGACTTGATTTTTAAAATTATATTCTTAGTTTTTGATAAATTTTAACTCATTTGAAATTTATAATTTAATAAACATTGAAAATTAAATGTTTTTTTAAAAAGTCTAGAAAAAGTTTTTTTAATATATTAAATTATAGAATATATTCAAATTTAAAATAATTAAAATAATTAAAAAAAAGTAAAATAATTTTCCAAATTCACAACTTCCCGCTCTTTTACTAATTCTTCTTCAGATGCATTGTGGAGTCAATCAATGATTTTCCAAAATTTAAATTTTAAGGAACATACGTTTGTTTACATCACATGCATTATTTCCATTTAATTATTTTATGATTTGTTTGGATGTTGCAATTAAAAAAAAAAAAGAAGTTAAAAGAAAAGTTAATTTTTTTCCCCCATCAAGAGTTTTGATTTTTTTAGGACAATCTTTAGGGAAAAAAGTTTCATAGTCTTCTAATTTTTTTAAAAAAGGTTTTTTTACAAAAGAAAAATTGAAACATTTGTTTAGTAAATGTTTTGAAATTAGATTTTGTTCCCAAGAATATAGGCTTTAGAAAAGGGATGACTCTCAATTCTTAAACAAAATCAATGAAAAAAAAAAAAAAAACCAAAAAACAAGAAAAAAATAAAAACAAAAAGGATTAGAAAAGTTTTTCCTCATAAAAGATAAATGCAAACAAGTATTGTTCAATTTCATTTCTAGTTCAAGTTAGACATTCTTTGTAAATTCTGTCATTGATTTCTACATATTAATTACATAAACGAATTATGCCTACAACTACTCGTTTGACTCGATTAGACTAACCTTTACAAAGGCAGATAGCTAACGAAAATCTAATCAAGAAAGTGTTCTAAACTTTGATTAAAGTTGGAAAGGCCTAACTTTAATCAACCTATATGTCTCTAATCCTATTGGGTTTGATAGCGTCCATATAGAATAGAAAACATATGCATTAAGTTCAAGAATTCAATTGTGTCGATTAATTGCCAAGATAACCATATTCAATTATCTGAAATTATCCTTGAATCTAGCAATTTATGTATTCTAGGAATAGCCATCAAATACAAAATTAACCATTGCCACTTGGTAGACCTTGGCTAGACATACTTATACATGAATACATCCATGCAACATATCCAATCAAGATTGTAGCAAAACTAAGAATCTTGGTTATACATGCTTAAAAGACAAAGATCCTTAAACATACTTTTAGAACTTAAAACTGATTCAAAGATCCATAAATTCAGAATGCAAATTGTAAAGAAAAGCAGAAAACTCAAGAAGGATGCAAGAATCCTTGAAACTAGAAACAAGATTGAAGAAATTACTTCACAAATCCATTGACAAATCTCAGAAGAAATCTATTACATTATTTGCAATCAAAGAAAGAAATGAAAATCTAACTATTTGGAAATAAAATTATCAAGGAGATGAACGGATGAAGAGAGAAATTCTGGACTCCATGAAAATTCTGCCTCTTTTTTTGCCTAAAGTGAAAGAAAATGTTTTATAGTCACAGGTGTAGCATCGCAACGCTAAGGCTAATATTGCAACGCTAAATCTTAAAATAGTCAAGAAGCATTGGGCGAGGGTCTTGACACTGGGTTGCACAAGACGCGCACATGGACAATTCCGTCAATCTCTGGAGCATTGCGACACTGTTGGGAGCATTGCAACACTGCCTTGTTATGTAGCAAATGGGTGCATTCTGTCTTCAAGCGTTGCTCAATGCTTCTAGGAGGGTCATGACGCTGGGTCTCATGGCATTTTGATGATTATTTGATTCTCTTCAATTTTGTTGATTTCTTAGTTTTTCTTGATCCTTTTTAGTCCAAATTTCTTGAAATGACTCTAAAATACTCCCAGGACTGTCTTACCTACAAAATGAACATTAAAAGCAAACAAAGAACACAATTTTGAAGGAATTAACGTAGAAAAGATATCTCTCTTAAAGACCCATCAGTCTTTCTAATATTAGGATTTGTCCTCATGTTAGTTCTGGCATTCATAAAAAAACACAAAATCACTCAAAAAATCTTTCAACACCTTTCACATTTTAGGATAAGATGTTGTTAGTGTTCTCGTGTCTACACAAGGGTCGTACATTTATGAAAGGCTTAAGTATCTCAAATCTAAAATAAAAAGGGTCATGTATTTGTATCTATGTTCATTTCATATATAGTTATACATGAATTCTAAATCTTGTATAAAGTCTCACTCATGCTGCATTTAGGGTCGGACAATACATTGACATGCATAATCCACTATTATTTGAAGTCAAAATTTGAGAAGACATTGGCATTATTTATATCCATAATTATCTCCTTTTGTAGGAAATTAAAAAAAAAATATTAATCATGCCATCATGCATACATACATGCATTAAAAAATAATAAAAAATTATTCTTCGTCACATATTTAATACGTTTCCGTTTTATTAAAAAAAAAAAAAAACTATAATAGTGTCTTTACCTTTTCTTTTAATGAAAATAGCTCAACAATCATATGTTCTGTTCTTATAGGGTAAAAGGCAAAGCATGGAAGAACAAAATGATGAGTTAAAAAATATGATACGAGCCATTAACCAGATTCAAGAGTAAGTCACAATGATCCCAAATGTGGAGATTGAAAAGTTAAGCCGAACTCAAGAGCAACTCTTAAGATTTCAAAATTCGGAGGTAATGAGAATGAGACAAGACATTGACAAAATTCAAGGTCAAGTAGCAAAAATCCTTGATGCTTTTCACAATATTAAAAAAACTACAAACTATCAACTTGGATACTCATTACATAAGGAGAAGTTAACAAAAGCAAATGAAAAAGACTATCTTGAAAAATTTATCTCTAATGAAATTCTTGAAAGCAATGAATTTTGCTTCCAAGGATGTGAGCATAATAGGAACATCAATCGAGACAATTTGAACTTTCTTGAAATGAAGAAGAGCATAGAAGACCTTAAGAGGAGAGATATGACTATGCAAGTGTCAACCCCTTTAAAAAATGTCACAATTCAATCAATCCCTAAAGACAACGAGGATTCAACAAAGAAAATAAACAGAACCCCAATATTAGTTTTAAATTCTAAGATGAAACTTAATGCATATGTTCCTTGGTATCTACATGTTGCGTATTACAACTCAAAATCAAAGAAACAAATTGCTCCTCACAGTCATGAGGTCAGGAGACAAAAAAAAGAAAAAAACTACCAATAACTTATATCGAGCTTTTACCCCAATTGTTTCAAAACTACCTTTTAACTCAAATGCTTGTAGAGCCATTGCGACTACCCTACCTAATGTGGTATGACCCAAACACCCATTGTGAGTACCATGCAGGAGCTATAGGGCATTCAACAAAACATTGTCTTAGTCTTAAACATAAAGTATAGACTCTGATCAAGGTAGGTTAGCTAAAATTTTCAAGTGGTGAATACTAGAATTTAAGGTTTTTCTTCTTTTTAAGTAGAAGTATTTGGTGTACTTGATTTTGAAAATAAATGTGGACCTTTGATTCTCTTCCGTTGTTAATAAAGTTGATTTCTTTGAATCCATCAAGTAATAGAGTGATATCAAACCATGACTTCGCTAAATACTTGAACGAATATAAATATGTGGAAGTCGAACTATTTCTAAAAACAAAATATCAAGGTTTCATTATGCATGTGTATTCAAACGTCATGAATTTACTTAAAAAATGATTTCTTTGAAAATTTTCTCCATTGGAAACAAAATGAAATTGCATACTTCTTTTGTATGTCAAATATTTTTGAAAGTGAATCACTTTTAAATTCACTTTAATCATTTTTGTTAGCAAAAAAACTTAACAAGAATCTTAAGCGACCATGTTCTGTTTTCATTTAGAGAAAATGTGTAAAAAAAAAAAAAAAAAGAAAGAAAGAAAAAGATACTTCCCCTCCTCATTTTGAGAATCATTTTATCATTTTTTGTGGAATTTAATTGTTGAGCTAAAATCTTGTTTAAAGGTTTTTTTTTACCTCAACCTTCATAATTCTCATGTGTTAAGCCTTACTACCACACTTTCAAACAAAATCTTAAACACTGAGGCAAACACCCCTCTTAAGGTGAGGACCTAAAAAATTACTTACTGTATAAAACCTTGTGCCTAGCTTCATATTTGAATCTATGGAAAACCATTACTTTATCAATCCTCCATAAAACCTACAACTCTTACAACTCTCACCATATGTACTTGTATGGTAAACCTCCATATTTGTCTAAATGAAAGCTTTTTGCTAGTCTGTCAAATAAGATGTGGGTCAAAGTTTTAAACTATCCACCCAAATCAAGAGGTCTTCAAGGGCAATAAAATAGTATTGGACTCTTACGATGTACTGCTTCATAACTAATACTTATTGAAGTAGTAATCTAACATGCAATGGAATAAATCAGAATCAATAAGCACTCTAACTATTCTTAATTTGAGTTTTAAACATGCTATTCAAAAGAAGTTCAAAGAGGATTTGAAGCAAAACTTACCTTTGGAGACTTAATCCACGAATTTAGCAGAATCACTTCAAGATTGAGCTTGAAACTTCAACAAGACCACCACCAAGATCTTCTCTACAAAACTCAAGAAGGAATATGTGGTAGAAATACTCAAATCTAACTGAATTGGAGAGGAATTTTGGTGGTTTGTGAGAGTTTTCAAAATTCCAGCACTTTAGTAAGTTTTTCCAGAAAATCTGTCTCAAATCCATGCATTAGACTCATTATATAACATGTTTTCATGCAGGGAGAGTGTCTTGCATGGAGGGCAGCTCCTACTTGGAGCTGATTACAATTTGGAGGTGGAATTAGGTGACGAACCACCCAAGAAATGGTTAATGGATTTTCCCCAAAAATTGCAAAATCCACTAACCCTAAAATCAATTTCAATTTTAAAACTAAAATTGATTTTATAATTAAAAAAACTATTTTATTTAATAATTAGTTTTATATAATTAATTCAAAATTAATAATTAATAAAACTAATTTCAATTTTTTAATTAAACCTTTTAATTAAAATTTATTAATTTAATATCTTAATATTAAATTAATAAAATACCAATTCCACCAATATGATTCAATTTCATATTTAAATCATAATTTAAATAGTTATTGATTCTCCAATTTCGTTTAATTTCAACTAAATTAAATGTTTTATAATTGTATCAAATACAATAAATTGAAATCCCTAATAATCAAATTTGAATATTTCAAATTCATAACCCTAATTCCGAAATTCATCCAATTTAATACTCAATTTGTTATTCCAATTTATGAGCCAGTAGAGGGACCTAATGGACCTCATAGATCATGAGCTCCAAAGATTTGTTATTAATCAGTTAAACTTTTTAAACCGAATTAATTACTATTCGTTAACTAACAAGGCACACCACTATAGTTCGATAGTTGCACTCTCCTCACTGTAGATATATTTCTGTCCATTTCGATCATAATCAATAAGTTGATCCTTCACAAGTCGTTCATATTTATAGTTGGGTCAAAATTACCATTTTACCCATATAAATACATCTTGAACCTTAAGCTCCCACTGACCCTCTATTGAACAACTGATTTATAATACCATTTATAAATCATATCCCTATCTGCCAAGAGAGGGCGGGGCCCCGTTGTTTAAGACTAGGCATCAACGCTTAAGAGAACAACCTATCTGCTAACCCTAAGTCAGGTAGGAGTGAATCTCATCTTGCATAACTATGTCTCTAGCTATTTACCTAGTTTTATCCCCAAAATGAAAGGCTTATTGAGCAGTGTTGTTGAACTACTCTCACCTATGCAGATCAAAGGATAATCTTGAAATAAACAGGAGTTCATAGTTAGCTCAAGATTAAGACCGTGTTATCCTAGGTCATTTTAGTTTGAAATAGTCAGTTTTAACAGTAAAAAGTTGTTATAAGGAAAAGTGACTACTTTGAGGTTCAGTCTTATGCAAACTCATTGCATAAGATGCCTCCACTCACATGTCTCTACATGAATGATTTATGGATCACATCATTTGTATCAGTATACGAAATGGGCCGCATCCAATAGTGTTACCAGGATGAGATTCCCAATTTTATCCATATACTTATAGACTATTATTAACTTGATCCTATTTATGTCACCACATAAAGTTAAAATATTCATACTATAGCGATGAATATGTTTATTGGATTGTCATAATAGAATGAAAAATCAACAACTTTATTGAATAAGATACTCAATAATAATATTTTATTGATAAATAAAATGTTTAACAAAATTTATGAACTGTGAGTTCTAGGACATTCCTAATAAGCTCCCACTTGGACTAAAACTCCAGTGAGAATAAATATATACAATACAATATTGAGAAACATAAAAGGGAAAATACAATAAACTAGGGATCTCTAATACCATAAATATTCTCCCACTTGCCCTAGATTATGTTGGTCAGAGTCCTAGTCCAACCAGGTGGCCCTCAACACTTTAGCCAAGAGGACTTTTGTAAATGGATCAGCAAGGTTGTCTTCAGAGGCTATGTTCGTGATGATTACGTCTCCTCGGTATACTATCTCTTTGATGAGATGGTACTTTCTTTCAATATGCTTTCCACATTTGTGGCTCCTTGGTTCTTTTGAGTTGGCAACAATACCACTATTGTCACAATACAGTGTGATAGGTAGGTGCATATCTGGAACTACTTTCAAGTCAGCCAAGAATTTACATAGCCATGCTGTTTCTTTAGCAGCTTCACATGCGGCTATGTATTCTTCTTCCATCATGGAGTTAGAAATACAAATTTGCTTAATGCTTCTCCAAACTATAGCTCCTCCATTGAGGGTGAAAACTGATCCTAAAGTAGATTTCCTAAAATCCACATTAGTCTAAAAATCAGAATGTGTGTATCCAGTAAGGATCAAATTCTTAGGTCCATACACAAGCATATAGTCCCTCGTTCTCCTTAGATACTTGAGGATGGTTTTGACACCAGTCCAATGACTGTGTCCAGGATTGGAGTGGAACCTGCTGACGATTCCAACTACAAAGCATATATCAGGATGTGTACATAACATTACATACATCAAACTTTCAATTGTATATGCATATGAAATTCTTGTCATTTTCTCAACATCTTGAGATGTCTTAGGACATTATTCCTTTGACAAATGAATTCCATGTCTAAAAGGTAACATAATTTTTTTTTGGAATTTTTCATATTATATCTTGACAACATCTTGTCAATATAAGATGTCTGAGAAGTGCTAGGGTTCTATTCTTTTGATTCTGAAAGATCTGTATTTCTAGAATGTATTGAGCATAACCCAAATCTTTCATTTAGAACTGTGTTGCTAACCATCTCTTTACGTCAGCAAGGAAGCTTGCCTCATTCCCAATGAGTAAAATATCATCAACATAAAGAACTAAGAATGCTACAGTCTTGTTGACTATTTTCTTGTATACACAAGGTTTTTCAACATTCTGTTCAAAGCCATAAGATTTGATCGCAATATCAAATCTTATATTCCAAGATCTTGAAGCTTTTTTAACACATAAATGGATCGTTTAAGCTTACAGACTTTCTGTTACTGTCCTTGTTTGATGAACCTTCCTGGTTGAGACATAAAAATACTTTCATCAAGATGATCGTTCAGAAAAGCTGTATTGACATCCATTTGCCATATTTCATAGTCATAATAGTGGTAATGGATAGAAGTATTCTAACGATTTTATCATGGCAATAGGAGAAAAGGTTTCTTCATAATCAACCCTTTCTCTTTGGGTAAAACCTTTTGCCACGAGTCTGGCTTTGTAGGTTTGCACCTTGCCAATTTAGTCTCATTTTCTTTTGTAGATCCATTTGTAACCTATAGATTTAACCCCATATGGTTGATCTATAAGTTCCCAGATAGAGTTGAAGTACATAGACTCTATTTCAACGTCTGTGGCTTTTATCCACTGTTTCCTGTCAACATTTTCCATTGCCTTTTTAAAGGTTAATTGATCTTAATCCATCATCATGTATGATATTTTGAGTTTTAGTTAAACCCATATAGCGTTCAGGTTGCTGAACAACCCTTCTACTTCGTCGAGGCATACTCAACTCTTGAGATGGACGTGACGAGACAACAACAGTTGTTGATGGACCAGCTTGATCAACAACTCTTGTTGATTTTTTTGTAGCATCTTTGGTCATTTCTTGTAATATTAGTTGCGAGGTAGATGATTTTTAATATGATCTTCTTCCAAGAATGTAACATTTATCGATACAAACACTTTGTCTTCTTTCCTCTTTTTGTTTCTTTAGGGTATCTTACAACGAGGCATAATTTCGAATGTGTTTCCAGTTTCTTAGGATTTTGTACTAACACGTGTGTTGGACAACCCCAGATACGAAAATGACATAAACTAGTTTTGCGTCATTTCCATAATTCATACAGTGTTTCTGAAACACTTTTTGAAGGAACAACGTTTAGAATATATATTGTAGTTTGTACTGCATACCCCTAAAAGGATTGAGATAACTAAGCATAACTCATCATTGATCGGACTATGTCTAACAAGGTTCGATTTCTCCTTTCTGCAACACCATTTTGTTGTGGTGTTCCAAGTGCTATGGCTGGCACTGAATTCTATAATCTACTAGATAGTTTTGGAATTGTAAATCCATATACTCATCACCTCGATCAGATCGAAGTGTTTTAATTCTTTTACCTAACAAATTTTCTGTCTTAGTCTTAAATTCTTTGAACTTTTCAAGAGTTTCATACTTATGACTTATTAAGTAAATGTAGCCATATCTTGAGTAATTATCAATAAAACTAACGAAATACTAATAGCCTCTTAGTGCTTTTACACTCATTGAACCACATAGGTATGAATATAAGTTTGAGAGGCTTTTTGGCACAAAGACCTTTTTCAGAAAAAGATATTTTTGTCATTTTTCCTTCAAGACATGATTCACATGGAGGTAAAGAATTATCTTCTAACTGACTGAGATGATCTTTTTTTTACCAATCTCTCAATTATGTCGAGATTAATGTGACCAAGTCTGATATGCCAAAGATAGGCGTTAGGAGAAATTTTCCATTTTTTTATTTAGAGTCTTAGTCATTTTAAACATCTCTATATTTAGAATGACCTTTGCTTCAGTTGGTTTTAATATATACGAGTTATTTTCAAGTCTTGCAGAACAAATATGAACACCTCTTGAAAAAACAAACACTTCACTAGATTCAAAAGATATTCTATACATATTTTCTAGCAGATAGAAAATGGAGATTAAGTTTCTTTTCATCTTAGGTACATAATATACATTCTTAAGTAAGATGAATGATTCCCCAAAAAATAGCTCAACATCTCCCACTGCATGAGCTGAAATGACTTCACCCTTTCCCACCTTGAAAGTCATTTCCTGTTCAGAAAGTTGTCTCCAAGAACTAGTTTCTTGTAGAAGAGTGCAAACATGATTAACGGCGCCTGAATCTAATATCCAGGTTAGGTGAATATTCTCCACTAGACATGTTTCAACTACTGGTAAATCTGATTTACCTTATTTCGCCTTTTCCGATTTCTTTTCCGCCAAATACTTTGGGCAGTTATGCTTCCAGTGCCTATCCTCTCTGCAATGGAAACACTTTCCTTTGGGAGTCTTGTTTTTGTTTTTCTTAGTAGTGGTTTTCTTATTCCCTTTACCCTTCTTCTTCATTTGTATAGATTTATCTTTCGAAGAAGAGGGAACAAACTTCTTCTTATCAATGGGTCTTGTTCCAGACGTTGACCCCTTAAAAAACTTCTTAGATTGATAAATAACATTTACTTCTTTTTCTTTAAGTTTCATCATCGACTGATATATCTGTAACTCGTTCAACAATGTAGTCAAATTATAAGTAATTTTGTTCATAATAGCATTGGTTCTGAAAGGCAGATAACTATTTGGGAGAGATTCCAATACCATACTGACTTGACTTATCTCATCTATCATTGCCTCATGAGCCTTAGCAATATTAAAATGGACCATCATATCGAGAACATGTTCTCTATTGTTGGACCCATCTTTCATGCGAGTACTGTAAACATACTTAATGGCATCATGTCGAATAGAGGATGACGGTTGCCCGAACATTTCTTGGAGTGATGCCATTATCTCACGGGCGATGGACATTACCTCATGTTTCTTATTAAGTACATCGGATGTACTTGCTAAGATGTAGGCCTGAGCTTTTTCGTCAGCCCTAACCCACCGATCATAGATGTCCCGAACATTTTGGTTTGTTGTTGTACTGGAAATCGGAGGACATTCCTCTGTTAACACAAACCTCAAATCATCCACAACTAATATCGTACTGATTCTGGATTTCTAGTTTGAATATCCTTCGCCGTTAAATTTATCAGAAACTAGCAGTTGTATAATTGAATTCAACATTGCTGAAAAATTAAATAAATTCTATTAAATTTTATGCATCTAAATCCAAATTTAGCAAAATAATAAAGTACCCATAAATCTTTATTTATTTACTACGTACTTTAGTGATTTAGAACAGTTGTTACCATGGAGCAGTCAACAATTCCTTCACTGAAACAAGACAATTCTTGATCACATACTATATCAGAATAATTCTTTATTCCTATGGTTCTTTTGGTTATCGTTTTTGGTTAAGATCTTTACTAACAATTAGTAATTCTTGTAAGTGTGACCTGTTATTTTCAGATTTTATAAAACAATATGAACATGCTTCCGAGATGGAAGACAATATACAAGATGGAACTATAAGACCCTATTCATTACTGAAGCTTGGGTTGTTCTGAATCCTATGTTACAACGATCCGTGGGGATTGCCGTTGTTAACGACTAGCTAGTGCTGCCTAAAAACGATAGTAGACGCAACATAGGAATCTCACGGTTCAAACTAATGGAGGAGACCATAGGACAATGTTGACACATTTCCTTCACCTACTTACTATGAACTACTTCCCCCATTCACCTTGTTATTGATCCATGCAAACACTTTTTGTATGGAGTAGTCGCGGTAAAAACGACATGAAGCCGAGCATGGATCTCACGGTGTGAACTCTTGAGGACGTGAGAGCTATTAACTTTATATTGAATATATTGCTACTCTCCCATTGAAGTGTTGTAAATCTTTGGGTTTTTATTTACTTAGGTTTTATTACGACTAATTTAAGAAAAACCTAAGTCTATATGATTTTATCTAAGTATAACGTTTACATTTGGATATTAACCTATGATGTTTATGTGTTTAAACCAGTTTTAAACCTCATACCGCTCACGCAAGCTCATAAAATCAGTTAACAATGCTCAATATTTCGGTCATAATCCCCAGATAGAAGGTGTCACGTAAACTGTCAACTTAAGTATCCCCAGCCTCAGACAGGTTTATAAACCGATTTGATTTTGTAACCAAATTTTATAAGTTAACAATCTATTTTAACTGTAGTTGTTAGCCTAAATGAGCATGCTGTTTATCTTTGTTATGGATTTTAAAGTTTAATTTCATTTTGTAACTAATTTATAAAATAAACATGCTTTAAACAAACCATAACATGCTTTAAAGGCAAAAATTAACATAACAATTACATTAATTTTTAAACAAACCCTTAAAATATGCATACTATATATTAGAACTAATTATAACATATAATAATGCATGTAATATGTTTACCTATGGTGGGATTTTAAATCTAAAATGGCATATTTTATGCATGTTTAATAAAAAAATAATACACATCAAACGCATAAAATAATTAAATAATACTAATATGGTTCAACTTTGGCATTCTAAACCAATAATAAGCTAAATTATTACAATAATAGGTAAAAAACAAATTTAATTTGATGAATAACCGCTTGAACCGACCCGAATCGAACCTTGACCTAGACCATCAAGGCACCAAGAATGTTGAATCGGATCGGTTTGGAGAAGAACCGGTTAAACTGGTTTCTTCAACCCACAAACCGACCAGGCAGTATGCGAAGCAAACCTTTGGGATGAACAATGTCGTGACGCTACATCCTAACATTACAACGCTGTTCATCAACAAGCTCGTGGCGTTGCAACGCTCAATGAACAGCGTCGCGATGCTCCTAGGCAGAATGCTCAACTCCAGTTTTTTGCTCGAACATGCTTGCTTGAATCTCCAAATTACATCTTAATTTGGACTCTAATGACTCCAAATAAATTACAGACTCTAGAGCACACACTTAAGCTAATCAAACAAGAGTCAATTACAAATTTAACTTGGAAATCAAAGAGAATTCTAATGCCAAAATTGAATTTAAATCATGTCAGTCACATATTCAAACATGCTTAGATATTTACCTACCAAACTCAAACTAACGATAATTGAGTATTTAAATCATGCTTTGATACCAATTGAAGGAGTAATCTAATATGCAACGGAATAAATCAGAATTAATAAGCACTCTAACTATTCTTAATTTGAGTTTTAAACATGCTATTTAAAAGAAGTTCAAAGAGGGTATGAAGCAAAACTGACCTTTGAAGACTTAATCCACGAATTCAACAGAATCACTTCAAGATTGAGCTTGAAACTTCAACAAGACCACCACCAAGATCTTCTCTACAAAGCTCAATAAAGAATATGTGGTGGAAACACTCAAATCTAACTGAATTGGAGAGGAATTTTGGTAGTTTGGTAAGGGTGTTCCGTTGCCGTCATCTTAAATACCCCACCCTAGACAGAACCTGCCTTCGACAAAAGGTCTACTATAGATAGACTTGCTACATATTAATCTTTTACTAATTATTTTTAGTTTTAGTTTCATTTTATAACCATTTATAAAATAAACAACTAAAACACTCATCCCACATAACGAAGTATTTATAACGCTTATAAATATAACGTTAAAAAGAAATAAAAAATAAATAAAGCATACATAAATATAACCCTTATATTATATGATGTATGAGCATGCATTTATTAAATTAAAACATGCTTCTCTAAATTATAACACTTATAATAAAGAAAATATGCATGATCTAAGGTGGGGTTTATCTATATGTGCATACCATATGACATATTAAAAATATACATCGCATGTAATAAATAAAGGATTAATGGACCGAGATGAGCCTTTACAGAATCGGAATGAAATAACCTTATCTATTACATTTTTCATCGAGCAAAGCAGTTCACAGGCGAACCGGGTCTTGAACCGCCAGGATGACTCTATCGTGCAGTAAATTCCGTAGGTAGACGATCGTCCAGCGCGAACTAGACGATAGAAGCAAAATGATCGCGTAGACGACAATGAGGCAACAAAGCCTGATCGTCTATGCGATCGCTCAACACGGTGACAGGTAAATGATTTACCTTGCATTACTAAGCGATCGTTTAGTCAGTTACTAAGCGATGAAGCTTGCTAACCAAAATGATCGTCTAATGCAATCACTTAATGCGGTGTCAAGTAAACGGTTTACCTTGCATTACTAAGCGATTGTTTAGTCAATTACTAAGTGATGAAACTTGCTGACTAAAACGATCGTCTATGCGATCACTTAACGCGACGTCAGATAAACAATTTACCTTGCATTACTAAGTGATCATTTAGTCAGTTACTAAGTGATGAAGCTTGCTGACCAAAAAGATCGTCTATGCGATCAATTAACACGGCGTTAGGTAAAGGATTTACCTTGCGTTACTAAGCGATCATTTAGTCAGCTACTAAGCAATGAAACTTGCTGACCAAAACGATCGTCTATGCGATCACTTAACGCAAACCAGGCCACTGCATAAAAGACGTACTTCGTTGTTTTTCACAAGAATAAGAAAAACATTCTTCTCAAAACAATAAGAGAACTTTGAGTAGAGGTTTGTCTTAGGTAAGAATAAAGTAGAGCATGCTGAAGAAATGTTCAAAGGATAGAAGGAATTTGTAGTTTTGAGAAATTATGTAGAGGTGGAGCATTCGAAGTAGCTGATCGACGCAAAATTAGGATAGGATTTGAGCTGAATTGCCTTAGTTGAGGATATGCTTGAGGGCAAGCATATATCTAAATTTGGAGGTGTGATAACTTGTAGAAATACAAGTTATTTATACCATTTTATTTAGATTATGCAACAAAAAGAAGGAAAAAGTTGCGTCGACAGTATAGATATTGGCTTAGAAATGCAAAAGTTGTAAAGTGTCATAAGCACACCCGCTAACGCCATTGCGATGGCAAAATGGAATGTCCAAGTCTTTGTTTTGCAGAAAATAGGTCAGCGCATGCGACAATCGCTCAAGGACAAAAAAGAATGACGCATTTGCACTGCATGTGGCGGTCAATCGAGAACGAGAAAGAACAACGCAATTGCAGTGCATGCGACGATCTATCATGGATGCAAACGATCAACGCATTAGCACTGCATGTGGCAATCGATCTTGGATGAAAAGATCAACGCAATTGCACCACATGCGACGATCGATCGTAGATGAAACGAGCAACACATTCGTAAGGACTTCTAAAATTGCACAGCTTTTCTATTGTATGATCTGACAAATTAAATGTGGAGCAGAGCGGACGTTTCCACCAAGCCATGGCAGGAAAAATCAGTTTTCCAGAGTGGGACCATTGACGCAAGAGGTGCCAAGGTCTATAAATAGCTACATCAATTTCAAAGAAAGGAGGCTGGTCTGAAGAGACAACTTAGAGAAAATCCAGGAAAAAAGACGAGACAAGACTGAAAGGGAAGTCTCTGGAGCAAGAAATTCATTCCTATTCTAGAAGAGAAGCTCTGTACAAAGATCACTTCTACCTGGAAAACAAGCTTAAGAAGGAAGTTCTCCACCACATTCCTCCTATACGCTAGCAAGCACGTCATCTCCGATCGGGATTTGTGTCAAGACAATAACACGCTTTCCTTATTTTGTTCTCACTTTCTATTCATCAACTGTGTTCATTCCTAATATTTCATTCATTATCTGTAACAAACGCTTATCGTTATCTTTTAATATCATTATCATATTCATCATCATATCTTCGTTCTTCACCATACATTCATCATCCATTTTCTTCACCATGTGTAACTAATCCCCCAGGGTAAAGGGGAAGGATTAAGCGAGTAAGTTAATCCTTGTTGAAGAAATCGGCTAAGTTTAGCTAACGCGTGCTCAACGACATCTTCACCTATGAGAGCAGAAGTGAAGATGTTATTCCACCTCTCGAAAGAAGGTTGGAAGAATGCATTAACTAAAGCAAGAAGTATTTCCAGAGATGGAACAACCTTACCACGTTCATCCCTGTTTCACCATAGACATATGGGAATGCGGCCGATCACTGAAAGGTGTAAGCCAAGGGAAAACGGAACCTTAGTTGCGTCCTCAACAAGATTGACGAACTTGCAATGTCCTTTCCCTCAACCCATTCTCTTCCTAACGTATTTCACAAGACTTGCCACCGCATACCATCAGATACTTACACATCTTCATAGCCAGTCCTCAATTTGTATATTTAATTGTTTATTCATTTATTTGTTACCGCATTCTACTTTATTGCTGTATCTTATTTTATCACCACAATTTATTATCGCACTTTATTTATCATCGCTTTTTATTTATCGTTGCATCTTATTACTGCATTTTACTTTTTCAAACCCAATTCATTATTATTTTGTTTTCTCGGTCGCATATATGACGTTAATATCACATTAATCACCGCAATCCCCGTGTTCGACCTCAGATCACTTTGAGAAACTTGTGTTGGAATTATATTTGGTTCCAGTGCAAGAAAACTTGTGACACGCGCATACTACACGAACGCATCTAAAGCATCACCGCATACATCATTTTAGAATGTAGTATTGCATATTATCATCATCGTAAAGCGCATACGTCATCAACCTTCCAAGTTGTTGGCAATACACAATTACGAGCGAACAAGTTTTTGGCGCCGTTGCCGGGGATTGCCAATTTTTAGTACTGAATATTTTTGTGGTATTTTGTAGGACAGATTTATGTTGTACAGTATATTTACGCGGAGAGTAGGCTGACGGTGCATGAGTACTGGTATAGAACCAGGATTCGATGTCGACCTAGAGATCAAGCGAACCTTTCACGCAAGAGCACGTCGAAACCGAACTAGACGAAGAAGAAATATGGCAAACAACAATGATAGGTCCGAGGGTAATTAAGGAATAAATCAGCCGGCGCAAGACCCAATTTTTCTGGCTGCCGACCGCAACATTCCAATGAGGAACTATGTGGCTCCTAACCTATACAACTGCTTGCCTTGTATCGCAAGGCCTACGGCGGAGGAGAATGCAAGATTTGAAATTAAGCCGGTCATGCTTTAAATGATTCAGAATGTGGGTCAATTTGGAGGTTTACAAGGAGAGGACCCGCATGCACATCTGACCAGCTTTGTAGAGATGTGTAATACATTCTCCATCCCTGGTGTGACTCTAGAAGGAATAAGACTACATCTTTTCCCGTATACTTTTCGAGACAAAGCAAAGAGGTGGGCTCATTCGTTGAAGCCAAATGAGATCAATTCTTGGGATCAGTAGGTTGAGAAGTTCATGAAGAAATTTTTCCCTCCTACAGTCAACACAAGAAGACGAAGGGACGTATTAAATTTTGAGCAAATAGAAAATGAGACTCTGAGCACCGCATGGGTGCGATTTAGAAGACGGGTGAAAAATTGTCCACATATCGGGATTCCCGATTGCGTTCTCATGGAGACCTTTTATAATGGCCTGGATAGAGCGACACAAACTGTTGCAGATGCCTCCGCAGTAGGAGGATTTATGGATAAGACTTATACTGAAGTAAAAGTCATCTTAGATCGCATCTCGCGAAATACAGATGACTAGGTTAATGATGGGTATGGAGAAAGAGGCCCAGAGCAAAGAAAACCGGAAAACGCCATTGTACCAGCTGATACAATGACCACATTGGCTGCCCAAATGGCCGCAATCACCTCGCTCCTCCAAATGATGGCTATAAATCAAGGAACTCTCTCCCAGGGTACAGCGCAAGCCAATGTGCTAACGCAAGTGGCAGTGATAAGCTTTGTACAGTGTGGAGGGGCTCATTCAGTGGAAGTTTGCCCATCAAATCAATAGACAGTATACTCTATCCAGAACAACCCATTTAACAACACGTACAACCCAGGTTAGAGGAATCATCCCAACTTCAGTTGGGAGGAAACAACGACCAAGGGGGCCAAAGAACCATACAGAACAATCATTCAGGGAATCGAGGCAATCCTCCAGTTTTTCATCAGGGTCAAAACCATAGTAACTATCAGAATAGGAAATCGCACAACCAATCTTCCTCATCTAACACCTCATCCAATTTGTCATCCTTGGAAGCTCTACTCAAGAAATATATAGAAAAAAATGATGCGATCATGCAATCGCAAGCATCTTCCATCAGGAATTTGGAGGTGCAGGTCGGGCAACTTGCGACCGAACTTAGAAATTGAACACCTAGTACGTTGCCCAATAACTCAGAAGCACCTGGATTGAGTGGGAAGGAGCAATGTCAAGAGGTGACATTGGGCAGGCCAGTCTGATCGCTTGCGGGGATGCGTTTGCGGTAACACTGAAGACCCTTTTTGAACACCATCTCTATCTATTATCTTTACTGCTTTTTTTACTGCTTTGTTATTGCATTGTTAAAATTAGTTTATTGCTTGTGTTGATTTAGATTCCTGCCAATTTGAATTTATTTCCATTTCAATCTCAGCTTGCATTGACTTTAGTTTTCTGTTGAATGAGTCTTTAATTTCGTTGACTTAGTCTTCTGTTGAATGAATGATGTAAGTGAACACCACAACGTCTTATTAATATGGTTTTGGGATAAACGTTGTGATGTTGGTGATACTATGACACATTAGGTATGCATTGCGACAGCAGGTGTATCTTGCGTTAATGGATACACTTTGCGCCCGTCTTCCAAAAATGCATTGCGTTGACGGACGTGTTGCACTTGTATATACATTGCGCCCATCCTCCGCAAATATATGCTATGTTGATGGATGTGTTGCGCTGGTAGAAATACCTTGTACCGTCCTCCTAAGTTGCGTTGCGTTGACGGATGTGTTGCACTAATATATACATTGCGCCTGTCCTCCGTAAATATGCATTTGCGGTAACGGACGTATTACTTTAACAAATAAACATTGCGCACGTCTTATAAAATAAAATTAAAAAAAATGATAAAATATTCGTAGAGAGGGTAGTCGAATTGCTTCAGCTCCCGAGAAAATTATTACATAGCAGACGAAAGGACGTCCTTTCCTGCTATGTCATAATGGGAGGGGCGCGACATGCTTTTTGGATTACCAAAGCCTGCCACGTAGCGATTGTGTTGGGTCCATCAAGGTCCAACCTATAAATCGCACCTCCTCAGCCCGAGGAGCTCACTTTTATTCCCTTCGCGAAAACCCTAGTAAAATCTCTCTGCATACCATCATCCCCTATCGCATTTTCTTCCGAAGAACAAAATTTTTTTTCCAACTTCTTTCCCTTAATCAAACCAATGGCTGGACAATCATCCCATTCCTCTTCCCAGCCATTGCCCCCTTCCCACTCCCCCGTCATCGCACGGGAGGCGACCTTCCTTGCTGCTAGCCGTTGCCTCGCCGCCTATCCAAACTAACCCCTAGAATCGCTGGAATACCCAGACGAAAAACCTTTGTTGCCGCAATACCACTCACCCACTCTGAGGGGCCGAGCACCAGACCTGAGGTAGCGCTCCCAATACCTTCAACCGAAAGTGAGTTGAAAAGAAAGGACGACAAGGAGGTGTTCGGGAGTATTTTGAGCCACTTAGAAAGGGACGGGGGGTTGCCGGAGGCCGGAGTAGTAAACCAGCCCCTGCCGTCAGAGGAGAAGTTAGCGATAGCTTCGCGGAGAATGGCCCTGACCATTTTAGATCCTAAGAAGACTGCCCCAACAGATTCCAATGAGGGACCCATAAGGGCTGTTTTGGAAGTTATGGAGGCGAAGAAGCAGACGGAGAAGTTTGAAGAAAAGAAGGAGAAGAGAAAAGTTGAAGAAAAACGGGCAGAAGAAGATGAAGTCGCCCAGCTGGAGAAGGAGAAGAAAGAAAAATGGAGAAGGGAAAAAAAGTAGCGTAGGCGAAAAGAGAAGCACTTGAGAAAAGAGAAAGAAAGGAGGAAAAGGGCAGAAAGTTTGGATGTCGATGGAGAATCAACCACTGCAAGGGTGGAAGTGGGGGTGTCAGCGCAAGTTAAATCATCAACGCAACTACTAGCTTCATGGACGTAATCCAGATTAGTTGCGTCAGACGATAAGGAAGATCTTGACATCTCCCCTTTAATGTGGCGTCACAAGGAGAATGCGCCACAAGGGTCCACAAGCAACCCAACAATTTTTCAATGCATAGAGAAGGAGAAGGAAGAAAGAAGAAGAAAATTAGAGGAGAAGGAAGAGAAAATGGCACGGGCGCACCAAATCATCGCATCGGGCGATTTGGCCAGAAAGCTTCACGATGAGAAGGTTCGTCGTGACAATGCAAGGGCAGAAGAAGAGAAGAGAAGAAATCTCGAGGATGAGCAGCGCATTGTGCTTGCCTCTGAGCAATTTGAACAGGAAATGAGAGAAGAAGAGGAGGCAAAGAAGAAGGAAAAGGAGGAAAAGGAGATGCACTGCAAAACAAATATTCAGCGCATCAGAGAGCAAGAAAGAAAAGAAGTGGAAGAGTGAGAAAAGGAAAAACAAGAGCAATGCAAGGTGTGGGAACGCATCCAAAGACAAAAATCCCGCCTTGCATTCACTCAGGAAAAGGGCAAAGCAAAGGTAGAAAGCAGCGAGCTTGCATCGGCCAGGAGGCGCCCAACAACCAAAAAAGAAAATGAAGACTTATGGATGGAAATGGGCTTCTTTCCTATATCGGCGCCATTACCGGATCTCATCATTAACATTGTGGTGGAGCATGGGTGGGAAGCTTTCTGCCAGTGTCCATCCATTGTAATTCCATTGATAGTGAGGGCCTTCTACAATGGCCAGCTCCACGACACCGAAGATGTGGTGATCGTCGAAGGGAGGGTAGTGCCATTCAGTGCAGAGGAAATCAATCAACTCTGCCAGCTGAAGAATTTCCCGGAAGCACTAGGTAACAAACTGATTGATGATCCTACAGAAGAAGATATGGAGGATGCACTGAACACATTAATGCAATCGGGCACCAAGTGAATGGTGTCCTTAACGGGCATAAAAACCCTTACCTCTAACCGGCTGCTACCTGAAGCACGCCTTTGGGTCTACTTGGTGAAGAGACGACTCATCCCAACATCGCATGATAAAACCATTTCAAGGGATCAAGTTATGGTCGTATATTGCATAGCGCGTGGCATTCCAATTGATGTGGGCAAGCTTCTCGTGAAGCAAATCCGAGGTTTTGTTGGCCGCAAGAGACGCTAGTACTTCTTTCCATGGACGGTTTTGAGCCTATCCTATCTGTGGGCACGGGCATTGACGAAGAACCCATGCCAGAAGTGCACGACATCATCAACACGAAAATCCTGAGAATGTTTCTCAAGGATTCGCCGCATTGCCTCGAGCCTCCACCGAAGCGGCCCCTCATTGATTTAAATGCGCCACAACCACCAAGACCCAAGAAGTAGTGCCGCAATGAAAAAGGGAAGGAAATCATCCAAGGAAGTTCATCGCAGAAGTAAACCAATTTACCCTTGGACCATTTACCCTTAGTCATTTGTCCACCAAGCCCAACAGTTGAACCCCTTCCATTCTTCCCGAAAAATTTACCAATCTTCTTCTTGCCCCCGACTCCAACCCTACATCACCCGCAGCTTCCATCCGCCATCCATCTTTACCCCACTTTTCACCGCAAACATCGCCGCATGTTGATAACCCACACGGTTTGGGAGCAGGCCTTCCGTTCAACCCCAAACCGATGCTGGTGAGACATCTATGACGCAACTATCCACCGCATCCCTAGCTGCTGCCTTAGAAGACATGCAGGGCTTTTTAACTCTAGAGCTATCCTTCTTCCGCCATTCATTAACGGAGTTGCGAGAGAGCAACGCAGAGCTGCGACAGCCGATGGTCAACATTCAACGTAACTTTTTTACCCTTCACCTGAATCAAAGACAGATGGCTGAACGCAACCATGAGTACTTCAATTTCCTGACTGCATATTTACATGGTCCCATGGTGCCTCAACATCTGCAGCAGCCTCTGTACTTTCAAGAAGCGCCACAAGGAGCTCCTCCACAACGCCTTCCACACCAAGAGCCCCTACTGCAAAGTTAAATTTTGGGGTGTACCACCCTTTTCTTCACAATTTTGAATTCTTTTTGCGGTCATTCAATTTTTTTTATATAAATAGTTATACCTTTGTATTCTTCTGTACATGCTTATAATTTTGTGTTTGCGATAATTATAATTCTTTGTGTACTTAGACAATTTTTATATAACTGAGTAATTATTCTTTCCTTATGCGTTGGCCTCTTTATTTTTATCATCATTTGTCAATTTATTGCAGTAATTCCTTTCTTTTCATTTGCGTTGTTTATTTATGCTACCATGATGAGTATTATGTGTAACTTAGCGCAATTTCTTTATACTTTGCATTTTCTGCCTAACACTTAGACAATTCATCACAATAGCTCTACTTTACCTTATCTATTACAAGACTTTGCTCAAACCTTCTTTTCAAAATTTTGACCAAGTGTTTTGTCTTTTCTGTCTAAAACAACACAATGAGGACCTTGCGACTCTCTAAATTTGGGGGTGGGGAAGGTCTGAGCAGATGCGATCAAACGGATGCGGTTATATTAGGCAAATGCGTTCATCTTAAAAAAAAAAAAAAAAAAACTCCACTGTTAGCGCAAGGAAAAATCCCAAACTGATAAGAGTTAAGTCATGAAAGAAACCTGCTCGTAGTTGGATGTTCGCATGACACCCGTGGGAGCAAGCCAAAATGGAGGTAGGTTACAGGATCGACGCAATACAAAAAAAGAAAATAAGAATAAACGAGACAACTCCACTGACCAGCTAAAGTAAAACTTGGCTAAGGATCAAGAGTTGAAGTTGAGCTTAGTACACAACCGAAGTTGGATATTGCATGACACCCATGGGAGCAAGCCAAAACGAAAGGTGTAACCATGATCAACGCTCTCTATAGGAAGATGCAAACTAGGCCACCGCATAAAAGACGCACTTCGTTGTTTTCACAAGAATAGGAAAAACATTCTTTTTAAAACAAGAAGAGAACTTTGAGCAGAGGTTTGTCTTAGGTAAGAATAAAGTAGAGCATGCTGAAGAAATGTTCAAAGGATAGAAGGAATTTGTAGTTTTGAGAAATTATGTAGAGGTAGAGCATTCGGAGTAGCCGATCGACGCAAATAGGATAGAATTTGAGTTGAATTGCCTTAGTTGAGGATATGCTTGAGAACAAACATATATCTAAATTTGGGGGTGTGATAACTTATAGAAATACAAGTTATTTATACCATTTTATTTAGATTATGCGGTAAAAAGAAGAAAAAAGTTGTGTCGACCGTATAGAAATTGGCTTAGAAATACAAAAGTTGTAAAGTGTCGTAAGCACACCCACTAACGCCATTGCGATGAAAAAATTGAATGTCCAAGTCTTTGTTTTGCAAAAAATAGGTCACCGCATGCGACAATCACTCGAGGACGAAAAAGAACAACGCATTTGCACTGCATACGACGATTAATCGAGAACGAGAAAGAACAACACAATTGTATCGCATGCGACGATCTATCATGGATGCAAACGATCAACGCATTAGCACCACATGCGACAATTGATCCTGGACAAAAAGATCAATGCAATTGCACCGCATGCGGCGATCGATCGTAGATGAAAAGAGCGACGCATTCGCAAGGACTTCTGAAATTGTATAACTTTTCTGTTGTACGATCTGACAAATTAAATGTGGAGGAAAACGGACGTTTCCACCAAGCCATGGCAGGAAAAATCAGCTTTTTAGAGCAGGACCATTGACGCAGGAGGTGCCAAGGTCTATAAATAGCCACATCAATTTCAAAGAAAGGAGGCTGGTCTAAAGAGACAACTTAGAGAAAATCCGGGGAGAATGACGAGACAAGACCGAAAGGGAAGTCTTTGGAGCAAGCAATTCATTCCCATTCCCGAAGAGAAGCTTTGTGCAAAGATCACTTCTACCTAGAAAACAAGCCTGAGAAGGAAGTTCTCCACCACATTCCTCCCACATGCCGACAAGCACATCGTCTCTGATCGGGATTCGTGTTAAGACATTGACACACTTTCCTTATTTTGTTCTCACTTTCTATTCATCAACTGTGTTCATTTCTAATATTTCATTCATTATCTGTAACAAATGCTTATCGTTATCTTTTAATATCATTATCATATTCATCATCATATCTCTGTTCTTCACCATACATTTATCATCCATTTTCTTCACCATGTGTAACTAATCCCCTAGGGTAAAGGGGAAGGATTAAACGAGTAAGTTAATCCTTGTTGAAGAAATCGGCTAAGTTTAGCTAACGCATGCTCAACAGCATCTTCATCTGTGAGAGCAGAAGTGAAGATGTTATTCCACCTCTCGAACGAAGGTTAGAAGAATGCATTAACTAAAACGAGAATTATTTCCAGAGATAGAAACAACCTTGCGTTCACCACGTTCATCATTGTTTCACCATAGACATATGGGAACACGGCCGATCACTGAAAGGTGTAAGCCAAGGGAAAGTGGAACCTTAGTTGCGTCCTCAACAAGATTGATGAACTTTCGATGTCCTTTCCCTCAACCCATTCTCTTTCTAACGTATTTCACAAGACTTGCCACCGCATACCATCAGATACTTGCACATCTTCACAGCCAGTCCTCAATTTGTATATTTAATTGTTTATTCTTTTATTTGTTACCGCATTCTACTTTATTGCCGCATCTTATTTTATCACTGAAATTTATTATCGCACTTTATTTATCATCGCTTTTTATGTATCGTCACATCTTATTACCACATTTTACTTTTTCAAACCCAATTCATTATTATTTTGTTTTCTCAGTCGCATATATCACATCAGTATCGTATTAATCACCGCAATCCTCGTGTTTGACCTTAGATCACTTTGAGAAACTTGCGTTGGAATTATACTTGGTTCCAGCGCAAGAAAACTTGTGAGACCTGAACACTACACGAGCGCATACTACGAACACATCTAAGCATCACCGCATACATCATTTTAGAACGTAGTATCGCATATTATCATCATCGCAAAGCGCATATGTCATCAATCTTCCAAGTTGTTGGCAATACACAATTACGAGCGAACACATACCTCATCGTTTAATCGACGCGATCAATAGTGATCGCGTACTCCATCGACTGCACGATGCAATCAACACTTGATTATATACCCCATCATTTAACCGATGCGATCAATAATTATCGCATACTTCATCGTCTTCATGATGCAATCAACCCCTGATCGTCTCCTTCCACGAAAACATCCATAAATTCGCACATCCACAACAATTTAACGATTAAACAGTGCAGAAATGCACCCATCAAGAACGTATTTGCAATTCTTTTGCAATAATGAATTGGAATATCAGAAAATCGGGTGCTCTGAAAGCAATTGAACGAACTCTTATTCAAGAGTACCTACAAGCGGAAGCGGATCTTTCCAATTTATTGTGACAGAATTATCACATATACATTCAAACATACTTTTATAATGCTAAAGGGATAAAGAAATCATACCAGATGAAGATTTCTCCTTCACAGCAAGTCTGATGCCCAACCGTCCACCTCGAACTGTCACCACTTGGATAGAAGGAAATAGAGAAGACAACACCACTTAGAGCCCTCAGTATTCTTGAAGTGAGAATCCAAAGTGTGGGCTTTGTTCGGATTTGGTAGAGGGAAGGAGGAAGAAAGACTGTACACAACGATCAAGCAAGTGGGAGATGTGGTCGTCTATCGTAGACAATATGTTTGATCATTTAGGTAAAGTATACGATCGTGTAGTAAAAGTAAGCGATCATCTATACGATCGTGTAGGTAAAGGTAAACGATCGTGTAGGAAAAGAGTGAGCAATTGTTTGAACGATCGCGTAGGAAAAACTAAGTGATCGTCTATACAACCGTTTAGTAAATATCAGGAGCTAAACGATCGCTTAGGAAAAAGGTAAATGATCGTTTAGATAATAGCGCGCGACGGTGTAATAGGTATGCGATCTCTTAGCACGTATATGTAAGCGATCGTGTAGTCACTATCGTATAGGTACTGATTTTCTAAACGATGCCACTATCTTTTTCATAATATATGCGCACGCTGAGATCAACACACCGTCTACTATTTATAATGCACTCATCCGTTATTTAGAATGAAGAGGCGCCTTCCCATTTCCTTTATAACCGTCTAATAAATGTGATCCTATCACATTCATAACTTATAAATTAATATCACATATTAATTATAATATTTTTCCTCTACTAGATATAAACCATATTTATATCCAATTTCCTCCAAATTAATGTATTTTATACATAAAGTTAATTATATCATATTTAATTAACTCGTTCAATTATATCATATATAATCGAACTCTCTCTTGTCAATTTAGACATTTCAAATTGACCTAAAAACTGACTCTTAACTTGTATCCAAGTTACCAAGGGGACCTTATCGACCTATGGCTCAAAGCTCCAACGGTATGTGAATAGCTGATTAAACTCTTTAGTCATGATATCCACCATCCGTTAACTGCCAGGCATTCCATTAAAGACCGACAGTTGAACTTTTCTTGCCATAGATATATTTCTATGTCCATTGGATATAACCAATCACCAGTACGATGACCCTTCACAGATGCTTGTAATTATAGTAGGCCAATTTACCGTTTTACCCCTGTAGTTACATCTTCCTCCTTAAATACCACGGATCCCTCTAATGAAAAATGCAACATAGTCCTACTATGTGTGAACACCTCTTGGGCTATGAGAAGGTGCGTGGTGCCACATCGTTCAAGCCTTGGAATTAGGCCTTAAGGGAGCTATTTATGTACTTACCCTTTCCTTGGGGAAGGAGTGAATTCCATCTTGTGTAACTGAGTTCCTAGCTCCCAAATCAGACGAATCCCCAAAATGGTAGGTTTGAGTCGGCATTCTGGCCACTTGCACCTATGCAAATCAAAGGACCGTCCTTAATGGCAGAAGTTCCCAACTCACTCAAGATTGAGGTCATGTTACCTATGGTCATCCTATTGAAGTGAAGTCTCAGTTATGAATGGTGTTATATAACGAGACATTAACACTTCATGGTCAGATCTTATACAAACTCTTTGTATAGGACGCCCCCACTCGCATGTCCTCTACAGGAATGATTAGGATCAGACCATCTGTGACAAGTCAAAACACTTGTGACCATTCCACAAAGCGGGCCGCATCCATAGCGTTACCAGGATAAGGTTTCCCTCCTATATCCATATACTACAGACCATTTTGGTTATCACTCAAGACATGATCCACTTGTATGTCACCATATACATGCTTAAGTTACATACTGATAACCAGGGATATTAAGTTTATTGGTTTGTGGTAAAATGAAAAACATCTAAATGTGCAAAGTCAAGTAGTGAAGTAAATATAATTTATATTATACATCATAAGTGTTCGTATAAAGTTGTTTACAAACTATTGGACACGAGACTTTAGGACACAAACCCTAACATATGCATCACCTCAAATATTGACTTAATTGGCTGAACAGAATTAGAGCATACTTTGCCATGCATTGTTAATGGCATAATTCATTCTTACATTTAACTAGGCATGGTTAGTGTAAGACTGTACCTACCTATCTTATTGCACCTATAACATTTGGGAAAGTGCCTTTGTTTAATTCGCATATGTCATGTACATGAGCACGAATTTCACATCAATAGGACCTCGTAAAGCTTGCACTCACATAAATGTTTTAACTTAAACTCACACCTTTGCTCAACCTTGAGTAATGTTTATGAGTGATTTAGTTTTCTTATTTCACGCATATAGACAATCACCATAAACGAAAATTTTCAAAGTTTACTAAAAAGGGGAGTTGATCTAGTGTGTTTCCAAGGGATTTAACCTTTTAGGCAGTTTCTATTGGTTAAATCAAACCAGCTTTCTAATTTGCTGATGTCGAAGCCTGGTCAAGCTAGGTCCATTTATTTTACTATTTGTCAAAATAAACCTCGCTGTTTAGTTGAGGTTGAATCCTTGTTAGGTCATGTTTATGACTTTAATGTTGGTTAAATCGAACCAACTTGCAAATTAGCTAAGGTCGAAGCCTAGTCGAGTCAGGTCCGTTTATTTTATTATTGGACAAATTAAACCTTGTTGTTTATCTGAGGTTGAAGCCTTGTTAGGTTATGTCTATGTCTATGTCTATGTCTTTACTATTGGTTAAATCGAACCAACTTGATGATTAGCTGAGGTTGAAGCCTGGTCGAGTCAGGTCTGTTTATTTTACTATTGATCAAATTAAACCTCACTGTTTAGCTGAGGTTGAAGCTGTGTTAGGCTATGTCTATGTCTATATCTTTGTTGTTGGTTAAATCGAACCAACTTGCTAATTATCTAAGGTCAAAACCTGGTCATGTTAGGTCCATTTATTTTACTATTTGTCAAATTAAACCTTGCTATTTAGCTGAGGTTGAAGCCTTGTTAGGCCATTCTATGTCTTTAATGTTAGTTAAATTGAACCAGTTTGCTCATTAGCTGAGGTCGAAGTCTGGTCGAGTCAGGTTCGTTTATTTTACTATTTGTCTAATTAAGCCTCGTTATTTAGCTGAGGTTGAAACCTTGTTAGGCCATGTCTATGTCTTTAATGTTGGTTAAATCGAACCAGTTTGCTAATTAGCTGAGGACAAAGCCTGGTCGAGTCAGGTCCATTTATTTTACTATTTTTTAAATTAAACCTTGCTGTTTAGTTGAGGTTAAAGCCTTGTTAGGCCATGTGTACTTTCTTTAATATTGGTTAAATCGAACCAACTTGCTATTTTGCTGAGGTCGAAGCCTGGTCCAGTCAGATTCATTTATTTATTATGTCACTCAAATCAAACCCTATGACATTTGATGGTCTCCCACTGGAACTCCGTTACTTTTTCAAATTAGACATTCGCCTTCCTAATATTTGTCTCTTCCTTTGTTCACCCTTTCAATCATTCAAGGATATACGGGGGTGGGGAGGTGGGGAACTGTAGACATAGTATTTGGTTCGGCTTGATTTTTAAAATTTTCTTAGTTTTTGATAAACTTCAACTCATTTGAAATTTGGAAATTAAATGTTTTTTTTTTAGTCTAGAAAATTGTTTATTTTTTTAATAGGTGTACACTTTTATTGTACTCTCTATATATGTAAACATTAATTATTCTCTAGTAGACCTATCTCTCTTATATGTACAACAATATTAACAACAATTTTGGTTGCTTTTTGAATGTATGTGAAAGCTTTTCCTTTGCTCAATTATTATTTACTTGATTTCTAAAGTTTAGGTTATGAAGATCAATAGTGAACTTAGCTATGAATATTCTTAAAGAAAGTGAAGAATCTCCCGATGGTTAAACACCTCGTTGGGCAGATTAATGAAAAATTTAGACATAATGAACTCCTGAACGGGTGGCGACCGGTGTCGGGTAAGTCTCTCAATAGGGATTTCCCGACTATACTCCCGACAATGCCAATGGCGTCGGGAGATGATCTCCCAACGTGTTTTTGACTACTTTTTCTTGTAGTGAATTATTTCAAAACTAATTATCTTTGTTTTACCCATTGTGAGCTAGCAAGGGAACCTAACAGACCTATAGTGATAAGCTCCAATGATCCGAGAAATTAAACTCTTTAATTAAAAATCAACTTTCATTAACTATGGGCACTCCACTAAAGACTCATAGCTGAACTCTTATGAACTATAAAATATTTTTGTGTCCATTGATTTAACCAATATACGTAAATCAATCATTCACAAGTTGTTCGTAATTACAGTTAGGTTAAGATACCCCTATAATTTGTTGGAATTTATGCCCTAAACTCTTAGTCTGTAAAATATAAACAAATTATTGAATAAATAAAATGGTATTTATTTTAATAAATAAACTGTTATTTATTTTCTGGCATAACTCAAATTCAACAAACTAACATCCAAGGTTATTTAATGTAGTTGAATAGTATGTAGTGCACATACAAGTGGATCATATTTAAATAATAACCTAAAAAGTTTATAGTATATAGATAAGACTAGGTGCCTTATCTTGGTAACACTATGGATACAACCCATTTTGTAAGTGTTACAAATGTTGTAATTGGTACAAACGATTTGATCCAAATCGTTCATGTTGAGACATGTGAGTGGGGGTATCCTATACAGTGAGTTTGTATAAGACCAAACCACAAAATATATAATTTCTCTTTGTAACATCGTTAAGTAAAGAGATTAATATTTCAAATGGTAACAATGTAAATCTATCTAAATCTTGAGTGAGTTATGAACTTCTGTTTATCAGGATTGTCTTTTGATTTGTATGAGTGAGAGTGCCTCAAGTCGTCGACTCAATATGCCTCCCATTTTGGGGATGATACTGAGTGGGGAGCTAGGAACATAGCTACACAAGATGGAATTCACTCATTCTCAATTTTAGGGTAAGTAGATAGGTTGTTTCCTTACATGCTGACTACGGGACTTGAATAATGAGGCCTCACCCTGTCACTGGCCCAAGAGGGACTTTGTTTATGGTTGGACTATAAACATATTGTTCATTAGAGGATCGATGATACAAGGAGCTAGAGGTAATTACAGGAGTAAAATGGTATTCTAACCCAACTATAATTACGAACAACTTGTAAAGAACTAACTTTCATAAAAATGGTTAAATAAATGGACACAGAAATATTCTATAGTTCATAAGAGTGTAGTTATGGGTTTCTAATGGAATGCCCTATAGTTAATGAAGATTGATTAATTTAATTAAATAATTTAATTAATTAATATCTGATCATTGAAGCTTATAACAATAGGTCCATTAGGTTTTTCTATTAGCACAATGGGTTAAATAAGGATATTTAGTATTGGAAGAATTTGAAATATTCAAATCATTTTAAGGAGATTAATATACATTATACAAATACATTATAATATAAAGTTATTTTTTTAATTGAATTCAAATTTAAACTATATAATTTGAGAGTATTGGTATTTAAATTAGATTCAAATATTACATTAATATGAATTGGATTCGTATTATAAAATTATTGTGAATGAGATTTATATTAAAACTATAGGTTATGAGAGAATATGCATATTAGAAAACGATTCGTATATACATTAATTAAATATATTATATTTAATATATGAATTAATTAAATTATATTAAATTAATATATTTAATTTAATTAATTAAACTAAATAACTTTCTTGCCATTGTAGGGGAATGGTGAGTGGGGAGAGGAGTTGTAACTCCCCTCACATATTTCTTTTAAGAGTTTCTTAGAACTCTGAAAAAAATTGAACGTGAAATCACATAAGAAAATCATCCACTCCCCCTCTCCTAAAAACACTCTCACAAAATTAACATATAAGTATTCTCTATCATTTTTCCCTTCCTTTTTCAAGTGGTTCCCACAACCCATCTTTGTTCAAGAGAATAGCAAAGAAAATCTGCTGGTGGTGTCCAGTCCGAGTTTTCTGTTGGATTTTCTCAAAACCAGGAGAAGACTCAAAGTTTTCTTCTACAAAGTATTTTGATCTTCTCCCTTAATAATCCTGTAGAAAGCATGTTTAACTCTATGATATTTCTCTATTATGTATTGTTCTTGTACCAAAATTAGGGCAGAACGATCACATGCTTCTGCACGGGATTCGATCTCTTCATAATTACCTCTTGCTTCTTAAGTACCACCGATCCTCTAATGAATAATCTGTTTAAGTTTCAACCATAAACAAAGTCCCTAATAGAACTGAAAATGTGCTATCTGGATTCGCTTAATTTGAGATTGTCCTAGGATTTTAAGTGTATTTTGCTATTTTGTAGATATCAAGCACTCAAGAGGTAGAATTAAACATTTGATGTTAAACGAGGTTAATTTGAAGCAAATTGGAGGTAATTTGAGCATCTGGGCTTCAAAGGAGGAAAAATGATCAAAATGCCTTTGTGTCACAGCGGTGCAACCCTATCGTTACGCCCTCAAGCTATGCTAGAAGATAGAACTTGCGGATGTAGGGTAGCATCACGACACTTGCCATACTTTTGAATTACGCTTATAGGTAGTAGCTGAAAATGCAGCAGCGTTGCAACACTGCCAACAACGTTGCAATGCTATGAATTCTAAATGCATGGTTCTACGACGAGAGCATTAGAACGGTGTGTCCAGTGTTGCAATGCTGCGACTAAAATTATAAAATGTTTTTTTTGTCGCCTAAGTCAGAAGTCTCGTTTTTTGATGAATCCAATCGTCTCCTCCTTCAATTTCTCTCCGCTTTTCTTCTATGTCAATTTGAGAATGTATCAAGACATTACCTTGGCATTTTCCATGACTATTATGGGCTACAGTACTCGATCTAGCTTGGGTGTTTAGGATTTTCACCTATTTTATTGTTTATGAGATTTTGAACTAACATTTTTGTAATTTCGATGTTTTGAATGTTTACGATTGTTTCATTGGATGCTTGAGAATGTTATAATTATCACATTTTCATTGGCATTGGATATGTGACATGTAATCTTTTTTTGATTAATTAGAAGCAATAGGTTAGGGTAGCTTGTAAATCATCTAGATGAGCATTGTTTTAACCAACCTAGGATCGAATCAACCAAAGGTTTAATTAAGGTTGTTCCTTGTTGAATGTTCAACCTAACTTTGCCCTAGTTCTTAATTCAATTAGGTCAATTTAAATTTGTATGTTGTTAATCAATTTAGATTGAACTAATTAGTTGATTAGGTCAGATTAACTGGTTGTTCCAATTAATTCAGTTATGTAAATTTAATTGCATGACCCTAATAATGAGAACTATGTGATCGGATAGTTAAATTCCATCAAAACCCAATCCAGGGCTTCTCAAACTTAAATTTCCTCATTTTATCTTATTTTATGCATTTTAATTTCTTGCAACCAAAACAATTTTCAAACTCCCCCCTTTTGGTTACCGTGGATTGAAAACACTTTGATAAAGAATTTCTAGTGCTCCCTGTGTTCGACTCGGTCTTGCCACTAAGACTAGCAGTTTGTTGAGATATATACAATTAAACTAATTGGTCCGAATTTAGGCGACGATATCCGCTTCGAACAAATTCGGTGTTGTTGTTGTGGAACTAAGTATTTTCTTTTTTTGAAGGGTTTTCGATTCTTTTTTCGCTATTGAATTTTTCTTCCTTTGTATGACTGGATCCTCCAAGGATTGGAATTATTTGTTGTATTTTACAGAGCTTGGTAAGGAGGCAAGAAGATGAAAAAGGGAAGTTAGAGAACAAAGAGCTTTAGAGGAAAAAATCCATGTAGAAGGCACAATTAAAGAAGAGCATTCTGAAGGGAAGTTTGAACAAGAGATGATGATGCAGCCTGTCGAGCTCACTTTGAAGGAGCTTTCTTAACATCCCCTCTGCATCACTTATCCTGAGACCATAGGTAATTTTGAATTAAAAGTTGGTCCTATTCACTTACTACCTTCTTTTTTTGGATGTGCAAGTGAGGATCCATGCAAGCACTTGAAGGACTTCCACATCGTGTGTAATGGAATGCCCTTGATAATGGGCAAAACTGCCCGTTATTAAAGTGCTAAGCTATTAAACAATGAAGGTTTGTGTTGATAAAATATATAAAACTACGTCCAAAAAGCATTAAGTACGTAATATTGCGTTTCCATGCGTCCATCGCATGAAAATAATTAACTTGTGTGTTTTTGTGCAGAATATGCGTTGACGCAAGACGAAAAATGTGAACACAAGAAATCAACGGTCGAATGCAGTGTCACCGCAAGGCGTTGCGGCAAGTTGCTCTCGCAAGTATCTGCTCAAGAAGGATTGCCGCATAGAGCCGGTGCAACTTGGTGGGCGCATCTTGGTGAAAAGCATAATAAATCATGATAGGACAGAAAGCTAATGACGCTCGAGTCCAAATTAAGTTGACAAGTCGCTAACGAACTACATTAGCAAGTATACTTAGCTTTTTGGTGACAAATATTTGGCGCATCAGACAGAGAATTAATGCCATCCCATCAGTGCAATCATGAGAGAGAAGATGCCTTTCACCCAGAAGCACTATAAATACCGAAGGTAACCTTCAGTAAAGGAGTTCGAATAGTTAGAGAATTTTCCCTTAGATAGAATAACCTTGTTCATAGTTTTCCATTTTACTTAGAAGGCGGAGCGAGAGAAGGGAAGAGATGCTGAAAGATCACTCTGGTCAACTCGAGAGAAAACCTAGAGGCGTGGAAAAGTAGAGAGAGGGCCGACTATCGCGAGAGCGAGACTATCTTTTGAACAGAGTAGAAAAGACAATGTAAAAGCCTTAGGAAGCAAGAGATTGCTACCAGGCTCTTTTTTCTTATTTCGCATTGTTGTTTTGTATTTCAGCTCTATTTCTATAAAATGAAACTTGCTTATCTACATCTTTTCACTCTCTTAAAAGCATGCATGAGTAACTAAATTTATCGAATGGGTTGAGAAGAACTAAGCTAACATGACCTAGGATTTTCATTGCATGCGATTATCCTATCTTATGCTGCGCCCAACTTCCCTTTAGAGTTACTCGAGAGAGAGTCTAAAGAAAGAACCTAAGACTTGAGAGAGCTAGGTTAGAATCTAGACTCGAGAAAGTAAGATTAGATCTGTATAAGCGAGAGAGAGGGACTTAGAGATAAGCTCTGTTTGCCAACATGCATCGCATGCACCCTAGAGATAGGTTATGATATTATGTGGTCGCCTTGTATGTGTGAATGTTAATTGTCATTGTTAATAGTCAAAACACTTATGGATAGGTCCTATAGACATATCTCATATATCGCATGCGTTCTAGACTTAGAAGCCGTAGCATTTGTGTTGAGAGATGACTTGTTATTGTATGTGTGTTGCATGATCGCATAACATGAACGCATCCTAGGAAATGTTAGCTGAAACCCTTCTCAACCTGTTCCCCTGCATATTCATCGCATCTTTCATATTATCAACTCTTTTCATAACTCCGCTACATACATTTATTTTATACCGCAAACAACAAGCCAAAAACAACTATTTGATTTATTGTTTACCGCAAAGTCTTCTTGAAAATTATCACCACATACCATTTTTCCTAGTCCTTGAGTTCGACCCTGGAGTTACCAGGAACTTAGTGGAATTTATACTTGGATTCTGCTAAGAAAACTTGTTGCTCAACACATTTCCGTCACCACAATTCATTCCATTATTTCATCACAAAAAATAACGAATCAAGTTTTTAGTGATGTTGTCGTGGACTTCGAAAATTCAGTGTGCTAACGGTAATTTTTCTGATTTCTTTGCAACTCTCAATCTCTGGCGAATTACAACCTGGAAATTGAAAGGACGTTCCGACGAAGATTGAGAGATAGCCGCCAACAACAACAACCAGATAAAGATGATATGGCGGAGCAGCCTGGAAACGGAGCACCAAACGAAAACAATGTCATGACGAATCCAATCCTATTGGCAAACGATCGTAATAGGCCCATTTGGGACTATGCATCGCCAAACCTCTACGATTTCTCTCCAGGAATCATGAGGCCTACCCTTGATGGATCTCGATTCAGAATAAAATCGGTGATGCTACAGATGATCCAGACTGCAAGACAGTTCGGAGGAAGGCGTGGCGAGGACCCGCACGGCCACCTTCAGAGCTTCATAGAAATCTGCAACACTTTTGTGTTCCCGAATATATCTACTGAAGAAGTTCGACTAACTTTGTTCCCATTTTCTTTGTGTGACCAAGCACAAAAATGGGCGTACTCTCTCGAACCGGGGGAGATCACTTCCTGGAACAAGTCGTAGAGAAGTTTATGAAGAAATATTTCCCACCCACTGAGAATGCTAGGAGAAGGAAATTAATAACCAATTTTGAACAAGACATGGACGAATCACTCAACGATGCCTGGGCGATGTTTAAGAGGCTAGTAAGGGACTGTCCACACAATGGATTACCAGACTGCTTGCAAATGGAGATCTTTTATCACGGATTAAATCCCGCTTCGCAGACTGCTGCCAATGCGGCAGCTGCTGGTGATCTGCTAAACAAAACATATGATGAGGCTAAGAACATCCTCGACCGCATCTTTAAAAATCACGAGGACTGGAGAGAGAGCGATTTGAGATTGAGAATAAAGGATAATGATGCAAAAAATGGTGCTATCGCATCACTTTAGAGTCAGATGACTGCGATGATGAACCTAATTTAGGGAATCACAATTAACAGCCCAACACCGCATAGTGGACAAGTAAATGCGATTAATCAGACTGTCGCAAGGTGTGCGACTTGTGGTGAAGGACACGCAATGGAAGAATGCCCGCATACCCACAATCTATTTATTTTGTGAAAAATAATCCATTCTCTAACACCTACAACACTGGGTGGAGAAACCACCCCAACTTTGCGTGGAAAAGTCAGCAACAAAATTTCTAATTAGTGGCACAAAAAGAAGGGCCACCGGATTTTTCCCGCGAAACAATGGTCAGACGAGTAGTCAAGCTAGCAGTTTGCAACCACTGCAATCTTCCTCCTTGGAAAGTTTGTTGAAGCAGTATATCGAGAAGAACAAAACTGTGCTTCAAAATCAAGTGACGTCCATCCGTAACCTGGAACTACAGATGGGCCAGATTGCAAGCGAACTCAAGACCAGACCGCAAGGGTCCTTGCCGAGTTCAACAGAACTCCCACGCAACCCGAGTGGACAGGTAAAGAGCAATGTCAAATTGTGACATTGTGGGGTGGAAAGACTATGGTAGGGGAGAAGAAGGAGCCTAGCCGGACTGCTTCAATTGCGCTGGAACCTGAGATTGCAGTGACTCGAGAAGAAGAAGGAGAAAAAGAAGCGATAGAGCTAGAAATTGTGTCTACCTCAGAGCCAAAAAAACAGGGGACCGTGGGAGTACAGTTGCCACATTTCCCGCAGAGACTCAGAAAGAAGAAGAATGACGAGGTACAGTACCAACGCTTCATAACTATGTTAAAACAATTGCATATTAATATTCTGTTCACTGAAGCAATGAGGAGATGCCCGCATATGCAAAGTTTCTGAAGGATATGGTAACCAAAAAGAGAGGCACTGGTAAGTTTGCCACGGTGGCTTGGACGCAGAACTCGAAATCAATAATCCCATCGAAGATGAGCGATCCTGGGAGTTTTACTATACCTCGCTCCATTGGAGGATTGTACATCGGGCAAGTATATGTGACCTTGAAGCCAGCATCAACTTGATGCCTCTGTCAATCTTTAAGTGACTGAATGTAGGGCAACTTGTGCCCACAACTGTGACTCTCCAACTAGTAGATAGATCTCTGGTGCATCCAGAGGGGAAGGTGAAAGACGTGCTTGGTTACAATCGACAAATTTATAATTACCAGCCGACTTCATCATCTTAGATTAAGAAGCCGACAAGAATGTGCCATATCTGGGGCAACCAATTTTTATCAACAAGTTTGTGCCTAAGAATTGATGTGCGGAGAGATCATCTGAGCATAAATGGACAGAAGCCTCAAGTTTTCATTATCCGTGCCATGAAGTTCTGATGAAGAAGACCTGAATGAATCTGACGACGACCAGAGTTTGAAATGAAGAAGAGAAGCCTGACGATAAAAATGAAGATGAGGATGCAAGCGCATCCATTATGAATTGTAATGCGATCATAGAAGAAAAAAAAAACAAGGAAGAAGAGGTGATCGCAACCCAAAAGAAGAGCAACAGTAAATGAAGAAAGAAAAACAACGCAACCGTCCTTAAACAACCACCAATAATAGAGCTGAGACCCTGCCTAACCACACTAAGTATGCATTTTTGGGGTAGAATGAAAAGCTGCCAGTAATTATTTCCTCTGAATTTAATGAAGACAGGAGAATGTGTTGTTGAGCATTTTGAGAAAATAATGTGCGAGCGATTGGCTGGACGCTCGCCAGACATTCGAGGAATTAGCCTCGCATACTGTATGCATCGATTCATCTCGAAGAAAACCATAAAAATCGATCTAACATCAGTGCAGACCAACCTGCGATGAAAGAGGTTGTTAAGAAGGAGATAATCAATGGTTAGATGCAGGAATCCTTAATCCGATAGCAAGCACAAGTGGGTCAGCCCGTGCAGTGCGTGCTGGAAAAAGGTGGATGACGATAGTCCCAACGAAATAATGAGCTGATAACCGGAAAGGATCGTCACTAGATGGCGTATTTGTATGGACTACTTGCAAGCTGAATGCGGCAATGAAGAAAGATCATTTCCCTTTATCGTTCATTGACCAAATGTTGGATCGTCTCACCAGAAATGACTTCTACTGCTTTTTGGATGGGTATCTCCGTTAAACAGAATTATGATCTGCTCTTGAAGATCAAGACAAGACCACATTCACCTGTCCGTATGGAACTTTCACTTTTTGCTGCATGCCATTCGGCCTCTGCAATGTGCCGAGCACTTTCCAAAGGTGCATGATGGCCATCTTTTCAGAATATCTTGAAGACTCTGTAGAAATATTCATGGATGACTTCTCTGTCTATGGGCACACATACGAAGTTTGTCTTGCCAACCTGGAGAAGATATTGAAAAGATGTGAGGAGACGAACCTTGTACTTAACTGGAAAAAATGTCATTTTATGGTGAAGGAAGGCATTGTGTTGGGGCATAAGGTGTCCAGGGACGGGTTGGAGGTGGACAAGGCAAAAATTGAAGCCATTGAAAAACTCCCACCTCCAATAAGTGTAAAGGTTGTAAGAAGTTTCTTGGGGCATGCCGGATTTTACAAGCGTTTTGTCAAGGACTTTTCAAAAATAGCACGACCACTGAGTGCGTTGATGGAGGCTGACAGAAAATTTGACTTTGACGACAATTGCCTCAATGCATTCAGGATTTTGAAGAATGCATTGACGACTGCGCCCGTATTGATCGCACCAGATTGGACACTTCCTTTTGAATTAATGTGCGATGCGAGTGGGTATGCGATGGAAGCAGTTCTGGCACAGAAGAAAAAAAAAACAATATTTCATCCCATCACATATGCAAGTAAGATGTTGAATCTTGCTCAAACTTACTACACCACCACAGAAAAAGAGCTACTTACGGTAACTTTTTCGTTGGAGAAATTTAGAGCATATTTGCTGGGAACAAAATTACTTATCCACATTGACCACTCAGCGATAAAATATTTATGACAAAAAAGGACGCAAAGCCGAGGTTGATCAGATGGGTTCTCCTCTTCCATGAATTTGACATAGAAATAATTGATTACAAGGGGACAGAGAACCAAGTTTTGGATCACTTATCCAGATTGGAAAACCCAGAGGTTGACCGCAATCAGTCAGAGGTGAGTGTGGTGTTCCCAGACGAGCAGCTGTTTCATATTGAAGAATTTCCATGGTATGCAGATGTGGTAAATTATCTAGTTTGCGAGTAGTTTCCCAAAAAGATTATACCGACCACCAAAAAATGAGGCTCAAGCACGAATGCAGATCATATTTTTGGGATGAGCCAAATCTGTATAAGAAGGGGGCAGATCAGATTTTGCGATTATGTGTACTGAATGCTGCTCAACAATGCATATTATCGCAATGTCATGATTCACCATATGGTGGGCACTTTGGAGGACAGCGCACCGCCGCTAAAGTATTACAAAGTAGATTCTATTGGCCAATACTGTTTAAGGATGCAATTGACTACGTGATGAAGTGTGACCGGTGCCAGCGCATAGGTAACATTTCATGGAAACATGTGATGCCTATGAACACCATTTTGGAACTAGAGCTGTTCGATGTCTGGGGCATCGATTTCGTGGGACCACTCCCACCACCGAATGGTCAAAATTATATCTTGTTAGCCATTGACTACATGTCCAGGTGGGTAAAAGCAGTGGCATGCGTCGCAAGCGATGCGGCAGTAGTCTCTAAATTTTTAAAGAAAGACATTTTCACTCATTTTGGCACTCCATGTGCCATAATAAGAGACGAAGGCTCCCACTTTGTCAATCACACTGTTAAAGAATTGCTGTGAAAATATAATATCCTCTATAAAGTGGCTATCACATACCATTAGCAGATGAATGGTCAGGCCGAAGTGTCCAACCGGGAGATCAAGTTGATACTGGAGAAGGTGGTAAAGCCTTCGCAAAAGGATTGGACAACAAAGCTCGACGATGCATTGTGGGCATACCGTACTGCCTATAAGACACCCATAGGTATATCCCCATATGCGTTGGTATTTGGTAAGACATGTAATTTGCCACTAGAGCTGGAACACAAAGCGCTATGGGTGGTGAAGAAGCTAAACTTTGACTTAAAGTTAGCAAGAGAAGTGAGAAAAATTCAATTGGTCGAGCTAGAGGAATGGAGAATTAACGCATATAAGAACGCAAAAATCTACAAGGAGCGTGCAAAGCGCTGGCACAACAAACACATATGCGGCAAGAACCTCTAAGTTGGGTAGAAGGTCTTACTATTTAACTCATGACTATGACTCTTGCCTGGGAAATTAAAGTCACGTTGGTCCGGACCATTCAGAGTCAGAAAGGTATCCCCGCATGGCATGGTCGAGTTATCTAATGATGACGGAACCAATATATTCAAAGTTAATGGGCAACGAGTGAAAGTGTATCGTGGAGAAGGCTGGCATCGCCAAGTTGACTCCATGGACCTGAGAAAGTCTGAATGAGAAAGAAGTGGGTGGTCCTTGTGCTATCAGGCGATCTAAATTCATTAGGGACGCAAGTTTTGTGAAGTACCCGTTGGAATCCAGAAATCTTTAACTTATCTCTACTCCTTAGTATTTTCATTTCACTATTCTTTTGCTTTAAAAAAATGCGATCGTGCTGAACGATCGCGGTAAGTGATTTTGTTAACTTTGTTTTTTTTAATATTATTTGACCCCTTCAATTTTTTTTCGTGCAACGATCGAGGTGAACGATTGCGGAGGCATTACACGAAGGCCCAACTACTTTATTCCGTCACCGCAATCCAAAGGAAGTAGATTGCCGTAGAGCAAGATGCGTCAACAAACAATGCGGGCGACAACGCAAATTGGGGGTTGTATTTTTCCTTGACTTTATTCCAAATTCTGCACTATCGCATCATAATTCTGAAAGTTCTATCACCGTATCCTCTTTGATTACCGCAATCATTTAACATTGATAAATTTAGTAAGTCGCCGCATGATTTCTTTTTGCCAATTATGATTTCAATTATGAAACACATGCTTCTATTTTTTTGTATACACTAGAGTCAACTTAATCTTAGAAAAGTCACCTCATGAAATATTTCTAGAAGTTAGTGGTCTACTAGCTTTCTTTCAATTTGACCCTTTACAAAACTTCCTAAGAACATCACATGACTTCTTTCAATCTTTTGGAAATGAGAACATTGCCGCATTTTAAATTTGGGGGTCTGGTATTTATTTTTGACCTTGCTATTTTTAGCTCTATAAAAAAAAATCATAATGTTGTGATCGGATCCTACGCGTAGTTGGATGTCTGTATGACACACGTGGGGGCAAGAAAAAACGAAGGTAGGAATTGTGATCAACGCATAAAAAATGACCGTAACTCCGCTGCTAAGTAGGTATGAGTTTAGTCTGAGAAAGAGCGCCTTGCTCGTAGTTGGATGTCCGCATGACACACATGAGGGCAAGCCAAAACGAAGGCGAGGCACTTGGATCAGCGCGAAGTCAGAGAAAAATAATAATGTAAAAAATATGCAAGGATAAAAATCATTTAACACCCCAGTAAAAGAAGTTTTTTTGAAATAAATCATGCGACGTCCTGGAATCTAGTAAAATCCTTTTGAAGGTTAAACTTGCGGTCCCTAGATTTTAGAAATATTTCAAGAAGAGACTTGAATAAGAATTAAGGAAATTTTGATGTATAGGATTTGAATGAAGTATCCTTGAGAAATCTAGGAAAAGAGATTGCGGTCGACTTTCTAAAGGAAATCTTTAGCTTATGCTTGAGGACAAGCATTGTTTAAATTTGGGGATGTGATAACAGGCAGAAATGCATGTTATTACAGTGCTAAATTATTAAACAATGAAGGTTTGCGTTGATAAAATATATAAAGTTGCGTCCAAAAGGCATTAAGTACGTAATATTGCGGTCGCGTGCGTCCATCGTATGAAAATAGTTAACTTGTGTATTTTTGTGCAGAATATGCGTTGACGCAAAGCGGAAAATGTGATCACAAGAAATCAACGGTCGAACGTAGTATCACCGCAAGGCGTTACAGTGATTTGCACTCGCAAGTATCTGCTCAAGAAGGATTGCCGCATAGAGTCGGCGCAACTTGGTGGGCGCATCTGGGTGAAATGCATAATAAATCACGATGGGACAGAAAACTGATGACGGTCGAGTCCAAATTAAGTTGACAAACCACTAACGAACTACTGTAGCAAGTACACTCTGTTTTTCGGTGACAAATATACAGCGCATCAGACAGAGAATTAATGTCATCCCATCAGTGCAATCATGAGAGAGAAGATGCCTTTCACCTAGAAGCTCTATAAATACCGAAGGCACCTTCAGTAAAGGAGTTCAGATAGCTAGAGAATTTTCCCTTAGATAGAATAGCCTTGTTCATAGTTTTCCTTTTTACTTAGAAGGCGGAGCGAGAGAAGGGAAGAGATGCCGAAAGATCACTCTGGTCTACAAGGTCGAAATCTCAAGAGTCTGTTGCTAAGGTAAATTATGTTGGAAATCAGCAAGGTGGTCGGATGTACAATAATAATTGTTGGGGTAACCAAGGACACCAGGGCTAGAGTAGTTCGAGTATGCCTATGGAGGATATGATGAAAATCCTGGCAGAGTCTACCAAGCAGATTCAGCAGAACTAGAAGAAGTTCCAGTAGACTATTACTATTCACATGAGTAGTATGGCTACTCAGATCTCTCAGCTGGCCGACTCAGTCAACAGGTTGGATGTCTAGTATGACAAGCTTCCTTCCCAACTAGTGTCCAATGTGCGTAATGTTAATGCCATCTCTATTGTAAACTGTATGGAGAGCCCCAGGTGCCTGTTGACGATCTAGTTGAAGGTGTAAGTGAAAAGGGTGCTGAGAATGTTGATGAGCAGATTGCTGAATCCATTGCAATACATCAAAAAAATGAATGAAAATAGAACCAGCAATCATTATGATTTGCTTGTTCCAGAAAATATCTTATCCCCTAGAGGTCGTAGAGAGTTTAGAATTCTAATTTGTTTCAATTCTGGGAATAGAAATACAGCATTTTACAATGGAAATAAGGTGAAAACTGATGATCAGTTAAAAAAAGCAAACATCTTGATAGATGTCAAAATAAACTAAATAAATTTAAGTTCTTTCTTTGGCCTAAAAAGTCAAGAGAACGCTTGGATAATTGGTTTATATAAATCATTTCTGGTTGTGACCACACATAAAAATGACATTGCCATAAATTGACAAGGTAATATTTCCACTTGTTAATCAGAAGTGGCGTATCTTTTGAAACCAGAATAGATTTTCCTTGATATCGAACATAATGCATGAAAGGATCCTTGAAGACCTGTAAGATAAGCCCACCAGGAAACGAGGTATAAGATTTAATCAACCTTTAAATTTTAAAGCTAATATCCCTTGTGCTCTTTTCTTAGCAGATTGGTTGTTGCTCAAGCAGGATCACTCAAGGAGGAGGTGGAATATATATAGTCTTTTGGTGGCAAAAGCTGTACTGCAAAGGCAAGAAGATTTAGGATGAGATTCCCAAGGTGAACAAAGTTGAAGTTCCTGAGAAGAAGAAAAAGGAAAAAAAAAAAAAAAAGAGATGGTCAAGTAGAAGGTAATACTGTCAGGTAATTTTCCTGTTAAGCAGGACGACCTAGGTGCGTTTTCTGTGCCCTGTTTGAGAGGTACTTGGAAATTCGAGCATGCTATGTTAGATCTAGAGTTTGTAACTACATTGTGCCTGCTTTTGTGTATGCCGACTTTCAATCCCATATCTTGCATCCTGCTGATATTTTGGTGCAGTTAGCTGACCATTCCTTTGTTAGGCCAGTTGATTTAGTCAAAGATTTGCTTGTTAGAGTCAATCGCCTGACATTCCTTTTTTTATTTTTATATAATTAATATGAACTTTAACTCTGCTGCTTCTTCAGAGTTATCTCTATTGTTAAGTTGACCCTTCTTAAAGACTACTAGGGTAGTTATTGATGTTGATTTATGGCCCCTAACTCTTAGGCACGAAGAGAAAACTGAAAAATCTTGTATGATTGATTCTTCCTCCCCCACAAATCCTATGTGTTCTAGTACTTTTGTTTTTAAAGATAATGGACAACCTCTTGACTTGAGGGTTGGGGATGGAGACTTGGCGGTTCGTGATAGTTATGGTTGATGATGCCAAGTCGAGTCGAGCATACCAACCTTAAACAATTGCGCTACCTGGAGGCAACTCAAATTTATCTCTATATTGCTTTCTTAGTTTAGGTTTCTTTCCTATTTATTTTTATTTTTCTTAAGCCTAATTCTTCCGATTTTTCTTGATCTTTAGGTTTTAGTTGTTCTTGAGAAAATGGAGAGATTATGTTTTCTAATGAGCCAGATATCATCGCCATCCAATGTGCCAAATTTCATGAAAATTTTCTGTTATCCTTTTTAATTTTGTCCCTTGTTTTCTATCCTTATCACATTGGGGACAATGTTAGATCTTCAGTTGGGGGTGGGGTATGTTTGTGTTCTAGTTGGAGCTTTTAAGCATCTAAGCTCAGGCTATTTTATTTGTGTGCTTTATTTGCATGTTTGCTCATGTTTTATGGTTCATTATAATGACTAGTCTATGACACACTCTTTGTGTTTTTAATTTGTATGACATGATGTTTGATAGGAGTGATCATGATTTTTAGCCCTTTTTAAAAAATTTTCTTACTTGTCATGCATGCTTAAGTTCTTTGTGTTGGGGTTGATGCCCTAAATCTCTTAGGGTCCTATAGTTTGTAATTTTAATGTACAAATATTTTATTTATGTAATAAAATATGTGATGTTTATTTCAAAATTAGTTGCATTAAACATAAACCAATAAACTAACATCCGTGGTTATTTTGTAGCTTAAACATGTATGTAGAGACATACGAGTGGATCATGTTTAAGTGATAACCTAAATGGTCTATAGTAGATGATTAAAGCTGGATATCTTATCCTAGTGACACTACGAGTATGGCTCGCTTTGTAGGCATTACAATTGTTGTAAAGTGCTATAAATGATATGATCCTTATCATTCATGTGGAGATATGTGAGTGGGGATATTATGTACAAAGGAGTTTGTATAAGATCGGACCACAAAATGTTTAGTCTCATTATATAATGTTGTTCATAATATAGATGTACATTTCACTAGGATGACCATAGGTAACATGACCTGAATTCTGAGTGAACTATGAACTCCTGACTATGAGAGTGGTTCTTTGATTTGTATGAGTGAGAGTGGCCAGATAGCTGACTCAATAAACCTACCAAGGGATTCGTCTGATTGGGGAGCTGGGAACATAGCTACACAAGGAGGAATTCACTCCTTCCCCAATGTGGGGACAAGTAGATAAATTGCTCCCTAAGGACTGATTTTAGGACTTGAACAATGTGGCACCACACTCTCTCCTAGCCTGAGAGAGGTTTGATCATAGTTGGACTATAATTTATTGTTCATTAGATGGATCAGTGGTACTTAAGGAGTTAGATGTAACCACAGGGGCAAAACAGTAATTTTGGCCCAACTATACTTACGAGCAATTTGAGAAGCGTCATCGTACTGTTGGTTGGTTATATCCAATTACGAGCAATTTGAGAAGCGTCATCGTCTAGTGTGAAGAGTGCAACTGTCGGTCTTTAGTGGAGTGTCTGACAATTAACAGATGGTGAAAATTTTAATTAAAGAATCTAATTAATTATTTGCATACAGTTGAAGCTTTAAGTTATAGGTCCATGAGGTTCCCTTAGTAGCTCAACGAGATTTAATAAGAATCAGTTTTTGGATTAATTTGAATTGTTCAAATTAATTGAGGGAATTAATTATATATGATATAATTAATTATTTTTAATTATATATGATATCATTACTATAATGTATTTTATACATTATAATATTAAGTATTTATGAGAGGAAATAGATATTTGAATATGATTTAAATATTAATTATATGAATTGGATTCATGTAGTTGAATTTTATATAAATGTGATTTATATTAAAAGCCATTAATGAGAGAAATTAAACTATAGGTTATATGTTATATTTGATGTAACATAAAGTTTAATATATATAATATGATAAAGTTGTTATTATATATATATATATATGTATTAAAGTTTGTTATTAAAATTTCAATTAATTTTATTTTTTTAATTTTAATTTTATTATAATGATAGTTTTAGGGAGGGAGTTGTAACTCTCTCCCATTTTTTCTCTCACAATGTGTAGGAGTGGCTTTTGACTCTTTCAGTCTTCTTCTTCCTATAACAATTCTCACAGAACAGTTCTGTGATTGAAAGAGTTCTCACCAGAGAAGAAATTTCCTTCGTCTTTCTCTCAATCTTTCCTCCTCCCTCTCAATCCAAAATCACTAGAGTCCACACTTCCTGAATTCTCACGAGAGAATACAGAGGTCATTCTTGTGGTGGTGCCCAATTGGCCTTACAATTGTACGAGTTTTTCACAGAGATTTGAAGTCTTCAAAGGTAAGGGTTTCTGAAACCCAAATTTATTTCTCTACAATTTCTATTTAGCATGTTGTATTTGTATTTATGAATGCATAATTTTTCTTTTTCATCTGTAAAATTAGAATTTTGTAAAATTGGGATTTAGACTGATCCACATCCGCTCAAGGATCCCCTCACAAGGGTTCCTTCACTTTTTCTGTCTACATTAAGTCGTGCATGCCTAGAATCGTATTACTTAGCTTGTATTTTTGTTGTCACTCCTATAGGCCCCACTGATTAGAGACTATCTTGCATGAAGGGTTGTAATGTAATACTGAGGGAGTAGAAATGATTTATATTCCTACTAAAAAAATCAAATGATATAGGTTTACACTAAAAAGAAAATATCATGGGAAAAAAATGAACTTCTAATGTTATGCATGACTAGGGCTATAAAGTGCTTGAAGGAACTCATTTTACAGAGATCCTTGAGCGGAAGCGGGTTGTTGAAATTCCATTTTGATTGAAGAACTCAATTTACAGTAAACATTCAAGATATGCATTCATAAATAAATTACAACATGCTTTTTACAAGGAAAAAGGGTTCAAGAGATATTACCTTTGAAGAACCTTTTTCTTGTAAATCCCTCAAACGGTCACGAACTCGAACTCAGCAACAAACTTGAAGACCTTCTTCAAGAACTTCACGAACCAAAATAGGGAGGACACTACTACAGTGAGCCTTCGGTATTCTTAGGGTGAGAACCTAGGAGTGGTGGGCTCTGACTATTTTGGTTTGGAGGGTTTGTTTGAGTTTGGAGGAGGAAGAAGATTAAAGAAGAACATAGAATGTTTCTGTTCACTCTGTCGTATAGAGAACTTCAATCGTGTAGTGATTGTATCGTAGAAGGAAGAATAGAAAACTAATTTCTTTTATTCCTTTTGCCATAATACCAATAATCACCCACTAAGATGGTTGGAGAGAAAATAGAAATTCATTATTCAAAGTAATAAAATAATATAAATAAATATAATAACTAACTTATCATATCTTATTTATATTAAACTATATGTTATATCAAATATAACACATAACCTATAGTTTTAATATTGTATCATATGCAATATAAACTATAGTTCATTTTCTCTATTTTATGACATTTAATATAAATCATATGTATATTAAATTTAACAAATATTTGAATCATTTTCAAATATTTATTTCCTCAAATAAACTATAATGTATCAAATACATTAGAATAATTATATCATATATAATTAAATCAATTTAATTATATCATATATAATTAAATTCCTTCTTATTAATTTGAACAATTCAAATTAACCCATAAACTGATTCTCAACTAAATCCTTTTGAGCTACCAAGGGGACCTTATGGACCTGTAGCTTGAAACTCCAACGGTATGTGAATAATTAATTAAACTCTTTAATTGCATTATCCACCATTCATTAACTGTTGGACACTCTACTAAAGACTGACAACTGTACTATTTGCACTACAGATATATTTCTATGTCCATTGGATATAACCAATCAACAGTATGATGACCCTTCACAAATTGCTCGTAAGTACAGCTAGCCAAATTACTGTTTTGCCCCTGTAGTTACATCTAACTCCTTAAGTACCACTGATCCTTCTAATGAACAATAGATCATAGTTCTACTATGACTAAACCCATCTTGGGCTAGAAAAGGGTGTGGCAACATATTGTTCAAGATCCGAAATTAGCTTTTAAGGGAGAAATTTATCTACTTACCCTTGCTTCGGGGAAGGAGTGAATTCCATCTTGTGTAGCTGTGTTTCTAGATCCCCAATTAGACGAATCTCCAAAATGGTAGACTTGTTAAGTCGGTGATCTGGCCACTCTCACCCATACAAATCAAAGGACCACCCTCACAGGCAGGAGTTCACAACTCACTCAGGATTAAGATCATGTTACCTATGGTCATCCTGATGAAATGAAAGTCTCTATTATGAACGACGTTATATAATGAGACTAGACATTTCGTGGTCTGTTCTTATACAAACTTCTTTGTATAGAATATACCTACTCGCATGTCTACTACATGAATGATCAGGATCAAGTCATTTGTAGCACTTTACAACAATTGTAACACGTACAAAGCGGGTCATACTCGTAGTGTCACCAGGATAAGGTACCCAGCCTTATCCATATACTACAGACCATTTGTGTTATCACTTAAACATGATCCACCTGTATGTCTCCACATACATGTTTAAGTTACAATGATAACCTTGGATGCTAGTTTATTGATTTGTGGTTAATGCAACTAAAATATCACATATTTTATGGACAAAGTGAATAAAAATATCATATATTATTAATCATATAATAGTTTGTTCATACAAACTTTACAAACTATAGGACCCTACGAGATTTAAGACATCAATCCCAACAGAGCTACCTTGTTGTGATTAGTTAGGACACTCGCAAGAAAAGAATGAGTATAGTTCCTTGCAGTCTGGTGAAAGCTAATGCTCCTAGGTAAAATAAATGCAAGTTTAGGGCCCTAGGTTAAATTCCAGGAGCCTTAATTGAAATATTACTCTCTTGATTGTTTTGGCGCTTGATGGTCGGTACATGAGCCAGTGTAGGGGAAAAACAAATTGAAGGCCATTTAAAACCATTGTGGGCTACTAGAACTTAATTAGAAAGGCTTTGAACTCACCCTTGCATGAATATGTCTAGAACTATGCTTCATTGATTGATTATGATTTGATTCCATTGTTGATTGCGAATTAAATCCTAGAAGACTGTTGAGGATGAAGTAACAAACCATGAAATTTGAGTGAGCATATCATTTGTGTGACTATATGTTTTATTCTACCTTGCTCGAGGATGATCAAGAATTAAATTGGGAGTTTTTGATAGCATTGGAAATGTGCTATCTGTATCCACTTAATTTGGGATTGTCCTAGGATTTTATGTGTTTATTTTTCTGTTTTGTAGGTATCGAGCACCCAAGAGATAAAATCGAGCATTTGGTGTTAAACGGGGTTAATTAAAAGCAAAATAGAGGTAATTTGAGCATTCAAGCTTCAAATGAGAAAATGACCAAAATGCCCTTGTGTCATAGTGTTGTGGTTGAGGTTGATGCCCTAAATCTCGTGGTCTTGTAATTTGTAATTGTATTGTACAAACATTTTATTTATTTAATAAAATAAGAGGTATTTTATTGAACATTTAGTTGCATTAACTTATAAAAACCAATAAACCAAGATCCAGAGTTGTCTTCTGTAACTTAAACATGTATGTAGAAACATACATGTAGATCAAGTTTAAGTGGAAACCTAAATAGTCTATAGTAGATGGATAAGGCTAAGTATCTTATCCTTGTGATACTACGAATATGGTTTACTTTGTAGTTGTTACAATTGTTGTAAAGTGCTACAAATGATCTGATCTTGATCATTCATGCGGAGACATGTGAGCAGAGTATTCTATATAAAGAATTTGTATAAGATCGGACCACGAAATGAATAGTCTCTCTATATAATACCGTTGCTAGAACAGACTTACTTTTTATCAGGATGACCGTAGGTGACTTAACCTAAATCTTGAGTGAGTTGTGAACTCCTACCTATGAAGGCGATCCTTTGATTTGTATGAGTGAGAGTGACAAGTTTAGCCGACTCAATATGCCTTTTGGGGATTTGTTTGATTGGAGAGTTGGGAAAGCAACTACACAAGAAAGAATTCACTCATGCCCTATAGTTAGGGTAAGTAGGTAAGTTGCTCCTTTAAGGGTTGATTTCGGGGCTTGAACAATGTGGCACCACACTCTCTCTTGGCCTAGTGGGATTCATATATAGTTGGACTATAACTTTTTAGATGTAACTACAGGGGCAAAATGGTAATTTTTGCCTAGCTCTACTTATGAATAATTTGTGAAGGGTCAACATACAGTTTATTGGTTATATCCAATGACACAAAAATTTATCTATAGTGCGAAGAGTATAGCTGTCGGTCTTTAGTAGAGTGACCCACAGTTAATGAAAGTTGATTAATTTAATTAAAAAGTTTAATTAATGAATCAAGTACCATTTGAGCTTCAATCTATAGGTCCATAAGGTCCCCTCATTAGCTCAATTGGGATTAATGATAATGGAATTAATTTGGATTAATTTGGATAGTTCAAATTAATAAAGACAATTAATTATGTAAGATATAATAATATAAAATTATTTATATGAGATATAATAACATAAAGTTTTATTTGAGAGAAAATAAATATTTGAATATGATTCAAATATTAAAATTAATATGAATTTGATTCATATTAAATGAGAATATTAACCTAATATGGTTATTGTTATATTAGAAATAATGTATGGTTTTTTAATATATTATATATAAATTAATTAAAGAAAAATAAATTTTTGTTTAATTAAAGGGAGTTATGGATAACTTTTCCCCTTCCCCCCATTATTCTTTCTTTAAATAACATATGGAAGTGGGAAGGGTTTCTTTCATCTTCCCTTTATATTCTATAAATAGAGAACATAATTCTTTTCTGTGGTGTACATTATTCTCTCTCAAATTCTAAAATTTCATCATTTTCAAATTAATCTTGAAGCCCACAAAACTCACACTGATTCTCTACCCTTTGAGATTATTGAGGTTTCCGTGTGATTGTGTTTGGGATTTGGAGATCCGTTGTTACGTTTTTCTGGTTGTTCGTGAATTTGAAAGGTGAGTGATCTTCTAATCTCCTTTTCTTCTTCATTTTTCGTGTTATTGCATACTATATTAAATCAAATGTTTATGTTTTCATTTTCTGTTTGATTATATCTTCTGTAAAAGAAAATTGGGATACCGATCTTTTCCACACAAAGTGTCCTCTACACTTTCAAGGTATTAGAGCACGCGGTTGAGTCCCAATTTTGATTTCCTAACATTCTTCAGAGTAATGGTGGGTTTAGAATTCTGCATTGTTGAATATGTTGGGGTTAATGCCCTAAATCTCATAGGGTCCTATAGTTTGTAAACCTTGTATAAACAAACTTGTATGTGATCAATAATTCACCGTGTCTATGAAATATATGATATTTAAGTTGCATTAACCACAAACCAATAAACTAACATCCAAGGTTATCGTTGTAACTTAAACATGTATGTAGAAACATACAGGTGGATTATGTTTAAGTGATAACCTAAATTGTTCGTAGTATATGGATAAGGCTGGGTACCTTATCCTGGTGACACTACGAGTATGACGCGCTTTGTAGATGTTACAAATGTTGTAAAGTGCTACAAATGATCTGATCTTGATCATTCATGTATTAGACATGCAAGCGGGGATATTCTATACAAAGGAGTTTTTATAAGACCGGACCACAAAATGTTTAATTTCATTATATAACGCTGTTCATAATAGAGACTTTCATTTCACTAGGATGACCATAGGTAACATGACCTTAATCCTGAGTGAGTTATGCACTCCTGCCTATGAGGGTGGTCCTTTGATTTGTATGGGTGAGAGTGGCTAGATCACCGACTCAACAAGTCTACCATTTTAGGGATTCGTCTGATTGGGGAGCTAGGAACTTAGCTACACAAGATGGAATTCACTCCTTCCCCAAAGCAGGGGTAAGTAGATAAATTGCTCCCTTAAGGGAAGATTCTAGGTCTTGAACAATGTGGCGTCACACCCTCTCCTGACCCGAAAGGGGTTTAGTCATAGTGGTGTAGGAATATATCAGCATGCAGTGGAAGAAACAAGGATAAATAAGCATTATAATGAATTACTTTTGGCTATAAATAAAGCACACTCATACAATAATAAAAGGGTTTCAAGATATACCTTTGTAGAACCTGTTGAAACTCGAATTCTGCTACAAATCTTCTCTAAATATTCTTCTGAACCACCTCAAGGGCTTCCCTATTATTCTCTTGGATCCTTAGATTGAGTTGTGGGACTCAAAATAAGGTTGAATGAAGGGAATTTGGAGAAGAAGCTCACTGATGAAACTTGAAGAACACTTTCTTTAACATCACAAGTTTTTAACAAAACTTCAACAAGTTCATACAGTTTGCATGCTCGATTCTTAGTCCAATCTTCCCTATTTATTGCAAGATTATCATGCAAAGAAGAAAGTTGCATGAAGAGCACTTCATGCTTTGGAAGATTGAATCAAGAATAAGGTAGGAATTGTGTGAACTACTTGGTTGAGAAAATGGAGTTCTCCCACTTTTCCATTTTGTGCTTTCCAATCATTTTCCAATTTCAAATTGGTTTCCAAAATCAATTTTGATTTCAAAACTGAAAAAAAAAAACTTTATTAATTTTCCAAAATTAATTCATTAATTAATTTTCTAATAAAATTAATAATAAATGATTAATTAAATAATTTAATTAATTCTAATTAATTTCAATATCAAATATTAAATTAATTTTACACAAATTCCACCATCATGAATCGCAATTCATGAATTTAATAGTTAAATCATATTTAAATATTAATTGATTCTCTAATTCCGTTTAATTCCAAATTTAAACGCGTAACTATATCATATATAATTACTAATTCCCTTAATTCTAATTTGAAAGTTTGAAATTAACTTATCACATTACTCTAAGACTAATCCATTTACGAGCTAGTAGAAGGACCTCGTGAACCTATAGATCATGGGCTCCAGCGATCCGAGATTAATTAGCTAAACTCTTTACACTGAATTAACCACATTCGTTAACTAATGGGTCACTCCAGTAAAGCCCATAGTTTCATTCCCCTCACTGTAGATATATTATGTCCACTCGATATAACCATGACTAGTAAGTTAACCCTTCATAGGTTGTTCATAATAATGGCTGGGTCAAATGTTTATTTTACCCTCGAGATTACCTCTTGTTTCTTAAATTCCACTGATCCTCTAATGAACAATTGGTTTGTGATTTGATTAACAAACCGGGTCCCTCTCGGGCCAATGGGAGGGTGGGGTTCTCTGTTCAAGATCCAGAGTTAGCATTTAAGGGAACAACCTCTCTACTATTCCCAAAATTGGTAGGAGTGAATTCCATCTTGCACCCTATGTCCCCAACTATCTACCCGTTCTTACCCCTAGAATGGAGGTTTATTGAGCCGGCATTGTTGAGCCAACTCTCACCTATGAAAATCTAAGGATAATCCCAAATAAACAGGAGTTCATAGTTGGCTCAGGATTAAGGTCAAGTTACCTAGGCCATCGCTTTGAAATAGTCAGTCTTAAACAGTAAACAACGTTATAAAGTAAGAGTGATTGATTTCGTAGTTCAATCTTGTACAAACCTATTGCATAGAGTAAGTCGGCTCATGTCATAACATGTATGAATTAGGATCACATATTCTGTAGCACTTTACAACTCCTTGTAACAACTATAAAGTAAGTCGCATCCAATAGTGTTACCATAATAAGGTAGCCAACCTTATTCATATACTATAGATCATTTTAACTATTTACTCGAACCTGATCTACTTTTAAGTTTCCTCATAAAGTTCAAGTACTCATGTAATAATCATGGATCTTTTAGTTTATTGGATTTATTTCTAAAACGAAATAAGCAATACTTATATTCAATAACAACTTATTAAATTTTCAGAATAAGTTTTATGGTTTACAAACCACGAATTTTAGGAGATAAAACCCAACAAACTCCCACTTAATCCAGTCGTAGCTTATATATCCGAATATATAATATTGAGTCTCTGAGTTTTATTGAGAAATACAATAAACTAGGGCATCCTATACCCATGATTTACCATTTCGTATTCCATACCCGATTTTTCTCCCACTTGCCTTAGGTTATATGCCTGGTATTCCTAGTTTTACTAGGAGATTCTCAAACACTTTAACTGGGAGAATCTTTGTAAACATGTTATGTACAATAGACTTCTTATTAAACTATATGGGGAATGCATCTTATTCTCACAACACTTGTTTCTCAACAATGGCTAGGAAGTCATACATTCCTCCCACTACATCGAGGTACTCTCAACTCTTTGAGTAAGATGCATCTGACCTGTCTAAAACAACCTTTTGTTTATAGTGTCATTTCAATAGCTCTTTATCGATATATGCAAGTTTCTGTGGAAACAAATAATACATGGTGATCTTGAACAATATTCCAATAATTGAAATGATGTTGAGAAAAAAATTTAAGACAACTAGAAAGTTTTTCACTAGATTTCATGTTCTTTCAAATAGACCTAGAAATCTTAAACTTTCTACACTTTGATCTAATAAAGTATTTCGGTTTTATTTTACCTAACAAGTTTTATACACTCTGAATGTTTCAAGTGTTGTAAACTTGTCACTTAGGTTAAATAACTACTTGCCTTTATTGATTTCTAGTCGTTTTAAATATCTGAATATTTGCAAATGGCTTTTAACTAGGTTGGTTCTTAACAGAAGTTGTTATGCAGTAAAACAAACATAACTTTTGCTAATGAACATTTCATTTACAAAAATATATACAATTTGTTAATTACAAACAAGATAAACTAACTTTTATTACAATAACAAAAGCTGATAAGATCATCTTCAGATAGCAACATCTCTCATTGGCCATGTTGAGGACAACAAGCAATCTTCAGGAACTAGTTTGCCTATTTTGCTTTCTTTGCTCTCTTTTCAGCAAGGTACTAAGGGCAGTTTCTCTTTCAGGGCCCATCCTCGTTGTAGTGGAAACACTTTCCTTTGTCTGCAGCGTTAGCCTAGCCTTTTCTACCAACAATTTTCTTCTTTCCTTTTCCTTTGTTCTTATTAACAGGAATACTCTTACTCTGTGAAGAGGAAGAAACATCAGGCTTTTTGGAGGACGTTCCTCTCTTCTCAGCAGTAGTAACGTGTACTTCCAGTTCCGACCTTTAGCTCTCATCATTTTCTGGTAAGCTTGTAGCTCATTCAAAAGAGTAGTCAAGTTGTATTCAATTTTATTCATAAGCGCGTTTGTGCAGAACTGCAGAAAACTCTTTGGAAAAGATTCTAGAATAAAACCGACTTGACTTCTATAATCAACAACAACCCATTTACTTCCGTCACATTCAAATGGACCATCTGAAGAAAATCGGATCTGAGATTTCCATGAGCAGAAGAACAAGACTATTCCAAATTAAAATCATAAAGGAACAATACATTTACAGTTGACTTCAAACAAATGGTTATACAATTCATACAGAGAAATTACAACATGAATAAACTCAAATGCATAAAGAGATCAAACTCTACGCACAATTGAAGCCTCGTCTCCACGCTTTATTGCATGACCACTCGAACAATAGCGACCACGACGCCTGATCTACATGACCGTAACACAGCAACGAACTCTTTGCGCTCGTTCTTAATGATCTCCTCGATCACGATCTCATCTGCAACAGTGAACGGCCTCCACAGCACCACAACGGCCTCCAAAAAACCTCGACGGTGTTGAATTGAATCTGACACCACCAACAAGGCTACCTTGGTATTCTCATTGTGAGAATCCATAGGGTGGGCTCTGTTCGGACTTGGTAGGAGGCAGACAAAGGAGGAAACAATGATTACATACACGACTGGGCAAGTGGGAGATGGCGGAGACCTATCGTATAGGTCGATGCCTAATCGTTTAGATAAATCTATGTGATCGTCTAGCAAAAGTTATGCAATCGTTTAGCCTATCGTTTAGCTCAGTCTATCACCTACAGACACTACACGATCGTTTACCTTGGGCCAGTGATCGTCTAGCAAAACTATGCAATCGTTTAGTAACTACTGCATGATCGTTTTGCTCTACTTTGCACGATCGTTTATCTCGCCCAGCCGTCGTTTAGTAAATCCGAATTTACTTGACGACTTCGTGAGTTTCTGTTGTGCGGAGAGAAAACTCAAAACTTTTTTCTTTTTGAAAATAGGAAACCACTTTCTTTTTAAATTCATGGTTACCATGTTCCAATAACCACCCTCTACTTTAGTTATTTAAAAGAAAAAGAATTAATTATCCAATAATTAATATTATTATAAACATAAATGATAACCAACTTATCATACTATATTTATAACCTACAGTTTTAATATTTCAACTCATGAAACATATAAACCATAGTTCATTTTCTATTCCATGGTACTTAATGTAAATCTCATTTACATCAATCTTCCACTAGATGTATCTCATACATCAAACTGATTATATCATATTTAATCAAAATATGTCTTGTCAATTTGAACATTTCAAATTAACACCAAGAACTGATCCTCAACTGAATCCATTGAGCTACCAAGGGGACCTCATGGACCTATAGCTCGAAGCTCCAACGGTACGTGAATAATTAATTAAACTCTTTAGTCACGGGATCCACCATCCGTTAACTGCTAGGTACTCCACTAAAGACCGACAACTGAACTCTTTACCATAGATATATTATGTGTCAATCTTAACCAATGAGTAGTGCGACAACCCTTCACAAATCGCTCGTAAGTACACCTGGGCCAATAACCATTATGCCCCTGTAGTTACATCTGTCTCTTTAAGTACCACTGATTCCTTTAATGAACATAAGTTATAGTCCTAGTATGACTGAGTCTTCTCTTCCAAAGAGAAGCTGTAGCCACTATGTTCAAGCCCTAGAATCAGCTCTTAAGGGAGCAATCTCTCTCCTTATCTCTACTTCGGGAAAGGAGTGAATTCCATATTGTGGATTGAGTTCCTAGCTCCCATATCAGACAAGTCCCCAAAAAGGTAGGCATGTTGAGTTGGCAATCTGGCCACTCTCACCCATACTAATCAAAAGACTGCCCTCAAAGGCGGGAGTTCCCAAAACACTCAGGATTGAGATCGTGTCACTTATGGTCGTTTAGGTGAGATGTAAATCTCTAGTATCAACGACGCTATATACAGAGTCTAATCATCTCGTGGTCCAAGTTTTATACAAACTCTTTATATAGGACACCCCCACTCCACGTCTCCACATGAATGGTCAGGATCTACCATCTGTAGTAATTTACAATACTTGCAAACCTCTATAAAGTGGGTCGTATCCGTAGTGTCACCAAGATTAGGTATCCCACCTTAATCCTTATACTACAGATTGATTTAGGTTATTACTTAAGGCATGATCCATTTGTATATCACATATACATGCTTAAGTTCACATAAGATAACCAAGGAGCTTTATTTATTGGATATGAGTAAATGCTAGATTAAATAACACTTATTTTATTCATTAAATAATGTGCATATTTACAAAACAACGAGACTCCGGGAGAATTAGGACACCAATCCCAACACCATCATGTCCAGGACATGTGCTCTAACAGAGACCCCCTCTTTCATAGGGCAATTGTAAACGTATTTAATAGCATCATGCTTTAGGGAGAAGGATGGTTGTTCGAACGTCCCGCGTAGAGATTCCATAATCTCTTTGGCAGTGCCTATAATCTCATATTTCTTTACCAAAACATTAGATATGCTAGCGAGGATATAAGCATGGGCTTTGTCATTCGCCCTAGTCCATCTATCGTATGCATCCCGAACAGTTCGGTTTGCATTTGAGCCAAGAATGGATCCTATGTTAAAACGAACCATAAATCGTCTATCACTAGTATAGTATTCAGATTTGATTTCCAAGTTTCATAATTATCCCCAATCAGTTTATCAGACGCCAACAATTGTACTAGTGAACTCGTCATTCCAAAAAATATAAACAAATTTTATAAGTGAATAACTTTTTAAACCCAATCAATTTTTAGCAAAGTAATAATATACCCAAGATTATTTTTGCAACGATAATACAGCAAGACATTCTTGACTAAATACTATCTCCAGAATAGCTCATATTCCGATAGTCATTTAGCTACCATTTTTTTGTTAGAAATTACTAAACTCTTTAGTATTTGGTAAAGTGTAACCTCTGGTTTTAACACCCCCCCCCCCCCCCCCCCCCCCCCCCCCACCCCCCCCCCCCCCCCCCCCCCCCCCCCCCCCCCCCCCCCCCGCCCCCCCCCCCCCCCCTCAGAAGTCTGATCCCAACGATGCTCCCCAAGTTGGAAAGTCAAAGTTGAAACCGACTTTAGAAATCCTATCCATTTCTGGAGTTTGAGTTGTTCCGAATCCTATGTTAGAACCTCTGAGGGAATAGGCATCGTTAAACGACTAACGAGGCCAACTTAAAGACGACAAGCAAGAGTTAACATAGGAATCTCACGGTTCAAACCAACAGAAGAGACCGCAGGATATGTTGACACATATCCTTCACCCACTTTCTATGAACTACTTCCCCATTCACTTTGATCTTGATATCATGACGAACACTTTCCGAATGGAGGTCACTCAGGGTGACACAAAGTGCTGCACGGATCTTATGATGGGAATTATCTAGGGACGTGAGAATTGAAATCAATATATCATATATTTGATTTTCCATTGAACAGTTTCCCTTCATTCACCATGATCAATTAACGCAAAACACTTTCCAAATGGAGGTCACTCCCAGGGTGACACGAAGTGCCACATGAACCTTTCGGTGTGAACATATTAAGAATGTGAAATTTTTAAAATCAAAACATCAAAATTGATTTTAAAGTGAACAACTGTCACACCCTGCCCCCATACCACCTTCTTAGCCTGGGAGAGAGATGCGACTGCAGCAGTTATTAACCCTTGAGCTGACACTTACTACCTAATGATTCTTGTGGAATAACTTTGATACCATACTATAACTTATACACAGCGGAATGATTAAGTTAAGGAGATAAACTATAACGGATTAAGTAGACCCATCTTTTATTACGACAGTGATATAACGTTTATACAACTTAAGGACTTAACAACAAAGTTTACAACGACAACCGTAAAAACCCTCTGGAAGTGTAATTGGGGCACGTGGCAGACCTTGACCTTAGCAGCACCCTGGAACTCCTCATCTTCTGCTACCTAGGGGGGAATTAAGCAAACATTTTGAAAAGTGTGAGCTACTAAGCCCAGTGAGTGGTTCTTTTAAGATGAAATTCACTTTGAAAATAATCATTTTTGGGAAATCAATCACATGCCAACACTCGCATTATAACTCATGCACAGTCAAAGATATAATCATGCAATCAGTAGTCTTTATCCCAAAAACTACACGTAGCATGCATATCATATCATCAAACAATATAATCATCTATGGAAACCTTCCTATGACCCCAATTCCCGCCAATGTGCACATCAACCATTTTATTTATCCCGCTAGTCATGCTTAGGTACTTGACCATATTTCCTGTCGGTCGTCACCGACTATTATTTCCCGTCGACCGAAGTCGACCAACTTTTCCCGCCGACCGAAGCCGACCAACTTTTTCCCGCCAAGCACCTTTTGTTAAGCATGCTAACTATATCCCAGGCATAATCTTAGATTCCACAACAACACACAAACAATATCATGGCAATCATCCTATCACCAAAAGCATGTATTTTGTATCTACAGATACATATATTCCAATATCAAAGTATAAAGCTAAGTGAATACTCACAGTATGCATTTACTATCAACACTGTTTAAACACATAATATTCTTTAATTATCAAAGCTATAACGCTCACGACATATGTTAACAATCAAAACTATAACACTCACACTATGTGTTAATTATCAAAGCTATAACACTCACGACATATGTTAACTATCAAAACTATAACACTCACCTTAATTGCTTAGGAGCCTTCCTAATAGTTCTCTTTTCTACCTCGGGCTCCCTTTTTACCCCTAGAATCCAGATTCATATTACAGCTTAGATTACTCATAGTTCTAAACCTTATTTTGAGATACTTCCTTCTACAAAACTATGATAAAATGTCTGAAGCTTACCATAAAATATTAGCTCATAACTCTTCATGGTTTAGCCGGAATCCTCCAAACATCAAGACTGGCTCAGCTTACCCGACAGCTCGACTCCTCTGTCTTTTTCTCATTCTCCAGCCCAATTCCTTAGAGATTATTCTTCGGCAGCCTCACTATGAAAACTAGACTCTCTTATATTTCAGATGGATTTGGAATTACATCAAACGCTCGAGTAGATTGGGAGATCTTCTCGTCTCAAGTTGATGCATTCTCCTCCACCCTCACTGTCCAATGCACTATACTCTCCCCCTCTTTTTACGAATTTTATGATTTGTGATTTGGAAATAAAATCCCGAAGGCTCTATTTATAGGTGTCCAAACCTCCTATGGTGTTGACACCACCTACTTGGCTGCATGGCCAAATGTTTAATCCTCCCCTTAACTTAGGATTTAACTTTCACTTAGTTAATTCCTTTTATCACTTGCTTAAGTAAGGAAAATATAAATCTAGGTTTCACAACAACTTCCCCCATTCACCAAAATTTTGATGCATGTAAATACTTTTCGAATGGAGGTCACTCCCAAGGTGATACGAAGTGCCATATGAATTTCGATCGTGAACTTTTAGGGACGTGAGAGCTAAAAATAATCATATCATATATGTTTATTAATCTCCCACTGAAGTTTCTAATATATCATATACGTTATTTGATTTTTACTAAAGTGTTCTAATAGCATATCATATATGTTATTAAACTCCCACTGAAGTGTTCAAATGTTAAATGGGGTTTATGTTTCCTTAGGCTTGTTCCGACAAATTAAAATACCTAACTTTAGGTATTTATCCAAGTATAACGTTTATATTTGGATTTACCCTACAATGTCTAGGTGATAAACTAGTTTTAAAACCTCACATTGCTCATAAAACTGGTTTACAACACTCAAATATTTGGCCATAATTCCCAGGTAGGAGGTGTTCCGTAAACCGTCAACTTAAATACCTCCAGCCTTCGACAAGATTATATACCGGTTGAGTTTGTAACCTGAGTTTTACAAGTTTAACGACCTATTTTAACTATTAAAATGAGTGGTTAACTTACGTGAGCATGCAACTATTCTTTGTTATAGATTTTAAATGTTTAACCCAATTTTATAACAACTTATAAAATTTTAGACATACTTAACATCCACAATATACATCAAAGGCATTCAATATTTAATATAATATTTAATTAAACAAAAGAAACCTTAAACATGCATACAATATATTATAACACTTTATAACATACTTTCAATGCATGTAACATGCTTCCTATGGTGGGATTTTAAATCTACATGGCATACTATATGCACATACAAGATTTATTTAATTATAACATACATAACATGTATAAATAATTAAACACATACTGATATGGTTTTACTTTTGGCATTTTCAAGCAAACAAAGCCTAATTATTACAAAAACCAGCAAGAAACAGCTCCAAAACTCTTCTGAACCGCTCGAACCGCTCTAAATCAGACCCAAACAGCTTGAACCGGACGTGAACCACCTGAACTGGACTAGGCAAAACTCTTTTGAAGCTGAACCAAATAGGACAAGAAGAGAATAGATTGAACTTACTCAAAACTCGCTCATTCAAACGTCAAATCGGACCAGAACTCGTTTCCTCGCTCGGTCAACGCTTGTCTAACCGATCAAACTCACCTGGACTGTTTGATACTCGATCCTCGACAAATGGATGAAGAAAACTCGATCATTGGCTGGTTCAAACTCGCTGTTCAACCAGTTCAACTCGCTACTCGACGGCTCAACTCGCTAATCGATGCTTGTGAACCTTGATCCTTGCTCGAATATGAGCAGCGTTGCAATGTTGCCTGGAAAGAAGCTCATGATCAGTTTTCTGCAAGTCGGCCTTCTTCACTTCTTTCTTCAATTACAACTTAATTTTAACTCTAATGACTCCAAATAAATTGCAAACTCTTAAGCACACATATAAGCTCATTAAACAAGAGCCAATTAAAAATTTAACTAAAGAATCAAAGAGAATTTAAATGCCAAATCTCATAAAACCATATCAGTGTACCATTTTCATATATCACATGAAAAAACACCCACCGCACCAAAATTAAACCAAATTAAATGCTTAAATGATGCTCTGATACCAATTGTAGGAATATATCAGCAAGCAACGGAAGAAAAATGATCAATAAGCATTCTAATTCATTACTTTTGGCTATAAATAAGGCATGCTCATTCAATAATAAGAGGGTTTCAAGATATACTTTTGTAGAACCTTTTGAAACTCGAATTTTGCTATAAATATTCTTCAAATCTTCTTGTGAACCACCTCAAGGCCTTCCCCATTATTCTTTTGGAGCCTTGGATTGAGTTGTGAGACTTAAAATAAGCTTGAATGAAGGGAATTTGGAGAAGAAGCTTACTGATGCAACTTGAAGAACACCTTCTTCAACCTCACAAGTTTTCAACAAAACTCCAGCAAGTTCATACAGTTTGCATGCTCGATTCTCAATCCAATCTTTCCTATTTATTGCAAGACTTTCATGCAAAGAAGAAAGCTGCATGGAGAGCACCTCATGCTTGGAAGATTTAATCAAGAATAAGGTGGGAATAGTGTGAGCTACTTGGTTAAGAAAGTGGAGTTCTCCTACTTTTCCATGTTGTGCTTTCCAATCTTTTTCCAATTTCAAATTGGTTTCCAAAATCAATTTTGAATTCAAAACTGGAAATATTTTTTTATTAATTTTAAAAAAATAATTCATTAATTAATTATCTAATAAAATTAATAATAAATAATTAATTAAAAATTTTAATTAATTTTAATTAATTTCAATATCAAATATTAAATTAATTTTACAAAAATTCCACCATCATGAATCCCTATTCATGAATTTAATATTTAAATCATATTTAAATATTAATTGATTCTCTAATTCTGTTTAATTCCAAATTTAAATGCGTAATTATATCACATATAATTACTAATTCCCTTAATTCTAATATGAACGTTTCAAATTAACTTATCACGCTACTCTAAGGTTCATCCATTTACGAGCTAGTAGGGGGACCTCGTGGACCTACAGATCATGAGCTTTAACAATCCGAGATTAATTGGCTAAACTCTTTATACCGAATTAACCTCCATTCATTAACTAATGGGTCATTCCACTAAAGCCCATAGTTACACTCCCTTCACTGTAGATATATTATGTCCACTCGATATAACCATGACTAGTAAGTTAACCCTTCACAGGTTGTTCGTAATAACGGTTGGGTCAAATGTTTGTTTTACCCGCGAGATTACCTCTTGTTCCTTAAGTTCTACTGATCCTCTAATAAACAATTAGTTTGTGATCCAATCAACAAACCGAGTCCCTCTCGAGCCAATGAGAGGGTGAGGTCCCTTGGTCAAGACTCAGAGTCAGCACTTAAGGGAACAACCTCTCTACTATCTCTAAAAGTGGGTAGGAGTTAATTTCATCTTGCACCCTATGTCCCCAGCTATCTGCCCGATCTTACCCCTGAAAGGGAGGTTTATTGAGCCGGCACTATTGATTCAATCCTCACCTATGCAAATCTAAGGATAATCTCAAATAAATAGGAGTTCATAGTTAGCTCAGGATTAAGGTCAAGTTACCTAGGTCATCACTTTGAAATAGTCAGTCTTAAATAGTAAACAACATTAGAAAGTAAGAGTGACTGATTTCGTGGTTCGATCTTGTACAAACCTATTGCATAGGACGCCCTAATTCCTCATGTCATAACATGTATGAATTAGGATCACATCGTCTGTAGCACTTTACAACTCCTTGTAACAACTACAGAGTGTGCTGCATCCAATAGTTTTACCAGAATAAGGCAGCCAACCTTATTCATATACTATAGATCATTTTGACTATTTACTCGAACCTGGTCCACTTTTATATTTTCACATAAAGTTCAAATATTCATGTAATAGTCATAGATCTTTTAGTCTATTGGATTTTTTTCTTAAACGAAATAAGCAATTCATATATTCAATAACAACTTATTGAATTTTCAGAATAAGTTTTATTGTTTACAAACCACGAGTTTTAGGACATAAAACCCATCAAGTGGGACTATGATCTATTATTCATTAGAGGGATCAGTGATACTTAAGGAGTTAGATGTACCTACAGGAGTAAAACGGTAATTTGGCCTAGTTGTACTTACAAACAATTTGTGAAGAGTCATCGTAATGTTGATTGGTTGTATCCAATGGACATAGAAATATATCTATAGTGTGAAGAGTGCAACTGTTGGTCTTTAATGGAGTGCCCGACAATTGATGGATGGTGGATAATGTAATTAAAGAGTTTAATTAATATTCACAAACCGTTGGAGCTTCAAGCTACAGGTCCATAAGGTCCCCTTGGTAGCTCAAAAGGATTTCGTTGAGAATTAATTTTTGGGTTAATTTGAATTGTTTAAATTAATAAGAGAAAATTTAGTTATATATGATATTAGATTGATTCAATTATATATGATATAATTGACACAATGTATTTGATACATTATAGTTTAATTTGAGGAATAAATATTTGAATGTGATTCAAATATATTTTCTATGAATAAGATTCATAGTTGTTAAATTTAATATAAATAATTTATATTAAATGTCATAAAATAGAGAAAAAGAACTATAGTTTATATTGTATATGATGTAATATTAAAACTATAGGTTATAAATATAATATGATAAGTTTATTATCATATTTATTTATATTATTAATTATTTGGATAATTAATCCATTTTTCTCTCTAACCACTTTAGTGGGAGGTTAGTTGGTTTTTATGACAAAATGGAATAAATAAAATATGATTTTATTATTCCATATCTAAGCTACACGAATTGTGGAGATTCTATATGATAGATTGAGAGCCTATACGATAGACTTTGTTATCTACACGATTGAAGAATTTCCTATGCGATAGAGAGTTTCTTCTTCAATAGTCTTTCTCCTCCAAACTTCTAAACTCCCTCCTAACCAAAATAGTCAGAGTCCACCACTCCTGGGTTCTCACCCTGAGAATACTAAGGAAACCAAGTGGTTGTGTCTACCTCTTTTGTTCAAGTTTTCTTGTTGTTCGAGGGGTTTGTGATTGTTTAAAGTGTTCGTGACAATTCGAGGGATTTTCGTGAAGGAGGGTTAGTCAAAGGTATAATCATTTGAACTCTGTTTCTTATTAGAAAGCATGCTGTAATTTTTATTTAAGATGCATAATTTTATCGAAATGAGATTTGGACGATCCGCTTCTGCTCAAAGGTTCTCCGTAAAATGAGTTCCTTCAGAATATTGAATGAGTTTTACACGTCTGGATGTTTTCGGGATTGGACTTTTAGAATTCCGTTACAACTTATATGATTCGATATGTAAAGGGCCCGTTATTTTGGGTGTAATTATTTGCTATCGAGTCTGTAATTCAATATTCGGGTCGTTCGTGATGGTTTTCTAGCTTTGATTTGGTGGAAAACGTAGAGTTTTTTTTTGGCTAATCGAGCGAGAAGAACAGGCTTAGGCTGTAGTGTAATGACGCTCGCCTTATGTTGCAAGGCCAAGTGTAAAAACCAAAACATTGCAACGTTATGCAGAGCGTCACGATGTTGTAGGCAACATAGCATTATGCTACGGATGGCAAAAAGGCATCGTAAGGACATTGCTATTAAGCGTCGATATGCTCCGGACATGAGGCAAGCGGGCGTGAGACTAGTCCAGACATGCGGTTTGTGGCTTCCAATGGTTCAAAGTGGCGGTTCTTCCTAATTTTTAATAATTATATTTTATTTTTTATTAATTAAATTAACCTAATTTGTTATATTAATTTAATTAATGTTTTAGGAAGTCAATCCTGGTCTAAATAGTTGCTTTTAAATTATTCATGTGATGTATGATTATTTTTATTATTATATACGCCATAATGTATGTCATATAGAAAAATCTCGCCATAGGATATACATTTATTCATTCATCATTTTAATATAAATTTTATATTATAAGGTTGCATGATTTATTAAGCATGCTCATGCATCATATTATATAAATGTTATTAAGTATGAATGCATGCATAAATAACATTTTTATGCATCATTTATGTTATAATATATAGTTTAGATGTATGGATGGACGTTGTTTATTTTGTTTTCATTACCTTAGTATGTAATGCAATGACAAAGGAAATGTATGATGTATGGCACTAGTTTAGTGAATTATGATTGTTATAATTTTCAAATTATGTCATTAGATGCATACCAGTTTAGTGAATTATGATTGTTATAATTTTCAAAGTATGTCATTAGATGCATGTTTAGGTTTTAATTGTTTCATTTATTCTTTATAATAGTTATAAGTTAAATGAAATTAGAAATAAAATTTAAAATAAAGAGTTGCATGCTAACATAGGTTAATTTGTTTTAATAGTTTAAAATTGATTTCACATTAGACCTATGTTTAATAAATTTCTATTACGAATAGAAACATGTTTAATCTTTAATTCAGTTTAATATGATTAAATTGATTTTAATTAAAGATTAAATCTGTAACAAATGTATCTATAAGAGACCTTTGTTTTAGGACAGTTCTGTCTAGGCTGAGGTATTTAAGCTAACAGAAACGGAATACCCTACCTTGAAACTGACTTGGAAGGCAAATTATATAAATTTGTTACAAGCATGCAATGAATGATTAAAGTTTGTTAAAGTGTTTAATGAACAATAGTCAACATTGTTAAACTGTCCAACGTAAATGTTACATTGGGCAAAGTTAACAAACATTTAGTAAAAAATTATTAGCCGAATTTTCCTAAGTTAATCAACCCCAGGTAGAATGCTCAGTGGGAGGAAAATGTTGTATATGATACTTTAGTTTCCTTTTACGTTTCTTCTATATAGTTCACTCTGTGAGATCTATGCTTGGCCTTGAGACACCTTTGCTTGTCTCCCCCTATGGGTGATGTTTGTATAAGTCAATAACAAGGTAAATGGAGAGAGTGTTCATAGTAAGTGAGAGAGGGATTTGTGTCAACACATCACATGGTCTACTTCATTAGTTTGTAGTAAACTTTCATGCTCGGCCTTGAGACACCTTTGCTTGTGTCCCCCTACAGGTGGTGTTTACATGAATCTTTACTCAAACTCCAGAAATGGATAGAATTGTTTTAGTTTTTGCCCTAATCAATTTATCCCTACGGTTAGCTCATTGGGCGGAACTCGAGAATCTAAAATGAAGGATTACACTTATAAGAAAATGTTACGTAAGTTAACAATTTCTGGGCCAAACAATGTTGACTAATAATTATAGGAATAAGAGTTATTCTAGTATAATTATTAGTTGAGATTGTTTCGATTCAGTGAAAGAGTAATTGATCACCCTACGGTAGTTTTCATCCTACCTCACTGAAGCATCAATGCAAAATAGATGTCACATAGGGTATATTAGATTTTTGCTAAATTAATTGGTTGTTCAGTTGGGTAATGCGTATAATAACCAATATAAATAAAATGTATGATTTCAGCAATTTCATTATGACAAGCGTTACTTTAAACCTGCTTTCTGCAGATAAGTTAAATAGCGATAACTATACGAGTTAAAAAAATACTATTAATACTGTACTCATTAGTGAAGACCTGAGATTCGTCCTAGTTGATGAGTGTCCTCAAGTCTCAAATACTAATGCATCCCAAAATGTTCGGGATGTTGGGGTTCATGCCCTAAAGTCTCGTGTCATGTAGTTTGTAAACAGTTTGTACGAACGCTTGTGTTGTATAATATATGATATTTACTTCATATCTTGTATTTTGCTCAGTTGCTTGTTTTATTTGCTTTATCACAAACCAATAAACATAAAATCTCTGATTATCTGTAAGTGACTCAAGCATGTATGTGGTGACATACAAGTGGATCATGTCTTGAGTGATAACCAAAATGGTCTGCAATATATGGATATAGAAGGGAAACCTTATCCTGGTAACGCTACAAATGCAGCCCACTTTGTGGAATGGTCACAAGTGTTGTGACTTGTCACAGATGGTCCGATCCTGATCATTCGTGTTAGGGACATGCGAGCGGGGGCATCCTATACAAAGAGTTTGTATAAGACCTGACCACGAAGTGTTAACATCTCATTATATAACACTGTTCATGATAAAGACTTCACTTTACTAGGATGATCATAGGTAACATGACCTCAATCCTGAGTGAGTTGGGAACTCCTGCCATTGAGGGCGGTCCTTTGATTTGTATGGGTTCAAATGGCCAGGTCGCCATTTCAAACCTACCATTTTGGGGATTCGTATGATTTGGAGCTGGGAACTCAGTTACACAAGATGAAATTCACTCCTTCCTCGAGGTAGGAGTAAGTAGATAGATAGCTCCCTTAAGGGCTGATTCCGAGGCTTGAACAATGTGGCGTCACACACCTTCTCTTGGTCCGAGAGGTATTCACACATAGTTGGACTATGTTGTATTGTTCATTAAAGGAATCAGTGGTACTTAAAGAGTGAGATGTAACTACAGGGGCAAAACGATAATTTGGCCCAGCTCTACTTACGAGCATCTGTGAAGGGACATCGTACTCATGATTAGTTATATCTGATGGACATAGAAATATATCTGTGGTAAGAAGAGTTCAGCTGTTTGTCTTTAGTGGAATGCCTGACAGTTAATGAATGGTGGATTTCGTGGCTAAAGATTTTAGTCAGCTATTCACGGACCGTTGGAGCTTCGAGCCACAGGTCCATTAGGTCCCCTGGGTAGCTTGGATAAAGTTGAGAATCAGTGTTTGGGTTAATTTGAAATGTTCAAATTGACAAGAGGAATTATATATGATATAATTGGCTAAATGTATGAGATACATTATTTTGGAGGAAATTAGATATAAATATGATTTATATCAAGTAGAGGAGAAAATACTATAGTAGATATGTGATATCAAACTATAGGGTGAAAATATAATATGATAATATTTATTAATATTTTAGTTGGTTAATTATATGATAATTAACCCAAAAATCACGTTCGGGTGTGCGTTAGTGGGAATGCATCGGTTATTGTAACCGATGAATTAAAAAGAAATTGGTTTTCATTTTGAATCAGTCGCCCGAAAAAAGAAAGATAGAGTGTGTTGGTGAAAAGAAAACAATCGCTTAAGTATTTCGAGAGCCTATATGATAATAGCTCTGCGTCTAAACGATCATTTACCTCGCGCCTAAACAATCGTACGCTAGTTCCTACACGATCGAATAGCTTCCTTAAACGATCGCATAGTGTGCCGAGTTTTCTATACGATCATATACATTTTCCTAAACGATCGTTCAGTAAATCCTACACGATCATGTAGTTTCTCCTAAACGATAAGCACTTTGCTATGTGATAGCGTCTTTTTCCTCCCATTTGCTTATCGCCTACAAGATCTATTCTTTCTCCTTCCTCTACCAAATTTACCAATGTCGATGCTTCGCATTCTCACTCTGAGAATACATGGGGCTCTTTTCTGGTGGTGCCATCCCCGTTGTATTCATGAGTTCATGGTTGTTCGTTTTGCTGCAGTCGACACATCTGTCGGGCGTTGATTGATTGGGTAGAGGTTTCCGCTGTGTTGAGTTTCGAAGTTTGAAGAACATCTTCAACTGGTATGGCAACTCTCTCCCTCATTTATTTTTGTTCAAAGCATGCCTTTAATTGAATGGTTGTTTGCATAACTGTGCGTTTGAATGTATATTGTGTATTTCAGTCACAGTGAGGTCGGAGCGATCCGAACGTGCTCATGGAACTCTTCGGTAAGAGATCCTTCATGGGAGGCATATGAACGATGGGTCAAGGCAGATTAAAAGGCTTGAGCATATATCTTGGCCAGTTTGTCTATAGTTTTGGCCAGTAAGCATGAGCCATACTCACGGCTCGTGAGATCATGAAGTCCTTGAGGGAAATGTTTGGACAATCATCCACATAACTCAAGCATGACGCTTTCAAGTTCATCTTCAATGGCCGAATGAAAGAAGGGACATCAGTCCATGAACATGTTCTGAACATAATGATCCACTTTATCATAAATGAGATGAACGGGTCTGTTATCAATAAGGCCATCAAGTTGGCTTCATCTTGGAAACTTTATTTGAAAGTTTCCTTCAGTTTCGTAGCAACACTATCATGAACAAGCTTGACTACAATCTAACCACCCTTTTCAACGAGTTGCAGACATACAAGACCTTGATGAAAGCGAACGAATAGAAAGGTGAGGCAAGTGTTGTCTCATCCTCCAAAAAGTTCCATAAAGGTTCAACCTCTGGAACGAAGTCTATACCACCTTCTTCTGGCACCATAAAATGGAAGAAGAAGAAGGAGGTCAGGAGAAAGCTAACCCCACTGCTGCTAAAAATGGCAAGAAGGCCAAGGCTGCAAAGAAAATATGTTTTCATTGCAACCAGAAGGGACACTGGAAGATGAATTGTCCTAAATATTTGGCAGAAAAAAAGAAGGCTAAATAAGGTAAATATGATTTACTCATTTTGGAAACTTTTTTAATGGAGAATGATGATTCTGCCTAGATAATTGATTCAGGTGCCACTAACTATATTTGTTCTTCATTTCAGGGAATTAGTTTATGGCGACAGTTGGAGACTGGTGAGATGACAATGCGGGTTGGAATTGGCCATGTCATCTCAGTTGTGGCAGTGGGAGGACTTTGTTTATGTTTATAGAAATCATATCTTTTGTTAGACAATGTATATATAGTTCCTAACTTAAAAAGGAACTTGATTTTTGTAAAATTTTTGTTAGAACAATCATATACTTTAAATTTTATTGTGAATAAAGCATTTATTTACAAAAATAGTGTTGAAATTTGTTCTGCAAACTTAGAGAATAACCTTTATGTGCTAAGGCCATTGACATCTAAGGTCCTCCTTAATACTGAAATGTTCAGAATTGCTATAACTCAAGAAAAAAAAAACGTTTCTCCTAAAAAAAATGTCCAACTTTGGCACTTAAGATTAGGTCATGTTATTCTTGAGAGACTGGTTAAGAACGGACTTCTAAGTGAGTTAGAAGAAAATTCTTTACTAGTATGTGAATCATGCCTTGAAGAAAAAATGACTAAGAGACCTTTTATTGGAAATAGTCATAGAGCCAAAGAACCCTTAGAACTTGTACATTTGGACTTTTGTAGTCCTATGAATGTTAAGGCAAGAAAAGGGTTTGAATATTTCATCACCTTCACAGATGATTATTCAAGGTATGGGTATGTTTACTTAATGCAACGTAAGTTTGAAGCCCTTGAAAAGTTTAAGGAGTACATGGCTGAAGTTGAAAATGCGTTAAATAAAACAATAAAGACACTTCGATCTGATCGAGGTGGAGATTATATGGATTTAAAATTCCAGGAATATTTAATAGAATATAGAATTGTATTCCAACTTTCCCGGTGCCTGATACACCTTAGCAGAACGATGTATCAGAAACGAGGAATTGAACCTTGTTAGACATGGTTCAGTCTATGATGAGTTACTCTCACTTACCTGATTCGTTCTGGGGTTACGCAGTTCAAATTACAGCCTATGTTTTGAACTGTATTCTATCCAAGAGTGTTTTATGGAATGGTCATAAAGGTAGTTTGCACCATTTCAGGATCTGGGGTTGCCTAGCATATGTGATTGAGGCTAATCCTAAGAAATTGGAATCTCGTTCAAAATTGTGCCTATTTGTACGCTACCTCAAAGGAATGAGAGGTGGTTACTTTTGTGATCCTAAAGATAATAAAGTGTTTGTGTTGACAAATGCTACATTTTTAGAAGAAGACCACATTAGGGAGCACAAATTACGAAGTAAGATAGCATTAAATGTTGAAGAGCCTAGTACATCAACAAGGGTTGTTAATATTGGTTCATCTAGTAGGTCACATCCACCTCAACCATTGAGGGAACCTTGACGTAGTGGAAGGGTTTGAACCCACCTGTACGTTATATAGGTTTAATAGAAATCCTGACCGTCATATCTGATGGCGAAGTTGAGGATCCATTGTCTTATAAATATACAATGGAGGATGTAGACAAAGATAAATGGATCAAAGTTGTGGATCTCGAAATGGAGTCTATGTACTTCAATTCAGTCAGGGATCTTGTAAACCAACTTAATGGGGTAAAACTTATAGGTTACAAATGGATCTACAAGAGAAAAAAGGGTGTAGATGGTAAGGTGCAAACCTTCAAAACTAGACTAGTGGCAAAGGTTTATACCAAGGTTGAGAGAATTGACTATGATGAGATTTTCTTACTTGTTGCCATGTTAAAGTCTATCCAGATACTCCTGTCCATTGTCGCATATTATGATTATAAAATTTGGCAAATGGATGTCAAGATTGCCTTTCTGAATGGTAATCTTGAGAAGACCATCTATATGCAACAACCAAAGGGATTCATAAACCAAGGTCAAGAGTAAAAGGTTTGCAAGCTCAATCAGTCCATTTATGGACTAAAACAAGTTTCTTGATCTTGAAGGTTTGATACTGCGATTAAATCTTATGGCTTTGATTAAACTGTTGATGAACCATGTGTATACAAGAAAATCATCAACAATTTAGTGTCTTTCTTAGTGTTATATGTAGACGATATCCCATTTATTAGGAATGATGTAGGTCTATGCACTGATATAAAATGGTTGCTGGTGACCCAATTCCAAATGAAAGATTTGGGGGAGGCGTAGTTTGTTATCGGTATTTAGATCTTTAAAGATCGTAAGAACAAATCGCTGGCCTCGTTTCAAGCATCATACATTGATAAGATGTTTGTCAAGTATTCAATGCAAAACTCTAAGAAAGGTTTGCTACCTTTCAGGCACGAAGTTGTCTTGTGCAAGGATCAGTGTCCTAAGACACCTCAAGAAGTTAAGAAGATGAGTCAGATCCCTTATGCATTGACTGTTGGTAGCTTGATGTATGCAATATTATGTATTAGACCTGACATTTTCTATGCAGTGGGGATAATCAGTAGATATCATTCTAATCTAGGATTAGATCACTGGACCGCTATTAAAACCATCCTCAAATATGTTAGAAGAACGAGAGACTATATGCTTGTGTATGGGTTTAAGGATTTCAACTACACTGACTCTGATTTTCAGATTGATAGGGATTTTAGGAAATTCATTTAGGATCGGTGTTTACTCTTAATGGAGGAGTTGTAGTCTGGAGAAGCACCAAGCAAGGGTGTATAACTGACTCTACTATAGAGGCAGAATATGTAGTGGCTTGTGAAGCTGCCAAGGAGGCTATTTGGCTTAAAAAATTCTTGACTGATCTGGAAGTTATTCTAAACATGCCAAAGCCCATCACCCTTTATTGTGATAATAATGATGTTGATTGTGATAATAATGATGTTGTGGCTAATTCCAAGGAACCCAGAAACCACAAGCATGGAAAGCATATTGAATGCAAGTATCACCTAATATGGGAAATTGTGTATAAAGGGGACATGACAGTCACGAAAATCACTTTGGACCACAATGTTGTTGATTCGTTTACAAAGGTCATCACGACTAAGGTGTTTGAGGGTCACTTAGAGAGTCTTGGTTTGTGAGACAAGCTACATTTAATCTAGGGCAAATGGGAGATTTTACTGGGTGTGTATTGTATGTTCTAGTTTCTTGTCTTTTTGTCTACTATGTATACATTTGTTATGTAAACCCCACTAGATTTAGGACAAATGGGAGATTGTTGGGGTTGATGTCCTAAATCTCATGGTCTTGTAATTTGTAATTGTATCGTACAAATATTTTATTTATTTAATAAAAAAAGAGATATTTTATCCGACATTTAGTTGCATTACTCACAAAAATCAATAAACTAAGACCCAGGGTTATCTTTTGTAACTTAAACATATACATGGAGACATACATGTGGATCATTTTTAAATGGTAACCTAAATAGTTTGTAGTAGATGGAGAAGGCTGGATATCTTATCCTTGTAACACTACAAATACGACCTACTTTGTAGTTGTTACAATTGTTGTAAAGTGCTATAAATGATCTGATCCTGATCATTCATGTGGAGACATGTGAGCAGGGGTATTCTATACAAAGAGTTTATATAAGACCAGACCACGAAAAGAATAGTCCTCTGTATAACATTGTTGCTAGAAGAGACTTACATTTCATCAGGATAACCATAGGTGACTAGACCCAAATCTTGAGTGAGTTGTGAACTCCTGCCTATGAAGGCAGTCCTTTGATTTGTGTGAGTGAGATTGGCGAGATTCGTCTGATTAGGGAGCTATGAATACAGCTACACAAGAAGGAATTCACTCCTGCCCTATAGTTAGGATAAGTAGATAAGTTGCTCCCTTAAGGGTTGATTCTGGAGCTTGAACAATATGTGGTCACACCCTCTCCTAGCCTAAGATTAATTGGACTATAACTTATTATTCATTTGAGAGATTAGAGGTACTTAAGGAGTTAGATGTAACTACGAGGGTAAAATGGTAATCTTGGCCCAGCTATACTTACGAGCAATTTGTGAAGGTTCAACACTATTTATTGGTTATATCCAATGGACACAGAAATTTATCTATAGTGTGAAGAGTGACGTTGTCGGTCTTTAATGGAGTGACCGATAGTTAATGAAAGTTGAATTTAATTAAAGAGTTTAATTAATTAATTAAGTACCATTAAAGCTTCAATATATAGGTCCGTAAGGTCCTCTCGTTAGCTTAGTTGGGATTAATGAGAATCAAATTAATTTGGATTAGTTTGAATTGTTCAAATTAACAAAAGGAATTAATTATATAAGATATAATTAATATAAAATTATTTATATGAGCTATAATAATACAAAGTTTTATTTGCGAGAATGAATATTTGAATATGATTCAAATATTAAAATTACTATGAATTTGATTCATATTAAATGAGAGAATATTAAACTATAGATTACACGTGATATAATATAAATTATAGATTATATGTTATATTAGATATAACATATGGTTTTTTAATATATATTTTAAAGAACTTAAATTAATAAAAAAAAAATCAATTTTTTTTAATTAAATGGAGCGATTGGAGAACTTTTCCCCTTCCCCCATTATTCTATCTTTAAATAATATATGGAAGTGGGAAGAGTTGAATCTTTCATCTTTCCCTTGCAATTCTAGTATAAATATAGAACAAAATTCTTTTTGTGGTGTGCACTACTTTCTCTCAAATTCTAGAATTTATCCTTTCCAAATTAACCTTGAAGTCTACAAAACTCTCACTAATTTCTAACCCTTTGAGATGACGGAGGTTTATGTGTGGTTGTGTTCGGGATTTGGAGATCCGTTTGCATTTTTTTTGGTTGATCGTGAATTTGAAAGGAATTGAGGAGTTCGTGTATATATATATATTATATATATATATATATATTATATATATTATAAAAGAAAATTCAGTTTTGTTTAATTAAAGGGAGCTATTGGAATAACTTTTCCCTTCCCCCATTATTCTATCTTTAAATAATAGGTGGAAGTGGGAAGAGTTGAATCATTCATCTTCCTCTTGCATTCTAATATAAATATAGAACAAAATTCTTTTTTGTGGTGTGCACTGATTTCTCTCAAATTCTAGAATTTATCATTTCCAAATTAATCTTGAAGTCTACAAAACTCTCACTGATTCTCTATCCTTCGAGATTACGGAGGTTTCTGTGTGGTTGTGTTCGAGATTTGGAGATCCATTGTTGTGTTTTTCTGGTTGATCGTGAATTTGAAAAGAATTCGAAGAGTTCGTAATGTTGAGAGGAACGTGAAGAGTTTCGGTCTCCAAAGGTGAGTGGTCATCTAATCTCCTATTCTTCTTTATTTTTCGTGTTATTGTATGCTAAATCAAATCAAATGTTTATGTTTCGATTTTCTATTTGATTATATGTTATGTGAAACATTGGGATACCAATCCGTTTCGCACATAGTTTCCTCTACACTTTCAATTACAACCTTATCGTTACGCTCTCATGCTATGCTAGAAGGTAGACATGCAGATGCAGGGCAATGTCGTGACGCTTGTCCTACGCTTGTCTTACTCTTAAAGGTAGTAGCTAATAATGCAAGGCAGTGTTGTGACACTACGAATTCCAAAAGTGCGACGCTATGATGAGAGCATTGCAATTCCGGACGTGCCATGCTTTAGCAAAAACTATAAAATGTTGTTTTTGCCACCTAGGTCAGGAGTCTCGATTTCTGATGATTCCAATTGTCTCCTACTTCAATTTCTCTCCACTCTTCTTCTATTTCAGTTTGAGAATGTAACAAGACATTACCTTGGCATTTCCACGACTATTATAGGTTAAGGTACTTGATCTAGCTTGGGTGTTTAGGATTTTTCACCTATTTGATTGTTTGTAAGATTTCGAACTAGCATTTTCGTAATCTCAAATTCGATTATGTTTTGAATATTTACAATTATTTCATTGGACGCTTGAGAATGTTACAATTATCGTTTTTTGATTGGCATTGAATATGTGACATGTAATCTTTTGTTGATCAATTAGAAGCAATAGGTTAGGATAACTTGCAAATCACCTAGATGAGAATTGTTCTAACCAACCTAGGATCGAATCAACCGAATATTTAATTAAGGTTGTTCCTTGTTGAATGTTCAACCTAACTTTGCCTTAGTTCTTAATGCAATTAGGTCAATTGAAATTTGTATGTTGTTCATCGATTTAAATTGGTTTAATTAGTCGATTAAGTTAGATTATCTGACTTTTCCAATTAATTTGGATAGGTAAATTTAATTACATGACTCTAGTAATGAGAACTTTGTGATCGAATGCATCGAATAGGTGAATTCCGTCAAAACCCAAGCCAGGGCTTCTCAAACTTAATTTTCTTCATTTTATCTTATTTTATGCATTTTAATTTCTTGCAACCAAAATAATTTTCAAACCCCTCCTTTGGTTACTGTGGATTAACACTTTGATAAAGAATTTCTAGCGCTCGTGTGTTTAACTCGGTCTTGCCACTAAGACCAGCAATTTGTTGTAGTAGATATAGTTAATTTATTTGGTTTGGATTTGGGCGACGAATACGCTACGACCAATCCCTCTCAAGCCAGTGAGAGGGTGAAGCCTCACTGTTCAAGTCCTGGAGTCAACACTTAAGGGAACAACTTATCTACTTAACCTAAAGGCGAGAAGGAGCGAATTCCATCTTGTGAATCTATGTTTCCAGCTCCTCACACGATCTTGTCCTTAAAATTGTAAACATATTTAGTTGGTGACCTGGGCCACTCTCACCATACAAATCAAAAGACGATCCCTCATGAGTAGGAGCCCATAACTCACTTAGGATTGAGATCGAGTTATATATGGTCATCGTTTAAAACATTAATCTCTTCAGTTAATTGTGTTACAAAGAGAGATTATATATTTCGTGGTCTGGTCTTATACAATCTCATTGTATAGAATACCCACTCACATGTCTCTACATGAATGATTTGAATTAAATCGTTTGTAATGATTACAAAGTGGGTCGTATCCATAATGTTACTTGGATAAGACACCCAACCTTATCCATATATTATAAACCTTTTAGGTTATTACTTGAACACGATCCACTTGTATGTCAACCACATACCATTCAAGTTACATTAAATAACCTGTGATATTAGTTTATTGGATTTGAATTGTGCAAGTCTAACAATCAAATAAATAACACTTGATTTATTAGATCAAAATAAATAACACTTTATTTATTAGATCAAAATAAATAACACTTTATTTATTAGATCAAAATAAACAACACTTTATTTATTAAATAGTTTGATTACAATTTACAGATCACGAGTTTAGGGCATAAACTCCAATATTTATATTATTGATATACTCAGTATTATGGGTGTAACAGGGTTGGGTTGGGCCGATTTTCTATTAAATTCGACTTGACCCGACCCGATTTGATTTTGAATAAACAAAATCGATTGACTTGGTACAATTCAAGTTGTGTCGGGTCAATCTTAGGTTTTCTCTAAAAATTGATGGGTAGCCTAAAAAAGGTAAAATCCTTACAACTCTCTTTGATGCACCAATTTAATATGCTGCTTAAAGGTAAAATTAATGGCCTCACTTAAAAATGACGGAAGTTGTAACCTCTCCAATACACCCAAATCCTTGCAATCTTCTTCTTTTTCTATTTTTTTTCATCTATGCCTTCTTCTTCGTCATCGACTTCTTCCTCTTTTTCTTCTATAGTATTCTTCTTCTTCTTCTTAGGAGAGAGGGAAGGGGGAAGTGACAACAATAACTTATTATTCGTCTTCTTGTGATAGAGAGGGAAGGGAAGGAAGTGATGGCAAAAAAAAAAATGATGGGGAAGAACCCTAATTTTTTTACTTTAAAGTGCATTAGACAAACCGAACCATTCAGATTGGTTCAGTTCGATTAGACACTTATTCTATTAAGAACTGGCCCAACTCAAATCGAATTGGTTCGATTTAGGTTTTTACAGTGGATCTAAAGTATATTAATGAAATGTGGATCAATTATATATCAAGAGTAAAGTGTAGTATATCATACCAATAATGTATGTATGCCATTGATATACAAAATAGAAAGTATATCAATGGTGTATCTATTGGATGAGAAGTTTCGGCTAATCAAAAGTTGTCATGTCATCACAACAAAAACTCATTTTATTGAATTTAGGGCCAATTAAGAATTATTGTCCCTAAATTAAAATTTGGAGACAATAAATGGCAAACTAAAAAATGACACATATCTCCTTCTTGGCCCTTTAATTACAATGATTGGGCTTATCATATTCAATGGTGATTAAGGTGGGACAACAATCAATTTATTTGGTTAGTAGCCTGATTAGACCTGAAATTATAAATTGGATCGAGCAAAATAATTGAAGTCGCTCGTTTCCAAAATTCAACCTAATTCAAGCCCATGGCAGGATTTTTGGCAAAAGAAAATATTTATAAAGTTTTACCCCTTTATTTAGTTAGGATTAGAAGAACTGAAACTCTGAAAACCGAAGCTTTCAAGCTTCCAAGTTCTAAAGATTAAACTCTCAAGCTCTCAAGTTTTGAAGATCGAAGCTTTCAAGTTTTAAAGACTAAAGCTCTTAAATTTTAAATCTCGAAGCTCTAGAATTCTCAAATCCAAAGATAATTTTTTTCTCTCTTAAAGATCTAAAGACTAAAGATTAGAAAACTCTTTAAAGCTCTTGAAATTATAAACTCCAGAGACAATTTAGAGTAGAAGTCAGAGACTAGAGGAAATTCTATAGAGAATTTAGAAAGTGAAATACTCCCCAAACTCTTGAGAACAAACTACAAAACTCTCGAGACAAATCAATCTTGAGAATAAGTTGAGAAATCCTCATGAAAAATTCACTTTTCAAGAGATTGTACTCACTATATTAAAATTAATATAAATATGAAGTTCATTCAGCGAATCAAATTTCTCTAGAAATCTCGTCCAACATCCTCATTAGTATATGAGTAATATATCGATAGTATATTTAAGTAATATATTAATAATATATCCACACTAATTAAAAATGCAATTTAAAGTACAAAGTATTGGTGCATGGGTAGTATCAACAATAATATTGGTGTATATCATATCAATAATTTAATATAAAGTACATACGTGATATGTATATTAGTGATGTATTAAAATGTTTCAGTAATATATCAATATTATATTAGTAGTGTATCATTAACGTGTATTAATAATAAAGTATCTCATATAGTATATCAATAATATACTAGTAGTGCCAAATAGTATGATATATCCATAGTATTATTGATACATTACCTTTATTAGGGCTAGCTTGGACTTTTCATCTTTATTATTTGGGTTGGGCGATTGGTTTTTTTTTTTTTTTTTTTTTTTTGATTTTCAAAAAGGAAAAAAGGGCCCCCCTTTTGGTTTTTTTTTTTTTTTTTTTTTTTTTTTTAGATATGCAAAAGTGAAAAAGTGCACCCCATTTGGATTTTTTTTTTTTTTTTTTAGTGTCATTCTTGCAATTGCCACTTCTTTTTCAAAATAGTCTTTAAAAAAATAAATATTACTTTCAATCTTTTTTAATAAAATTAAGTTTATTTTGAGAATGGGCTAAATTATAGCAAATAAATATGAGGTTTGACTATATCTTTTTCGATTTCTCTCTTTAAATACATATTTTAGTCCCTAGACTTTAGAAAAAAAAATAATAATTTTAGTTTCTAAATTTTAATCATCGTTTCATCTTTTTAAGTGGCGATTTCTATATGAAAATTTCAAGAATTTATATTCTAAAAATAGTTTTAAAACGTTTTAAAAAAAAGTAGACGGAGACATGCAATTTTGAAATGAATAAGAATATCTAGCGAAATGCAAATATGTATATTTATGTAAAATTTAGAGGTGAAAAAAAAAATGGAGTCTTATCAAATGGGGCTGTAAAGGGAGTTGTACCAGGGCAGACCAAAAGGGATGGTGGTTGGTTGGTTAGGTTGGGTTGGCCATTCATTCCCCACACTTAAATTCTCTCTCTCTCTATTATTATTATTATATACTACCATCTACAAACACAACACAATACACATTTAGCATGGTATTTAAATTTGTTTGGATGTCGATATTTTTACATTTTCATGAGTTTTACATCGATACGAGGTAGATTAAAATTTTCATTATATCGTAAAAATTTATAAATTTAAAATTTAATCAACAAAATATCATTAATGTAAATATAGTATAATTAATAAATATATTAACTTTTTTTAAATAAATGTAAAGTGTTTTTCATCGACATGTTTATATAATCGAGACCTCAACATTTCTACCTCCTATGTTAAAATTTATTTGTATTGTTCATAAGTGATACCTCCTATGTTAAAATACTTTTTTGGTCCCCATACTTTGAAAGTTGTTCAATTTTAGTTCATCTATTTTCAGTTTTCCAATTTTAGTTTATATACTTTTAATGAATCTTAAATGTAATTTCCATTGCTAATTTATTGTTATTTTTTTAAAAAAAAATTTATTATCTTTAGTGTTTCTACCAAAGATTTTGAAAAAAATATTTACATCTTTGTTGTAAATTATTATTATTATTTAATCAATTTACACATGGATAAACTTGGTGGAATTAAATTTAAATTTATGAAGACTAAAATTAGATAACTAAAATGGAACACACTTCACAATATATGAATAAAAAATAACGGATATTTTAAAGGGACTGATATTTAGTTAATTTGGTTTGAAAAAGAAAGCCCACGCCACACGTGTGGGTGAGGAATCTGACGCTATCCCCCACGCCCTGTACTCCCTCTGTGCCTTTGCCCCCATCCGCACGGGCGCTTCCTCTTTCTCCTTCACTCCTTTTTGCCTTCTTTTCCTTTTTTCCCCCTTTCTCTTTAAAAAAAAAAAAAAAAAAAAAAACTTCCTTTTCTTTTCTTTTCTTTTTTTTTTATATAATTTTAATTCCATTTTTTTCCTTCTATCCCACCGACGTTTTATTTTATTTTACTCCTCCCATTTTAAATCAAAATTATTGAAAATATTTTTAAATACAACAAAATATCATCATCTATCATCAATAGATAATGATATACATTGATAAATATCTATTCCTATCAATCATCGAAAAACTTATAGATGTCTATTAATGTCTATAGCCTATTACTAATGGACAGTGATATTTTATTATATTTATAAATAAGTTGACTCATTTTTTTATATTTCAAAAAATTTCTTCAATTTTATATAATTTATCATTTTACTGTTCATATACGAAGAATTCAATCTGCCAACTACGTTTGTTTTATTTATTCGATTTGTTGAATTTTTTTTTTTAAAAATAATTTAATAAGTTTTTTTTTTCTCTTTTCTATAAATACTTTTAGTTATTGCCATCAATTTTTTATATATTATTTAATGAAAAGATGGTGTGAATTTGTATTTTGAAATATAGGTAAAAAAAGAAGCGTGTTTGAAAAAGTATGTGGGGGAAGTGGTGGTACCAAAGTAAATAATTATAAATTTTGGGAGTACAATTGAATTCCATAAATTTTGTACCAAAAAAGTTCCACAATTCTGTTTAGGAAATTAAATTCACAGTACATCTTGGTCATTAATTACAATAATACACAGCTGAAATTAATCAGACCAATATTACGAAATTCGATTAGTAAGGTCTACTTGATAATAATTTTATTTTTAATATTTTATTTATAAATTTTCTATTTATTTTCTCTCAAATTTTTAATTATGACTTCCACATTTTAAAAATAATTCTTAGTTAAAATTTTAAAACAATATAAGTTTACAAAAGTGACTTCCTATTTGAAAATACAAGTAAATTAGATAACAAAATATAAAAATTTATGCGTTGAAATAATGTTTAAGTTTTTTTCTAAAAAGAAAAACAAAATAATTAACAAATATACACTAAAGTTTTGAGCATCCATTTCTCATTCGCACCATCACATCATTGCATGGAAATATTTATCACCGTCTACTTCTAGAAAGATGTAGCGAGCCTTAGTATTCTTTTTGAACTTTTGATGTTTGTGTTTATTTATTTTATGAATTTTAAAATATCTGATAGATTTATAAATTTTTAAATTTGTGTCAAATTATTCTTAAGTTTCCGTTTGGTAACCATTTGATTTTTAGATTTTGTTTTTTAAAATTAAGCCTATTTCATCTACATTTCTTACAATGAATTGCATATTTCTTTTAAGTATAATGGTTGAATTCTTAGTCAAATTCCAAAAATAAAAACTAACAAATGAAGAAATTTGGAGGTGGAAGTAGTGTCCATATATTTAATTTTAAAAAAAAAACAAAAAATAAAATGATTATCAAATAGGACCTAAACTATTTGATGGTTTTTAGAATTCATGAATTTAATAGACACGAAATTGAATGTTTAGAGTTCAGTTAGTCATAGAATTCACTTTCTCATATCTATAATATTTTGATTAATTCTTTTAAAATTTTAAATGTTAATCATCTATTAAATACAAAATTATAGTTTAGATAATTAAATATACATTTTCTAGATTTACGAATCTCTTTTAATTTTGAAATGATTTATTAGATAATTTTTAAATTTCAATCATAAAAAGGTCACAAATTGAAAGACTGAAAAAAAAAAAGAAAAAAAGAAATAGCGATGGGAAAAGAATATGAGAAAGTGAAGAATACAAACCATCATTCTCTTGTAAAATACTTAAAAATAAAGTTGGCAGGCCAAGTTTACACGCGACTAGTAATGATGCACGCACGTGGACATTAATTAATATATANAGGAAAAAAAAAAAGAAAAGAGATTGATTTCTGTGACGCATCTCATCAAAAAGTTCCCATGCGAAAAATTTTACATGTTTTTTTCTTTTTCTTTTCACATATTTAATAAGGTTGATATTGATATAAGAAATGAATCATCATTATATCGTAACAAATCAATCACGCAATAAAATAAAAAATATAAATAAAGTATCACTAATATAAATATAGTATATATGAATAGAAAAATGTTTATTTACTTTTTCTATATTTTATTATTTCATAACTAATAATATGTTTGACACTGATGTTCTACGAAATTGAAACATTAAAAGTCTCTTTAATTGACTATCTAAATTCTATTTTATATTTTCAGATTTAGGTAGTTCGAAAAATATATGTGTTGACAAACAATCTGAATTTTGTTTTTAAAAATTATTTACGATTTCTATGATATTTAGATAGTGTAAATTCTAAAAACAACATTTTAAAGTTTCCATAGTATATAAAATTTAAATTTTAAATTTCAAAATGTAGAATTATATTAAATATTTTTTTTTTTTAAAAAAAAAGTATTGGGATACTAAGTTGAGTTATGAAGTTTAAAGTTAATATGGTAGAATTAATAAGTTTGTGTTTGAGGTGCAAAGTTGTAAGATAGAGTTTTTCGGTAAATGTGCATATTATAATAGTATTTTTTTATTAGTTAAGTTGAGTTATTTAACACCAATTTATGAAGTTGGTGAACGAGACACCCTCAAAATGTTTAGAAAAAAATAATATATCGTATTATAAAATTATAATGTATTATAAATTATATAATATTACAAAAGAATAAACAATTTTTTAACATATAACATATGTTCATAAATTAATTAATAATAATTTATAGTAATCCCAATATTCAGTGTGTAACTACTAGATTTATAAATATAGTATCAAAACATATTTAAAAAAAATATATAAAACAACATCTAGTATTAGAAAACATGAAATATAATTATATTTTAAGTGATTTTTTTTGTTTTCAAATTCTCTACTAGACAAATCTCAAAGGGTATTGTAAGATCTTGATCTCTTTTCCTTCCACTTAAGCCTTAGAAGTCATTAAACAATCACTTGAGCTAGAAATGATTGGTTGGACGCATACTTGGATTTGGGAGGGTTAGGAATTGTCTAAGTGTTGACAGGGAAGAGTTGGTATGCAAGGTTGGAAGCGTAGTTTAATGAAGGTTGAAAATTTGGTTAAGTATTGAAAGGAGAAGGTTGGACGCATGACTCCTTGAACCTTGGGAATTTGACTAAGTGTAGGAAGGGAAGATTAGAACTTAACCTATGTAGGGTACATGGGGGGACAAGTTCAACTCATCATCCCTAGTGTTTGGATGCATGGTTGAAGAGTTTTGGACTGAAACCTTGCAGATAAAGGAGATGCTCACCCAAGGAGTTATGCTTGAATGCATACCTCAAGGGAAGTGAGGGCTTAACAAAAAATGAGTTGTTTGGACGCCTAAAGGAGGAAAATATAATTGGAGACCAATTTATTCCTTTTTTGGGCGAATAGTCATAAGGAGATAGCCTTGGTTTGATAGCATACTTTGGAAAAAGGATGCGTGGGATGCATAACTTAAGAGGGATCTTTTGGACGCATGATCTAGGAAGCTAGCCTAGAGTGTCTACTTTTAGGGTGCACCAAATGCAAGAGTCAATAAGAGGAGGTGAGTTGTCTTGGGCGCATGGAGAAAGAGCATGTGTTGAACTTGAGGGACATATGCGTTCAAGTGAGATTGCTTAGGGAGGAAGGCCAAGTTGACAGCTAGTAAGGGGAGGTGGCTAAATTAGAGGGAATGTTGATTAAGTCTAAGGTGGAGGTGGCGGCATATTAGGTAAGGTAAACCATGCAAAATTCTTGTGAAAATACCTTAAAAGAGTATGTTGTGTTGGGATATGCATGTTGAAGGCACATAGGCATGCAAACAAATAGGAGCTGGCGCAAGGAGACTGTTTTGAGACTAATATAAATAGGGGGAAGGAGAGTTTAGTTTTTCCAATTTACTCGTGCTAATCTAGATTTTCTTCGATCAAAATAAAGATAATTTAGTATAGAAGAGATTCTTGGGTTGCCATAAGGATTGGAGGACAAGAAGATTGAGGAATTTCAATAATAGGTGAGAAAGGTATAGCTGGACGCAGAGGAGCCTGGCCAGCACACTGGTTACGGGAACGCTCCTCCCATTGTCTAGGAGCAAGTGCTACCCGTGCGGGCACCACCCAGCCTACACGCACCCTCGTTTGACGCAACATGCGCGTGTGAGGAGGCACCTATCACCGCAAACTTGTGTGCCTTGCCATGTGCCCTGCCCGACGTTGCCCGACATTCACGCACTAGCACCCTGTGTTGTTGGCTGCCTACCTGCCTGCTGTGCCCTAAGCTCCTAGCCTACCCAAGCCGCACACCCAGCCTTCCATATGCTACCCATTGAGTGTCAAACACTTAGTATGGCATAATTTGGAGATGATAAGTGAAATTCGAGGTCAATGAAGTAACTTAAGGATATTTTAGCACCATATAGAATAATATATGGATTCTAAACTAATTTTGGAATAATTTAGGACATATTGAAGGTTGAAAAAGTCGAAGGGCGAGGAAAGGACTAGAAAGGCTTGAGAAAAAAGGAATCCTTGTCGGTGCTTGTGAGTGATCTATTTTTAAATGTTTTACTTGATATTATATACATATATGGCGTTATATTATATGTATGGTTTGGAATGTTGGTATGATCTATTTTACATGTTTTCTGCTAGTTGGAAACTTTAGATTTAGATAAATATATTTTATCTATGGTTTGCATGAAAACATGTTTTATCGGAATTTGTTTATTATTTCTAAATAATTTCTATGGAAATAATAATTTGCTGGCTTGGATTGAAATCTCTGGTTTAGTTGGGAAATTTAAAGTTTACTATAGATTGATGGAAGCAGATTTCGAATCATTGAAAATTGGATAATGTACCCTGGTTGTGTTAGCGTTTCTCGAACACGTCTAACGGGATATTGTTGACACGTGCACATAAGAAGGATTGTATTGGGTACGAGGTTGGTATGGTTTTTTTTTTTATTTTACTACTGGATATAATTGGAATAAAACTTGTGATCATGCCAAACTATTGTTTGTTTGTTAATGCTCACGTTTTGGAATTTAATTGAATATTTTGATATTTTGGTAATTTAAAACGGTTGTATAAATGTTTTAAAAACGAAAATCCTATGTTGATATTTTAAATCACCACTCACTGGTCTTCCTAGTTCATGTTTTTCAAATGTTTTGTCCTCCCCCAGGTAACAAAAGAAAAATAGTTCCGGGGTACCACTTAAGGTCAAGGTTTGCCACACTACAAGATTCATTCTTTGTCTCATTTGTTTGGGGGTTTTGGGAGTTCAGTTGTAGGTATAAAATAAAGTATTTTTAAGTTAAGTTGTCTACTAGATTTTATAAGATGTGGACAAAACATGGCAAGACAGGCAGTAAGTATCACAAAGGAGTGGTATTTGTCTCTTCACGTCTCCTTCTAGGTGAAAGAGGTAAGCTTGAGAGAAGGTGTAACAGGTATTTATGAGGCGTTGAGTTGAGGTTTGAAGTATGAAGATAATATGTTGGAGTTAGAAAATTTACATTTGGGGTGCAAAGTTGTTTAGTTTGGAGTCAAGAAATATTAAAGAGTGGGGGAGAGAAAGAGAAGCAGATTAAGTTTCTCAATAGATGTGTAAACTTTAATAGTGAATATTATTGAAATTATAAACTTAACATATTTAACATCAACTTTTTAAATCGGTGGCCGAACAGCACCTACTATTTTCGTCCAACACCCACGTTTTAATACTTTATTGATAGATTTTGGGTGGCAGTGGCGGAGAGCGGACCATAGTAATTGAGAGCTCATCGGCTACAGAGTTTTGTTTAACAGGCAGAGAAAATGAAAAGACATTGGCTTCGTCCATAAAAGCACTGTTGCCATACTGTTGGTTTCAATGATTATTATTGCTGTTTGTTTTATGGAGGACCAATTTTTAATTTTATATTATTATATTTTAAATATCATATTTTGGAAATTTGTGTTTAAAACCATTTTCCAACTGTGCCATAAAAGGGATTGGGTGACTCAAATATAATAGATTTGTGATGTGTTATAATCTAAAATTTATGTTTGAAATTGAATTTTTTGGACCTGATTTGTATTACAAAACTCATTCCATCCCCACAGTCCCAACCCTCTTTTCCATCGTTTCACGCTTCACAATTCCATTTTCGTTTTGTCTCGATTCTTCACGCATCATAATACCGCTAAATTTGCAGTAATCGTGATTACATTCCAGTTTTCCAAACAGTCTCCAGATGATCTTTGTCTGATTTGAGTATCAAGTGACCTTTGTTTAGTTAAATAATATCTTAATTAATCAGTTGAATTATGATTAAGTTAGGTGGATACAATAATCATATACTTAATTATTAGTCCTTTTTAAGTACCAAATATAATAATTCCTAAAGTACAATGAGATTTAAAACTAAATTTAAATAGGGTGCTTTTTATCAAGGGCCGTTCAGTAAAAAAGCAATACATAAAAGATGGACCAATATTGCAATTAAAGTTAAATTATATATACACACACATATATAACTTTAGTCTTTGTTTAAAAAAGCATCTATATTTTTTAAAAAATTATAATATTACTCTTGCATTTTTTTTCTTCTGAATGTTTGAAAAATAGCTTTCATTATAAATCTGTTAAAATTTTATATGGAAATTAAAATTTGAAAAGAGTTTGGCCATGTTTGGGATCAAATTTTTGTTCTAAATCACTCTCACGACTTTTTAAGTTCAAATTTTTTATACATTAAAAATAGTTTAGAAACGTTGATAATATGTCAACAAAAATATTGAATTTATATAGAAGTATTTTTTAAATAATAGAATATATATATTTATTTATTTTCGTAATTTAACATTGCAATAATGAGGGACGTCGGCCTTCCTTTTCTCCAAATTATCAACACTTTAAAATGCCGGTGGGAAAGTGGTATTCAATCATGGACGCCTCTATCATTTATTGAAAAAAAAACAAAAGAAAATCTCAAAATCTCGCATGTTTTATTTAAAACACAAATAATAATAGACTAATTTTGTAAAAATATACAAGTGTTGACCTAATAAACAAATATAATATTTTATTATGTCACGTCGTCCAGCGAGATATTGATAATATATATATATATATAAAATCATATCATAGAGTGAAATAGGTTTTTTTTTTCTTCTAAATAAAAAAGCATATTTGGTTATATATTTTATAAATATCTTAAAATTTGAACTTTTTCGAGAAGACTTTTAGTATTAATTTTGGATAATTATATATTTTTTAAAATTTATTTATATCAGTTATATATATATATATATATATATATATATATATATATTTCTCTATTTATGAAGCTACTTTAATGATAGAGAGAATGCATTTAATACAGTCTTTTTTTTCTATTTTCAATTGGAAAGAGAAAATGCACTTCTAATATTTTTTTTATTTTAAATTGGAGAGATAAAATATCTTTAATATGATTTTATTTTCCATTTACGTATCAAGCATTTCACAACAACTTGTTGGTTTATATATGATCAAGGATCAGCCATAATGTCTGAAGACTTTAGTATTATCGATGATCCCAAGTGTCCTTAAATCAAATTTGCTTTTCTTGTTTTTCCCTGTCGTCACCATTTTTATGTATAATGCCAATGCAACCTTCACGACATCTTAGTCGTTTGAAAATTTGAACTTTTCAAATGCAGCCTCCACATCCTTGCAAAGAATTAGTTTGCTATCATCCTTCAGTTCGAGGATGAGATGTCATAGCCTCTCACAGTTGGTATCCCTTTTCAATCTTTCCTTTGTCGGCCACAACCTAGTAACCAAATTAAAATCATCTTGTGTGAATATTACCTTTTTCCCCATGATGTTGAAGCTTAGGACATATGGATTCTCATCGGTGACCTCCCTTGGAAGAAAATGATGCATAAGCTGTCCATTGAATACAAAGTCGACATCCAATAATGGACCAAAGCATGTTTTCTGGAACATGCCCATTTGTGTTTTTGTTAGTTTTTTCTTAATCACTGCATTCGTCTTGCTAATGTGGGTCAAACAAGTTACGGTAGCTGGAAAATATTTCTCAACTGGGACTAAGTGTGCTATCTACAATATGGCAAATATATATGATTAGGTATTAAAAGATATGAGATCGAGTATGAAAGGCTAAACAATCGAGTGTGAAAACTAAACGATCGTATAACAAAAGCTAAACGATTGTATAGCTTTTGCTAAACAATCGTCTAAATTAAGCTAAACGATCATTTAGCAAAAGCTATATGATCATTTAGCTTTTTCTATACGATCGATTATATAAATCTATGTGATCTAGTACTAAAAGCTATACGATCGATTATACAAAGCTATGCAATCGATTATATAGAGCTATACGATCAATTATACAAAGCTATGCGATCTATATCCATGTACTAAACAAACCCCATGTTGGGTTGTATGTCCTAAGACTCGCAGTTTGTAATCTTTAAATTTATTCTATTCCACAATAACGTTGTTGAGATTTACTCAATAAAGTTGTTATTAAACATTTAAATTGCAATTGAATATAGCCTAAATCCAATAAACTAAACAAACTCCTGGCTATAACACGAATACTTGAACTTTATGGAAAGACATAAAAATGGATCAAATTTGAGTATATAGCCAAAATAATCTATAAGTATAAGATTAGAGTTGGGTACCTTAACCTGGAAATACTATGGATGCGATTCACTTTGTATATAATATAAACGATGTGATCTTAAGCTCATGTAGAAAGATGCAAGTGAGGGCATCCTATGCAAAAGATGTTTGCATAAGACTTGACCACAAAATAGTCACTTTTCTTTATAACACTGTTTATTGTTAAAACTTTATCTCAATCAGATGAGTTAACGTAACTCGATCTCAATACTAAGCTAACTATGAACTTTTATTTATTTATGATTATCTTTTAATTTGCACGAGTGAGAGTAGCTCATCATCATAGCTTGATAAGCCTCCCATTTTAGGGATAAGACCGGGTAGATAGTTGGGGACATAGTCCTACAAGATGGTATCAATTCCTACTCGCGTTCAGGATTAACAAATAGGTTGTTCCTTTAAGTACTGTTTCCTAGTTTTGAACTAAGAGCCCTACCCTCTCTATGACTGAGAAGGACTTGGTTTATTGGTAGGACTATAAACCAATTGTTCATTAGTGGATCAATGGAGACTTAAGGAGCAAGATATATTATAGGGGTAAAATGGTAATTTTGACACAACTGTGAATATGAACAACCTGTGAAGGATTAACTTACTGATTATGGTTAAATCAAGTGGACACAAATATATCTATAGTGAGGAAAGTGCAGATACTAGGCTTTAGTGGAATGTCCCGGTAGTTAATGAATGTTGGTTAATTCGGTTAAAAGAGTTTAGCTGATTAATCTCGGATCATTGGAGCTCATGATCCATAGGTCCATTAGGTCTCTCTACTAGCTCCGATACCAATTGATAGACATATGAACATGAAAGTAGAAGCTAATAGGATCAAGAACACTTTAATTACACTAATTTATAAAATTAAATATTGTGAAGAAAATTTTCCTCTCAAAATTAAAATCCTTCTTTAGTCTCCTTTCAATTTAGGCTCCACCACTCAATCTAAGGCCAAACGAATAGTAGAGAAACTCTGTGGTTGTCTATGTCAAGGTTACTTGAAGCAATTTGGAAAGGATTGAAGTAATTTAAGGATTCTTCAAAGGTTATGCCCTAATTTGTAATTAGGTTCATTATGATTTAGCATGCAAAATTCCATGAAATTAGTATAATTAGAGTGTTTTTGATCCTATTAGGTTCTGCTTTCATGTTCATATATCTATCACCCTAAACCCTAATCAAACCCATGTATTGAACGATTTCAAACAATGACAGACGAGAGTACCATACCTTTCAGATTACTGGAACGATGGAGAAGGAGTTCAAACGAAAGACAAAATGAGTAGATACGACTGATGAGCAGCAAATGACGTCGAAGACGAAAGGAGACGTTGAGAGTAAACTGAGAGAAGTACTTGAATGCGAATAGGCAGCTTGTAAAAGAGATGGAATAGCCGCTTGTTTGGTTTTAAAAAGTAAGGGTATATTTGGTATTTCACATGTGAAAAGGTCAGCCATATAAAAGTTTTTAGAAAGAGGTCATCCATAGAAAAGTTTTTGCTTTTTGGGTAATTTCATGAAAATTTTCAAATTTTAAGGCGGACCCCACATCTTATTTCGATTACGGAAAGCAGTTAAATAACAACAAAGATAATCAACTGGGATCAACTTTTTACATTACCATTGATGGATTACTTTTCAATCGGTGTAAACGTGGCCTAGACCTACACTTATTTTTGTTTTTTTTTTGTCATAAATTTATTCATGTTTCGAACTTTAGTAAACAAGCAATATTTTAATGTGATTCCAAGATAATTTTAATATATAAAGTATAGGAAGTTTTAGATTTAAAATTTATTTTAGTTTTTCAACTTCTCCACATAAATTTTCAAGGTAAATTGCAAAAATCACTTTTGAAGTATGGTGGTAGTTACAATTACACCCTCAAACTTTCAATTGGAAAAACTAGGCTCTAAACTTCTACAAGTGTTAAAATTGGATCTTCATACTTATAATAATTGTAGAAATTTGATTCATAAATTATAAAAATTGAACCTTCAAAGTTACACGAATATTACAATTTATACAATTATGTAAGTTTAAAGTTTATTTTGTCCCAATTTTAACACTTATATAAGTTTGAGGGTTCAGTTTTTTAAATTGAAAATTTAAGGGTATAATTGTAACTATCACTACACTTCAGAGGCAATTTTTGCAATTTGCTCAATTTTCAATTATTCTGTTATAGTCCTTTAATTTTCAAATATCATATATATTGTCACTTTAAATACTTCTCACATTTGCATGATTAAATAATTAAATATCTAGTAAATTACATTTTTTAGTCTCTGAAATTTATATTTTATATTAGTTTAGGCGTACCAATCCAACTTCTTAAGTTGGTGCAAACAACTCAACTTTAATAGTAAATACATTATTGAAATTTGTACATTTATCGAGTAGTTTTATATCTTCCCATCTTTTTTTGCTTTTCACATTTATTAAGAAACTCTATCCCCCCTTCTATCTCTACGTTTTACATTTATCGGGTAACTCTATCTTTCCATCTTAATCTACTTTTTACAATTATCTAGGAACTTTATCTTCCAACTCTACACCTAAACAAAAACTTACTAACTCCAACATATTAACTCCAAAACTCATATTTTATTAACTCTACTAAGTGGGTCAAATGCTCTCTAAGTTTCAAAATTGAACCATCAAATATTTGTTTAGAAGATGCTCATCATGGAATCTATTTAAGGATTAACATAAGCTAACTTGACAACTTTTAAAATAAATAGTAATCGTAATATTAGCAATAAGTAAAAATATGCATTTGGTATTTGAGGTTTTGATTTGATAGCATTTTGGTTCTAGAGCTACCAAACTCAACGTTTTAACTTCCAGGTTTGATTTTTAGTAGTATTTCTTTCGTCATTGTCCGTTTTCGTTAATTACTAAGGGGCTGGTTGGGGCCCTGAGTTGAGATATGATGTTTGGAGTTCATATATTTGCGGAGTTTATGTCTGTATTTGGGGTGCAGAGTTATTTGGTCTAAGTTCATATGTCTGTATTTAGGGTGCAGAGTTGTTCATATGTCAGGGGTATCTGGTACAGTTTTTTGAACTCTAAATAATCTTATTTTATAATGGAAAATTTTATTTTGAAACTTTTTATTCAATAATTCTATCCAATATGGATTGCAATTTTTTCTTTTAATTTTTTAAGTATTTCTTTCTTTCTTTTTATTTCTTTCTTTCTTTCTTTCTTTTTGGGTAATGAATAACAATTAACCCACTACATTTCTTGCAAGAGTATAATTAAATGAAATTGTAAAAAAAATAAAAACTTTTGATTCCTAGTTTTTCTCTATGAATTTCACCACCATCTTCTTCTTTTTCTTCTTCTTCATGTTGTTGCTTTGTATTTTTACTCTGTCGTTATTTTTTTAATTGAATCTCTCCCATAATCTTAACAACCAATGGAATACTATCTCATTTCTTCAACAATTTCACTTTCAATTCCTCCAAATTTGGAGGATCATCAGAGAATAAACCATCATTCTTCACTATTTCTTACCATAAAATATTCTAGGAAAAAAAAAATCCATTTTGTGGGGTTTTTTTTTTTTGTTATGTATTACATACTTTTCAACTGCATACATACTTTTCCAAATATTAGTAATACTCATTTGATATGTAAATTCAATTAAGTAAAAATATATTTTACAAATTTCTACGTATAAGTATTACATTTAATGTAGACAAAATAATATTATTTATATAATCAACAATCTTACAACATACTTTAACAATCATCGATCTTATAATAGTCAAGAATAGTTTTCAAAGTTCATTATCGAAGATTATTTTTGTTGGAGTTTGTAGTTGAAGGTGGTTGTTGAAGCCTGAAGTTGGTCGTGTGAAGGTAATATTGGAGTTGGTCGTCAAAGTTTTTAATCGGAGGTGGTTTTCGGAGCCCAAAGTTGGTCGTCAAAGTTGATCGCACAAAGGCGATTGTCGAAGTTGATCATCCAAGATGATTTTCATTGGAGTTTGTTGTCAGAGCTCGAATTTGGTCGAATAAAGTGGTATTGGAGTTATTCTCGTAGTTGCTCACTTGAAGGTGGTCACCGAAGTTAAGCATTGGATTTGATTTTCTTCGGAATTTGTAGTTGGAGATGGTTGTCGAAGCCTAGAAAGGTGGTTGTTGGAGTTGGTCATCGAAGTTGGTTGTCAGAGGTGATTGTTAGAACCCAAACTTGATCGTTCGAGTTGGTCGCGCGAAGGTGGTTGACGAAGTTGGGTCACTAGAGTTATCAACTGAAGTAGTTGTGAGAGCTTAGAATTGGTCATCGAAGTTGGTTACCAAAGTTGTCATCAAAGGTGGTTGTTGGAGTTGCTCACTCGAAGGTGGTCATCAAAGTTGATTTTTTTCGAAGTTTTAGTTGGAGGTGGTTTTTGAAGCCTACGAAGGTGGTTGTTGGAGTTAACCATCAAAGTTTGTTCTTGGAAGTGGTTTCTAAGAACCCAAAATTGGCCTTCAAATTTGGTCGCAAGAAGGTGGTCATTGGAGTTGGGTCACTGGAGTTTTCATCGGAGGTGGTTGCCGAAGCCCAAAATTAGTCGTTGGAGTTGGTCGCTGGAGTTGTTATCGGATGAAGTTGTCAGAGTCTGGAGTTGGTTCCTGGAGTGTGTCAGTAATAGTTGCCGATAGTGGCTGATAGGTGGAGTCATTGAAAGCACTAAAAGAAGGGAGAGTTGGGGTGAGTTGGTAAAATATACCAATTCAACTCCATGAACATTTAAAGTTGGTGGACCAAACATTGAGTTGGTATATTATACCAACTCAACTCAACTCATGTTGGTGAGCCAAACAGCCCTTAATAGAAATATAGTGTGGCATTTTATCTTTTAAAAATAAGTTTTTATTTTAAATAAAATTCTTTTTAATATTTTGTATTCTTTCTTTTTGTCTCTCCTTTCTCCATTCTCCCTCATCCCAACCTTCTCCAATCTCTATCCATGATTGTCCTTGTCCTTTTGTCCTCTTCCATATTCCTTCTTCTCTTTATTTTCTTTTCCTCTTCTTTTATTCCCTTCTTCTCTCTTCCCACGTAAAATAATAATAATAATAACTGTTGGTGCCAAATTTTGAACAGAGGAAAAGCACCTAACCTTCACATGACACCATCGGTGAATTTGCTTGAAGGGGATAAGAACGTGACTGGTAAAAAAGAAAACCTGCACACTGGTATGGTGCTTGCCACACACACTCAGATGCCTAAATCAAATAGTGAAATAATGGAAGCTAGGGATTTGAGAGTTAGATTCAAGTTGCCTCATATGAAATTATAATGATGTATTTATAGAGAAAGTTGACCTAGGTTGTTCCCTAAGGTTTTAGAGTCGCCTCAAGATAACTAGATAACCTACCGAGCCCAAGGACGAACTCAGTTTCATGTTTAACTAGGATTGGCCTCGACCAAAACTGAGATCGAGTGTCTTGTTTAATCTATATCTTGGGCCTAAAACGATCTCTTGGGTCAGGGTATGCATAAAGTATGCCTCATTAGGAATTTGGTAAGGTTCGGCTGAGGCCGAGCACGCTGGCTTGGCTAGCCCAAGCTAGCCGTCTTTTTCTTGGCCCATTTTGGTCCTCAGTTGCCACTTTTGGTCCATATTATGCTTCTTCTTAACTTTTTCGTTCCTATTTATGCTAAATGTCAATTATAACTTTTGGTCCAAAATCACCTATAACACTAGCCCCCATTCTTATGTTGAGTCTCGAAGTTTGGCTACTTACATTTATGAGCTAAATATTCTAGTTCCGAATTGAGAGTCTAATTTCTTCTTATTCGTGTTGCTTTGTGACCTTGTCGGTCGATTCTCAACAAGGCTAAGCTTCTCATTGATGTCCATGTGAGGTATCACAGATTGTCCCATCAAACCTATAAGGTTGATGTTTGGTATATCTTTAAAGCTTGTCAGAAAGATGAAAATTGATTCCTTAAGATTATGAGCACATTCTCAAGAAAGATGAAAATCCATCTCCATGAGGTGGGGTGACAATCTTCTCAGAAAGAAGAAAATCAATTTCTTTAAGATTATGAGCACCTTCTTGAGAAAGATGAAAGTTGATTGCAAAGGGATGAGAAAGTGACCAAGCATATATAAAAAAAAATGAAAATCAATTTTACATCTTTTATATATAGGTTGGACTTCATTTTTGCCATTTTTAAAGCAACAAATATGTGGGCTATAGGCCTACTTAGCGTAACTTATTGCCCTTTTGCAAGTGCCCTTTTATATATATACTCGCACACATAAGATGCATACATTTTTTTTAAGCAAGTTTAACTAATATAAAGGGGTTGGTTAGGACGCTGAGTTGAGATAGGATGTCTGGAGTTTATATGTCTGTAGAGTTCATATATCTGTGGAGTTCATATGTCAGTGTTTGGAGTACAAAGTTATTTAGTCTGAGTTCACATGTTTGTGTTTGGGTTGCAGAGTTGAGTTCATATATCTGAGATATCTGGTGTAGTTTTTTGAACTCTAAGGCCCTATTTGTTAACCATTTCATTTTTTATTTTTTGTTTTTGAAATTAAATCTATTTCTCCCGATTTTTACAATGATTTGCATCTTTCTTAAGTACAATAGTTAAATTGTTAACCAAATTCCAAAAAAAAAAAAAAAGTTTCATAGCTATATTTTTTTGTTATCAAAATTTTACTTGGTTTTTTAAATCATTGGTAAAAATAGATAATAAACGAAGAAATTTGGAGGGGACTAGTGTCTATAGACTTAATGTTAAAAACAAAAATAAAACACCAAATGGTTATCAAACGGGACCTAAATAATCTATTTTAATGATTACTATTTTGTTTTGAAACTTATTTTTATTCAATAATTTTATCCATCATTGTTTGAATAAAATACGGATTGCAATATTCTTCTTTTAATTCTTTCTATCTTTATTTCGTTTTGGGTAATGAATAACAATTAATCCATTACATTTCTTGCAGAAATATGGTTAAATAAAATGAGAAACCAAAGAGAAATTAAAACTTTTGATTCCTAACTTTTCTCCATGAACTACATCATCATCTTCTTCTTTTTCTTCTTCTTCTTGTTGCTCTGTATTTTTACTCTATAATGATTTTTTTTAATTGAATCTCCCTCATCATTATAGCAACCAATGGAATGCCACCACATTTCTTTAGTAATTTCACTTTTAATTCCTCCAAATTTGAAGGATCATCATAGAATAAATCTCCATTTCTCACTAATTCTTGATAGAAAACGTTCTAGGAAAGAATCTTCATTATGTAGTTTTTTTTTATTGTATGGTACATACTTTTCAAACTACATATATACTTTTCCAATATTCTTAATAATCATTTGGTATGTATATTCAATTAAATAAAAATATATTTTACAAATTTTTACGTATATATTTCACTTAATGTAAACAAAATACTATTATTTATATAATCAATAACCCTACAACATATTTTAACCGTCATCAGTCTTATAGTGGGAAGTGGTTGTTGAAGTTGATTATCAAAGATGATTTTCGCTAGAATTTGTAGTTGGAGGTGATTGTCGGAGTCTGGAATTGGTTGCATGAAGGTGGTATTGGAGATGACCGTGAAGTTTTTCATGGAGATAGTTTTCAGAGCCCAAAGTTGGTCATGCTAAGATGGTCGTCGAAGTTGATCGTTGAAAATGATTATCGCCGAAGTTTGTATTCGGAGGTGGTTGTCGGAGCCCAAAGTTGGTTGCATCAAAGTGGTATTAGAGTTGGTTGTCGGAGTTTGTGATCAAAGGTGGTTGTCGAATTCTGGAGTTAGTTGTTGTAGTTGCTCGTTCGAAGTTAATCATCGAAGGTGATTTTTGTCGGAGTTTGTTGTTGGAGGTGGTTGTCGAATCTATGAATTTGGTTGTTGGAGTTGGTTATCGGAGTTTGATTGTTGTAAGTGGCTACTGGAGCCTGAAATTGATCGTCAGAGTGGATCGCGCGAAGGTGGTTGTCAGAGTTGGGTAACCGGAGTTGTCATCAGAGGTTGTCGGAGCTCAGAGTTAGTAGTCAGAGTTGGTTGAGCTAAGGTAGTTGTCAAAATTGGTCGTCAGAGGTAATTATCAGAGTTCAAAGTTGGTTCTCGAAGTGTGACAGCAGTAGTCTGCCAACAGTGGTCCAGATGGGTGAAGCTAATTTGAAAAAATTGTTGGAAGAAGGGAAAGAGTTGAGGGAGTCAGTAAAAATATTCAATCCTCCAACTCCACCAATATTTAAAGTTGATCTTGGCGATCAAATATTGCGTGGGGCCCATAATATGAGTGGGTATATTATACCAGTTAACTCAACTCATGTTGAGGTGTTTAGCTTAAATACACCCTTATTCGTAATAGTATACTAAAAGATATAATAGACACAAAAATAAAGGAAGACTAAAAACATTCAACTTACTTTAGTTCATACCAATTTTATCTCTCCTCATACTTCACTCCTTACCTCCTCTCCCTCTAGTACATTGGTGTGCTGGATCAATGATTTCTTAGCGCAAGCCACTAACATATTTAATATGAGTGCCTTTGATATTTTAATTTATTTATTTAGATTCATTTTTTAAAAAAATAGAATTCACATAGAGAGAATTATAATGTGTTGTTTACTGAGAAGATTGAAGTCGCCTGCTTTTTATTTTGGATTCTCTATTATTTTTGGTTAATGTTTAATGATTGAAGAAGGATGTAGATGAAATGGATTGTTGAAGCAATCCAAATTAATTCTTATGTTTTCCATCACCAACAGGGCACTTATGTGTGTGTTTGGTACTATGTACCTATTTTTGTATAGAAATTATATTACTCACAATTTTTGGCCCTTTTTTATTGACCTTTTTTTTTTTTTTTTTGAAAAACAAGGTCTAAAATAAATATATTTATAAAATATATATTTGGGTCTTATTGGTTTTTTTTTTTTTTTTTTTTTTTTTTTAAAAAAAAAAAAAAATTGAAACCCTCATAATTATGTTGTACGAAAATGTTTGGATATATTTGATAAACTTGTGATATTGCAAAAATAGGCCTAATTGATAACGATTCTAGTTTATCATTTGATAATGATGGCCTTCATTAAGTTTCTTTGTGTTTATTTGAAAAAAAAAATGCCTTATTGACTAGAAAGTTGGTTGAGGAAAAGAGTGATGTAACTAGCACTTCGGAAACTCATTACGTATAAAGAGCTAAAAAGAGTTTGATTATTTGGGTTATTTGAAATGATTAAAATCACTTTTTGTCATTTTTTAAATTATTTTAAAAATACTTTTAATCTTTAAAATCAATTTTAAAATTATAAAAATTTCATTTAAAAGTGTAAAAATAAACATTAATTTTAAATAATTAAATATATTTTAGAGTGATTTTAAATATGACAAAAGTAATTTTAACGATTTCAAAATCGTTTCCAACTAAACTTTTAGTTGTTTAGAATCAACTTTAGTATATGAAATTTGGTTTAAAAGTATAAAAGTAAACATTAAATTGATTGAGTAATCAAATGTGTGTTTTAGAGTGATTTTGAACATGTTAAGAGTAATTTTAACCATTTCAAAATCATCCACAAGCATGTACTTAACCTAAATCTTTAATACTCTCGCTGAGTGTTTTTTTAAGGTTGTTTTGACAATGATAGATGCCTATGAGCATTTATTACTGATAGACAGTGACATTTTGTTATATTTGAAAATATTTTCAACAATTTTACTATTTAAAACGATCACCTTTTTTAAGAAAAAAAATATATTAGCATTTTTCATATGAAAAGATCTCAGTTTTTTTAGTATAACAAATAAAATAGGTAGAACTTCTAACCATCAAAGAGGTAATACATGCTCATTATCAAGACAAGACAAGACAATTTTTCTCAAAAAGTTCTAAATTTCTTTCAAACATGATAGAAAACCTGATGATTTTGAATATATAAAATGTATATTATGCCAAATACATATTCAAATTGCATAACGATAACTCTAGTAGTCAAATTTTGTTTCAAATATTCAATCTTATGAAAATTAAACTCTAACTAATAACTGAACACATATGGCTCATATTTTGTTAAAATTAATCTAGACATATATAAATACATGAACTACATTTAATTATATTCATGAATAGTTGAGGTTCAAGAAATAATTGGATACATGAATTATTAAATATATTGATGAATATTTATGTATTGATATTTAATATTGACATTTTTATGTACTTTACCACTAATATAAATATGTTTAAGATTTCTCATTTTTAAGATTTCTCATTTGTAAGTAAGAAAAGCAAATAAAGTAAAGTGAAATTATTTACCGAATATTCAAGTTTTTATTTTTCCAAATTTATTTGAGTGAAAGAACAATCTTCTTTTATTTCTTGATTTGTGTTGTAAAGGTCTACTACGTTTCCTCCCTTAATTTTGATTCGAGCAACTCTAAACTTTTCTCTGAACTTAACAAATAAATCAAATGTAAGTGCCTTTGTAAAAATATCAGCTACTTAATCTTGCGTCTTGCAATATTGTACTATAACTTCTCCATCTTTAACAAAGTTTGATAAAATGATACTTGATTCTAATATACTTCTTTGTTCAATGAAAAACTGGATTCTTTGATAATTCTATGATAGAACCATTATCACAAAATAAAAGAGTCTCACTTCTTTGAGTATACTACAATTCTTTCAATATCTATCTAAGCCATAAAGCTTAATATCTAGCTGCAGATAAAAAAAATATATTTCGTTTCGGTGGTAGAAAGAGCAACAACAGGTTGTTTTTTTGAAGTCCATTAAAAAGCATCCGAACCAATGCTACAAACATAACCAAGTGTACTTTTATGATCGTCAACGTTACTTGCAGGATCACTATCACAAAAATCAGCGAACACTAGTTCTGGAACTTTCTTGTAATAAATTCCAAAAGTGAGGGTGCCAACAATATAATGAAGAACTCTTTTACCTGCTTCCTTATGACTTCTCTTTGGGCTTGTCATGAATCTACTTAACATACTTACAACAAATAAAATATCAAGTCTTGTTGCAGTCAACTACATCAAGTTTCCAACTAAACTTCGATATAAATTTGGATAGGTTTCTTCTCCAACATCATCCTTACTCAATTTCAAAATTGCATCCATGAGCGTGTTACAAAGAAAAGCATTTTTCATCTTGAATTTTTTCAACAAATCAGAAGCATACTTTTGTTGTGAGATGATAATTTCTACATCTTTTTTATTGACTTCAATTCCTAAAAGAAAAATGGATAAGTAACATATCATCATCTCAAATTATCTTTTTATGGAATTTTAAAATCATTACACAATAATTTATTATTTCCAGTAAAAAGTAAATCATCAACGTAGAGTAAAACAATAAGAAATTTGTCATGTTTATCCTCTTTGACGTAGAATGCATGCTCATATTGACACATTTGAAATCTCATCTTTAGAAAGAAATTATTGATGTGATTGTACCAAGTTCGGGGAACTTGTTGCAATCCATATAAGAACTTTTTCATCTTGTACACCTTCTGTTCTTCTCTTCTATTCACATAACTCAAAAGTTTTTCAACGAATATCGTTCTCTTCAAGTATCCATTTAAAAAACAGATTTTACATCCATTTGATAAAATTTCCACCTATTTAAGCAACCAAAGACAATCAATTGAATGGTCTCAATCCTTGTCACAGGAGAAAATATTTCTTCATAATCCATACTATATTTCTGCTTGTAACCTTTTACTAACAAGTCTTGCCTCGTATTTTTCAAATTCACCATTTGACTTTAACTTTATTTTGAACATCCATTTTACTCAAAGACCTTTTTTGTTTACTATAAGCTTTGTCAACTCCCATGATCAATTTATTTTTATCGCATCAAATTTTTTGATCCATTACAATCTTTCATTTTCCATCTTGGATCACCTTATAAAAAACTATACGATCAACACGACAAGTAATGTAAAATCAGCAAAATTGTTGTCAATTCTACTAGTAGAATTATAAATTTCTTGAATATTCCTCATTCTCCTTGGTGAGATTTAATCATTATTTGTGGAAGATTACTATGGAGATGAAGATGATGCCGTTGCCTGGATCTCTACTTGCTCTAATTCTTGAGTATTTCCATTTCTATCCATGTTCACAAGAACTGGACGTTCAGTTTCACTAGCTACTTTCCAGTTCCAGAATTCATCTTCATTGAAAATTAAGTCTTAACTGATAATAATGTTTCTCAACGCAAGATTATATGAGTAATAAGCTTTAGAATTCTCACTATAGCCCACTATTCTCTACTATTGGAAAGCATGAGCTAGGAAGTCGAGTGATTGATATCTTTTATACGAACATAGGAATTTTATCTTTGGAAATACTTTTGAAATACTTTAATAAAGTAAGATCAAATTAAATAACCAAATTTTAGAATAGTTAAATAAACCTATCAAACATGCTTATCAAATAAAGCATCAAAATAACAAATCAATCATGCTGAAAAATCTTAGGAATATATGCAATTCTGTAACTAGCATGATCACAAACCTTCTCAATTAAACCAGAGAATAAACTCATATCAAATTCCAGTAAATCCAGAAAATATCACACTAAACCTTGTACCCAAATTATCCTGTCCTATGTGCACATGTCGACAATTTTTGCCAGACATACTCGAGTACGGTAATAATTCCTGTTAGAGCAACTCCCTTTAAACGTCCACAAAGTATGCTAACATTTTTCGGGTATCTAGCCAGCGGTTTGAAATCTACTTCCTTCAAATCTACAATGAAATCATAACATATCATAAACTAATCTCTTTTGTAAACTTTAGATAAAACATGTTTATCTAAATCATGCGTTCAAGATTCATGAAACAGATCATGCTTAAACTCATTCATAAACCATACTTATTATAATACTATATGCATATATTTCATAATTTGAAATACTTGAAAATAAAAACCACTCACAGCAAGTCCAACTCTCTTTGAACCTCTAAATTCACCAACTTCCCACTCCAAGACCAACTAAATTTAATTGGTCTTCACTTAAACAAAACAGAATCAAACCAATGCAAGGCAAGGCTGAGCGCTGCTGCTTAGGTGCTGACATGCACACAAGGCCAACCTGATGAGCGGTTGGTGCTGCGTGTCACAATCGCTCTTTCGGAAGCTTCTCTTAGCGATTGTGCGGCACTTGTTCCCGCTCACAAACAAGTCAGCCAACTCAAATACGGACTTTTAGTGGCACACTGAGTGCCTCTTGCAACCTCTACCCCCGTTTTAGGGAAAACGGTTTTAGAAAACGGGTTTGGAGAAAAGGTTTTCGTAAGAAGTTTTTGTAAGTGTGAATAAAGAAAGAAAGATTGTAGTAGGCTAGAAAGCAATAAGCAACAACAATAGCTTTATAGAGTACTACTCTGGGTATGGGGAAGTGATGATTAGTCTTATCCCCATATAGTGCATTCTGAACAAAAAGCCAACTGGCACCCTTGCATATGCAAAAGGGCGAGTGGTCACTTACAATGAAAATGTAAAGAAAGCAAGCTAACTAAGCTAATACAGTACATGATATGAAGGTATGTTAGAAGGGGGTTGGATCGGGCATGCGGCCATGGGCAACAAGCCCTGGACAAGCATGACTGTGACATTCTCCCCCACTTAATTGGTTGACATCCCCATCAACCGACCTTGTTCAAATCTGTAATGGCTGGAGCTGCATTCTTCAAATCTTCGGCCTGCTCCCAACTGATCTCTTCGTCGGGGAGATTCTTCCATTTCACTAAGAACTCTGTCAGTTCTCGTCTGGGTCTTCCAATATGGCACGTACATTTATTTAGGATTATGCAACTTCTTTCTCAGCGGAATTCTTCATTGTGATCAGTGGACGCCTTAGCATGTTTCGTTGTTCATCCTCGGGATCGGGATGATAGGGCTTCAGGATACTCACATGAATGACAGGATGAATCTTCATCAATGAGGGTAACTGAACCTTATATGAGGTTCTCCCGACCTTCTCAATTACCTCCACTGGACCTTCATATTTCCTTACTAGCCGTTGGTCTCTCTGGCCTCGGAAATGAAACTGTTCCGGTCGTAGCTTGATCAGAACCTTGTCCCCAGCTTGAAACTTGAGGGACCTTCGCTTCTTATCAGCCCACTTCTTCATCCTTCTTGATGCTCTTTCTACGTAGGCGCGAACTATCTCAGAGGTTTTGCTCCACTCTTTAGTGAAGTTATGTGCTTGAGGACTTTTACCTGCATAAGGGAGGTCCACTAAGTATGGCATGAGCTGCTATCTACCGCACACCACTTCGAAGGGCGTTTATCCAGTCGTGGAACTCTGCTGGCTATTGAAGCTGAACTGAGCCACATCTAACAACTGGACTCAGTTCTTCTAGCGTCGATAAAGTGACACAGATATTCCTCAAGCATACTGTTGAAGTATTCCATCTGGCCGTCAGTTTGGGGATGATAGCTAGAGGAGATATTCAATATTGACCCCAATATTTTGAACAATTCTGTCCAAAATGTCCTAGTGAATCTTCTGTCCTGATCGCTAACAATGCTCGTGGGGACGCCCCATAATTTCACGATGTGTTTGAAGAACAACTGGGCATTCATCACGACTGTGCACATATTCGACGTTGGGATGAAAGTGGCATATTTTGAGAACCGGTCGATGATAACAAGGATCGATTTGAACTCTCCCACCTTGGGAAAATGGGTGATGAAGTCGAGGGACACGCTCTCCCATGGTCTCGAGGGCACAGGTAGGGTTCCAGCAGACCCACTAATTTCGCCCTTTCGACCTTGTCTTGTTGGCAGACAAGGAAAGTCTTGGTAAATTGCATGACATCATCTCGAAGGCTTAGCCAGTAGTAGCCTTGTTTCAGGAGGGAATAAGTCCTCTACCAACCATTATGTCCTGCCCACAGTGTGTCGTGACACTCCTTCATCAGTGACCTTCGTAGGTGAGCGAACATTCATAGGGCCACATGTTCGCTCTTTCGGCTAAGAGCATCGGCCGCTTGGTTACTTTTCCCCGGTCTATGTTTGAATTGGAAATCGAACTCCGCTAGACACTCCTGC
>NC_052349.1:59431848-59698555 GCF_009727055.1 Benincasa hispida
AAGTAAAATTCATAACATATGCATTCAATTGACACTACAACCTCTGCCTTCCCATTGAAACTGAGACCATCTTGGGAAATGAAATTCAAAAAAATTTCTGAGGTAAATACTATACACCACCAATTTATTTAAAAATCACTCCCGCAATGAATGAAATATCAGTCAACAAGATATTGAAAGAACTTTGAGCAAACTGATTAGTAGATTAGGTGTGAATAAACTTGAAGTAAAAAAAAAGCACCACGTCATACAAAAGTCTCAGGTTTCTCTGTGATAATGAACAGTTCATTGTGACAATAACGGGGATCAGCAACCATGCACCAAACTGAATTAAGCCGATTCGGCAAGAGGAAACCTGTACAGGAAAGCCAAATAAGAACATATATCCAACAAACTTGCGAAGTTAAAATGAAATATAATGACACATGCGTTTTTTTTGGTTCATAACCTTTTCTTTGAAGCCATAGATCATACACCAACCTTGTTTAACTAATATAGTCCCATTTCCCCCGTATCTATTTATGTTGCCTCTGTAGAGTAAGGAAAAGAAGAACACCAACTTACTCTAATAAAATAACTTCAGTTAAGGCAAGAGGATGAACAAAATTGGTTCCTAGGAAAGATTCAAGTAATGAAACTAACCAGCATTGATATGGAAGATGAAGAAAAATTGCAGCACAAACATCACTTAGAAAAATAGAAAGAACGATGTTTTTGAAATCGATCTCTTCTATATCGTCTCTTATCTAGCGATATTCTTCTTCAAAAGGAACCACTTATGGGTTGTTGTGGTTGAGATTCGAGAAGTCGATGTTCAATGAGATCGTCGATTTTTTTTTCTAGTTCCAACTTTAAAACTTTTATAATTGTCTATTAGATAATCTTACATTTCCACCTCAAATGTGTCATTTTATTAGGAGCCTAACATAAATATGATGAACTTGCATGTAGTGGTCTTTCACACACAAAAAGTTATATAGAATGTAGTACATGATATGTCGGATAAGGAAACGATTTAAAATTATACATAATTGAGTTAGAATCAAAGCCTCGTGTGTTATTAGATCAATCGTGATTGAAACATCGGTTAAAGCTAAATTTATTAACCAATTTCAAAATCATCCACACAGCATGTATACTTAATACACTAAAATCTTTAATACTCTCGCTGAAGCAGAGTCATTTATTTTAAGGTTGTTGACAATGATAGGATGCCTATGAGCATTTATTACTGATAGACAGTGAAATTTTGTATATTTTGAAAAATATTTTCAACAATTTTACTATTATTAAAACGATCACCTTTTTTTAAGAAAAAAAATATATTAGCATTTTTCATATGAAAAGATCTCAGTTTTTTTAGTATAACAAATAAAATAGGTAGAACTTCTAACCAATCAAAGAGGTAATACATGCTCATTATCAAGACAAGACAAGAACAATTTTCTCAAAAAGTTCTAAATTTCTTTCAAACATGATAGAAAACCTGATGATTTTGAATATATAAATGATGTTATTATGCCAAATACTATATCAAAATTGCATAACGATAACATCTAGTAGTCAAATTTTGTTCAAATATTCAATCTTATGAAAATTAAACTCTAACTAATAACTGACACATATGGCTTTATTTTTGTTAATTTAAAAATTAATCTAGACATATTATAAATACATGAACTACATTTAATTATATTCAATGAATAGTTTGAGGTTCAAGAATAATGGAATAAATGGTAATTCAATTAAAAATATATTGATGAATAATTATGTATTGATATTTAATATTGACATTTTTATGTACTTTACCATATATAAATATATGTTTAAGATATCTCATTTTTAAGTTTTCATTTGTAAGTAAGAAAAGCAAATAAAGTAAAGTGAATATTTTACCGAATATTCAAGTTTTTTATTTTTCCAAATTTATTTGAAGTGAAAGAACAATCTTCTTTTATTTCTTGATTTGTGTTGTAAAGGTCTACTACGTTTCCTCCCTTAATTTTGATTCGAGCAACTCTAAACTTTTCTCTGAACTTAACAAATAAATCAAAATGTAAGTGCCTTTGTAAAAATATCAGCTACTTATTTTGCGTCTTGCAATATTGTACTATAACTTCTCCATCTTTAACAAAGTTTGATAAAATGATACTTGTATCTAATATACTTCTTTGTTCAATGAAAAACTGGATTCTTTGATAATTCTAATGATTGACACATTATTCACAAAATAAAAGAGTCTCCACTTCTTTGAGTATACTACAATTTCTTTCAATATCTATCTAAGCATAAAGCTTAATATCTAGCTGCAGATAAAAAAAAATAATTTTCGTTTCTTGTGTAGAAAGAGCAACAACAGGTTGTTTTTTTGAAGTTCACATTAAAAAGCATCCGAAACCAATGCTCAAAACATAACCAAGTGTACTTTTTATGACATCGTCAACGTTACTTGCAGGATCACTATCACAAAAAATCAGCGAACACTAGTTCTGGAAATTTCTTTCTGTTAATAAATTCCAAAAGTGAGGTGCGGTGCCAACAATATAATGAGAATCTTATACCGTGCTCCTTATGTACTTTACTCTTTGGGCTTGCATGAATTTCTTCTTACTCTACTAAATACTAATCTACAACAAATATAAATATCAAGTCTTGTTGCAGTTCAACTACATCAATTTCCAACTAAACTTCGATATAAATTTATAGTTTCTTCTCCAAACATCCTACTCTTCTCAATTTCAAAATTGCATCCATGAGCGTGTTACAAAGAAAAGCATTTTTCATCTTGAATTTTTTCAACAAATCAGAACAGTACTTTTTGAGGAGATGATAATTTCTACAACTATTTTTTAATTGACTTCAATTACCTAAAGATAAATGAGATAAATAACAGTATACTAATCATTCATCTCAATATTACTTTTTATGGAATTTTAATAATCATTACACATATAATTTATTTATTTCCTAGTAAAAAAGTAAATCATCAACGTAGAGTTAAACAATAAGAAAATTTGTCATGTTTATCCTCTTGACCGTAGAATGCATGCTCATATGGACACATTTGAAATCTATTCTTTAGAAAGAAATTTATTGTATGTGATTGTACCAAGTTCGGGAACTTGTTGCAATCCATATAAGAACTTTTTCATCTTGTACACCTTCTGTTCTTCGTCTTCATTCAACATAACTCAAAAAGTTTTTCAACGAATATCGTTTCTCTTCAAGTATCCATTAAAAAAAAGATTTTACATCCATTTGATAAAATTTCCACCTATTTAAGCAACAAAAGACAATCAATTGAGATGTCTCATTCCTTGTCACAGGAGAAAAAATATTTCTTCATAATCCATACTATATTTCTGCTTGTAACCTTTTACTAAAAGTCTTGCCTCGTATTTTTCAAATTCACCATTTGACTTTAACTTTATTTTGAAACATCCATTTTACTCAAAGACCTTTTTGTTTACTATAAGCTTTGTCAACTCCCATGATTCAATTTATGTTTTTATCGCATCAAATTTTTGATCCATTACAATCTTTCATTTTCCATCTTGGATCACCTTATAAAAAACTATTTACGATCAACACGACAATAATTGTAAAATCAGCAAAAATTGTTGTCATTCTACTAGTAGAATTATAAAATTTCTTGAATATTCCTCATTCTCCTTGGTGAGATTTAATCTTATTTGTGGAAGGATTACTAATGGAGATGAAGATTAGGATGCCGTTGCCTGGATCTCTACTTGCTCTAATTTTGAGTATTTTCCATTTCTATCCATGTTCACAAGACTGACGTCAGTTTCACTAGCTACTTTCCAGTTCCAGAATATATCTTCATTTGAAAATTAAGTCTTAACTGATAATAATGTTTCTCAACGCAAAGAGTAATATATGAGTAATAAGCTTTAGAATTCTCACATATAGCTCCACTATTCTCTACTATTGGAAAGCATGAGCTAGGAAGTCGAGTGATTGATATCTTTATACGAACATAGAGAATTTTATCTTTGGAAATACTTTTGAAACTTTAATAAAGTAAGATCAAAAATTAAATAACCAAATTTTAGAATAGTTAAATAAACCTATCAAACATGTTATCAAATAAAGCATCAAAATAACAATCAATCATGCTGAAAAATTTAGGAATATATTGCAATTCTGTAACTAGCATGATCACAACTCTTCAATTAAACAGAGAATAAACTCATATCAAATTCCAGTTAAAATCCAGAAAATATCAACACTAAACCTTGTACCAAATTATCCTGTCCTATGTGCACATGTCGACAATTTTGCCAGACATACTCGAGTACGTAATAATTCCTGTTAGAGCAACTCCTTTAAACGTCCACAAAAGTATGCTAACATTTTTCGAGGGTATCTAGCCAGCGGTTTTGAAATCTTACTTTCCTTCAAAATCTACAATGAAATCATAACATATCATAAACTAATCTCTTTTGTAAACTTTAGATAAAACATGTTTATCTAAATCATGCGTTCAAGATTATGAACAGATCATGCTTAAACTCATTCATAAACCATACTTATTATAATACTATATGCATATATTTCAAATTTGAATCTTGAAAATAAAAACACACTCACAGCAAAGTCCAACTCTCTTTGAACCTCTAAATTCACCAACTTCCCACTCCAAGACCAACTAAATTTAATTGGTCTTCACTTAAACATAAAAAATCAAAACCAATGCAAAGAGGGCAGATGCCTAGGAGCGCCTTGACGCTGCCTGGTGTCTTAGGCTGTGACTGCACACGTAAAGGAAAGCACCTGCATAGCGGTTTGGTGCTGCGGTCACAGATCGCTCTTGAGCTCTGCCTTAGAAGATTGTTTGACGGCAGCACTTCGTTTTCCCGCTCCAGATACAGTCAGCCAAACTCAAATACGGACTTTTAGTGGCAACTGAGTGCCTCTATGCAACTACTACCCCGTTTTAGGGAAAACTGGTTTTAGAAAACGGTTGTTTGAGAAGTTTTCGTAAGAAGTTTGTGAAGTAGTAATAAAAAAGAAAGATTGTATAGCTAGTAGAAAGCAATAAGCAACAAACAATAGCTTATATGAGTTACTACTCTGGGTATGGGGAAGTGATGATTAGTCTTATCCCCATATAGTGCATTCTGAACAAAAAGCCAACTGGCACCTTTGCATATGCAAAAGGCGAGTGGTCACTTACAATGAAAATGTAAAGAAAGCAAGCTAACTAAGCTAAATACAGTACATGATATGAAGGTATGTTAGAAGGGGGTTGTTGGATCGGGCATGCGGCCAGCAGCATGGCTAACAAGCCCTGGACAAGCATGACTGTGACATTCTCCCCCACTTAATTGTTGACATCCCCATCAACCGACCTTGTTCATCAATCTGTAATGGCTGGAGCTGCATTCTTCAAACTTCTGGCCTGCTCCAACTGATATCTCTTTCGGGGAGATTTCTTCCATTTCACTAAGAACTCTGTCAGTTCCTGCTCTGGGATCTTCCAATATGGCACGTACATTTATTTAGGATTATGCAACTTCTTTCTCAGCGGAATTCTTCATTGTGATCAGTGGACGCGTTACGCAGTTAGCATCGTTTCGTTTGTTCATCCTCGGGATCGGGATGATAGAGGCTTCAGGAATCTCACATGAATGACAGGATGAATCTTCATCAATGGGGTAACTGAACCTTATATGAGGTTCTCCCGACCTTCTCAACTACTCCATACCTTATTATTTCTATGCCTTGACAGCTGGTCTCTCTGGCCTCGGAAATGAAACTGTGTCCGGTCGTAGCTTGATCAGAACCTTGTCCCCAGCTTGAAACTTGAGGGACCTTCGCTTCTTATCAGCCACTTCTTCATCCTTCTTGATGCTCTTTCTACGTAGCAGAGGCGAACTATCTCAGAGGTTTTGCTCCACTCTTTAGTGAAGTTATGTGCTTGAGGACTTTTACCTGCATAAGGGAGTCCACTAAGTAATGGCATGAGCTGCTATCTACGACAACACTTCGAAGGGCGTTTTCCAGTCGTGGAACTCTGCTGGCTATTGAGCTGAACTGAGCCACACTAAACAACGGACTCAGTTCTTCTAAGCGTCGATATAAAGTGACACAGATATTCCTCAAGCATACTGTTGAAAGTATTCCATCTGGCCGTCAGTTTGGGAGATGATAGCTAGAGGAAGATATTCAAATATTGACCCCAATATTTTGAACAATTCTGTCCAAAATGTCCTAGTGAATTCTTCTGTCCTGATCGCTAACATGATTCGGGGGACGCCATAATTTCACGATGTGTTTGAAGAACAACTGCGGGCATTCATCACGACTGTGGGCACATATTCGACTTGTGGATGAAATGTGCATTTTTTGAACCGGTCGATGATAACAAGGATCGATTTGAACTCTCCCACCTTGGGAAATGGGTGATGAAGTCGAGGACAGCTGCTCTCCCATGGTCTCGAGGGCACAGGTAGGGTTCCAGCAAGACCCACTAATTTCGCCGCCTTTCGACTTGTCTGTTGGCAGACAAGGAAAGCTTGGTAAATGTTCATGACATCATCCCGAAGCTTAGCCAGTAAGTAAGCCTTGTTTCAGGAGGGAATAAGTCCTCTATACAACCATTATGTCCTGCGCCGCTGGTGTGTTCTTACAACTCCCAGATCTGACGACCTTCGTACTCCCCAATTGTGGGATTGTAGAGGGGCAAATTTTCCCTGGTGGCTATAGTAGATCATCTTCCACCAAACGTATGGCATGTCTTTCATCCTCTTTGGCCAACTGTATGATGGCTTGCGCCGCTGTGTCATTTGTCAAGTGAGTTTTGACAGTTTCTCGTACTGTTGCACTCAACGTACTTGCTTGTAGGTGAGCGAACATTCATAGGGCCACATGTTCGCTCTTTCGGCTAAGAGCATCGGCCGCTTGGTTACTTTTCCCTGGTCTATGTTTGAATTGGAAATCGAACTCCGCTAGACACTCCTGCCACCGTGCCTGTTTCGACGAAAACTTCGGTTGGTTGAAGAAGTGGCAAATGGAGTTGTTGTCGGTCTTTACCACGAACTTGGCCCCCAAGAGATACTGTCTTCAGGCCTTCAAGCAGTGAACTACTGTTAACATCTCTTTCTCGGAGGCGGCATACCTCCGTTCGACATCATTTAGTTTCCTACTCTCATACGCGATGGGGTGTCCGTCTTGGAAGAGGACACTGCCCAATGTGAAGTCAGAAGCATCAGTCTCTACTTCAAATGGCTTGGTCACGTCGACAATTCTGAGGACCGGCCCCTCAATCATCACTTTTTTCAAGCCCTCAAAGGCGACTTGACATTCAGACGTCCAGCTCCATTGGCTATCTTTCTTCAGCAGTTCGGTTAACGGCTTTGTTCTTCTTGAGAATCCTTCTACGAACTGCCTATAGTAGTTGGCTAGTCCAAGGAAGGATCGTAGTTCGGTCACGGATGATGGTACCCTTCAGTCTCTAATCGCGGCCACCTTGCCCTCTTCCATACCAATCTGACCACACTGAATCACGTGGCCAAGGAAATTTATGCGCTCTTGAGCAAAGGAACACTTTTCTCTCTTTACATACAACTGATTTTTCCTCAGCTTTTCGAAGACTAGTTGGAGGTGATTTCGATGGTCCTTCAGCGAGGCACTATAGACCACAATGTCATCGAGATATACTACGACGAATTTTTCGAGGTATTCGTGAAACACTTGGTTCATTAAGGTACAGAAAGTTGCTGGAGCATTGATGAGGCCAAAGGTCATCACGAGAAATTCGAAGGCTCCATATCTGGTGACACAGGTCATCTTAGGTTCGTCTCCTTCAGCAATTCGGACCTGATAATATCCCGACCGCAGGTCCAGTTTCGAGAAATACTTAGCGCCGTGGAGCCGATCAAATAAGTCAGTAATGATAGAAAGAGGATATTTGTTGCGGACTGTGAGCTTGTTCAAGGCCCGATAGTCAATGCACAACTAGAGACTCCCATCCTTCTTCTTCTGAAAAAGTACTGGGGCTTTGTAAGGGGCCTTTTCCAGTCTGATAAATCCTGCATCTAACAATTCGTCTAACTATTTTCGGAGTTCGACCAATTCTGGCGGGGCCATCCGATATGCATTCTTGGCAGTCGGCTTTGCCCCTGGTAACAACTCAATCTCATGGTCAATCCCCCTTCGTGGGGGTAAGGACTTGGGCAAGCTTTTAGGCATGACATCTCGATAATCTTCCAAGACAAATAGAATGTCTTGGGGGATCTTCTCTTTGGTGGATTCAACTGATTCTATCGGGATGGCCATGAACGTGGGTTCGTCGTGGGTCAGGCCTCTCTTCAATTGAAGGGCTGAGATCATTCTCACCCCATTTGGCTGCTTGATACTGGCTTGAACTACGGTGGGTGTAGATCCGGTAATGACTAGACATTTGGTGAGGGCCATTGGTATGACTTTATGTTTAAGTAGGAACTCCATCCCCAATACCACGTCGAAATCATCCATCTTGACAATCACGAAGTCAACGAGGCCCTTCTAGTCTCCTAACTTCATCGGAGTTCTATTCGTTATCCCCGTAATCGGTAGGGCTGCAGAATTCACAGCTTTCATCTTCCCTGCATCTTTTTCCTAGGTCAAGTTCAGGCGGTGGGCTTCCGTTTCAGCCATGAAGTTATGGGTGGCCCCAGAGTCGACCATAGTGCTCTTGGCCGATCTTTGGTTGACCCAAGCGTCCACATACATGAGTCCTTTCTCTAGTGGCTCCGTCGCCTTTCCACACACACACACCACACACACAAGAATTGTCAATGCCCCTCCTGGGATTCTCAAATTTCTTGCAGCTGGCTGCGATTACTGCTCCTCCAGTTCAGCCTGTCTTCGGACAAGCAGAGGCTAATGTGGTTGAAAAGCATTGAACCGCGGTTCGATTTTTGGACATTGCCTGCCCTGTGTGCCCCTCTACAGTATGAAACAAGACAGGGGACGGTTGTAATGTTAGCTGTTGCGACGGTCCCGACAGTTATTTTCCTGATCTCATTGGGATGGTTTTCGGTCCCCCCCCCCCCTGTGTTCTTGTTCTTCCTCCCCCAGTGTTTGGGGGACTGGAATGACTGTTTCTGTTTGACACCCATTTTGGAAAAAGTTGACTGCTTCCTTACATCTTGCAAGTCAGGCTAATGGTCGTATAGCCGTTTTCAGCTGTCGCATAAACAGAAAGGGGAGATCCTTGTACTCTCTGTTCATATAATTTGATTTCGCCCAACGGGTTTTCAGCTCTTCGAAAAGGAAAAAGGACCTGTCTTTCTCGAACATTATACTCGTATGTCCAACATGAGTTCTGCAAACTATTTTACATAGGCCCTGATGTTACCTGTTTTCTTAAGCTCTCGGAGTTTTCGTCGAGCCAAGATTCTCGACATTTTCAGGGAAGAACCGCAAGCGAGTTCTGTTTTCAATCTATCCAAGTATCAATAGTGCATTATCCTTCCTGTATGTCTATAAATCGTGATCTCCACATAGTTTTGCATCTTCAGCCAGATGCATCGTTGCTTAGTGTGACTTTCAACTCTTTCAGTCACTGTGTTCAGTCGCCTGAAATATTGCTCAAGGTCGAAGATAAAGTTTCCAGGGCTTTGCTTCTCGCAACCTCCACAGAAGGGTTTCGGTTCTGGGATTTTTTATTCTGGCTTACTTGCCATTGCTACCCTCTAGATGGGCTTGCGTTCCCTAACCACTCGAATGGTGAGATTCACCCTTGCGCTCACATTCCGCGTATCTCAGCCTTTCGATCTCAAGGCCGACTGAAAGTCTTCAGAAAAATCGGTTACCATCTGAAGTATTGCTTTTTGGGAGCCCGTCCAGCTCTTCGATGCGCTCCTCTATGTGGGCGACAGAGCCCGATGAGCTATCGCCACGTTCAAAGCTATCGGACCGTCTGTTTTGGTCTCAGGGTCTCTACCCTCATCCATCAATTCTTTGACGGGTAATCTATTTAGGCGGCTCACTATCGCATCAATTCCATCAACTTTCTCAGCACTTCTTTTGTAGCCGAGTCTCTAGGAAACAGACATTATTCGGGACCTCTCTCAGGTAGAGCATTTGCTCTTCCATCTCTACTAACCTATCCACATGGGACTTGTTCAGTGTTCTTCGTCGCCGACATTGAACACTGATCTTCCCTCTGTGAGCCGACTTGGCTCTGATACCAACTGTCACAATCACTCTTTCAGAGCTTCTCTTAGCGATTGTACGACACTTGTTCCCACTCACGAATAAGTCAGCCAACTCGAATACGGATTGCCGGTGCGCACACCAAGTTGCCTCTTTGCAACCTCCACCCCCGTTTTAGGGAAACGGTTTTAGAAAACGGGTTTGGGAAAAAGGTTTTCTGGTAAGAAGTTTTGTGAGTGTGAATAAAGAAAGAAAGATTGTAGTAGGCTAGAAAGCAATAAGCAACAACAATAGCTTTATAGAGTACTACTCTGGGTATGGGGAAGTGATGATTAGTCTTATCCCCATATAGTGCATTCTGAACAAAAAGCCAACTGGCACCTTTGCATATGCAAAAGGGCGAGTGGTCACTTACAATGAAAATGTAAAGAAAGCAAGCTAACTAAGCTAATACAGTACATGATATGAAAGTATGCTAGAAGGGGGTTGGATCGGGCATACGACCATGGGCAACAGGCCCTAGACAAGCATGACCGTGATACTGCGCATGCTATAAAGTTGGTTGTAGATGTCATGCTTGGGCGTTGGAACAATCAACAGATGGATGGGCTGCCTCTGGCGTGTAGTGTGCTGGCATGCGCACGAAAATGCGTGTGGCCGTTGACACTTGACGTTGGGCGTCGAAGGCATGTTTCAAAGTAGCCTTTCACGTAGGGTGTATGCGGACACAAAGGATTCGTAGAAGGTGCTTGCTCAATGTTGTCTGCCCAACTGGCTAAGCATGCGCTATGCTATAGCCCACCAACAAAAGCCCCAATACTTACCTTCTTTAACCTTCAGCCAACAACTTCTTATTAAAACCTCTAATTTTTCATCACTTTTTTAAGACTTAAAACATCAATTCTAGTCCAAATTAAATCAAATTTCTTTCACAAACCTCTTAAACAATACCTAAACAACCTTACCTCAAAATTTGATCTTCTAATTCCTTCCCAAGAGCTCAAAATTTTCAAAAATCCTCAGCTTACTTTGATTGCTCCAAACTCAGACCAACCTTGAGTTTTCTTCAAGTTTTAGCATCTTCTTGGCTGAATTCTTCTATAGCAGGCCTCGGTCCTCCTTACTGAATTCCCTGGAATTTGTTTCAAGAATTCCCTCTTTTGACCAAGCCAAATGAGCTAGAGGATTTCATCTTTTTTCCCCTTATTTATATACCAGACTGCATGGCTTCCCTACCTAAAATTTGGATAGCTCTTCCATTCACTTGCTCCCTTCGACACTTGGTTCACCTTTTTACTTTTCACCCTATCTTACATGCAAAACAGAACTAAAAGATAACTTCTAAACCTTAAACTGACTTCCCTCTCTTAGTCACCACCTTTACCATTGCATGAATAAATCTGTCCTTTCCAAGCCTTTAATGCATAGGCCAAAACTTCCATTTCCTAACCTTTACACATACCCCTCTAGCACATGGTGCTTCAATATATTCGTTTGCCAATGCTTAACTTGACCAACACTTCCATGCCAAGCCATTGCCCCAGGGGCTTTTCCCTTCCTTATGTCTCTGGTACTTTTCCCTTTCCTTTGTCCTCTTTTCCCGCCTGAGGGCAGTTTCGTTTGTAATGACCAGACTCTCCACAATTGTAGCACACATTTGCTCCTCCATAACATTGTCCAAAGTGATACCGCCATCAATTTGAACACCATGGCCTTTGGGTAACTCTCGCTATGGATTCTTTGGGAATGTGCACCTCTTCCTTTATAGGTTCCATCTTTGTCTTTTGCTTTCCGGAGTTGGTCTTACTTATTTTTTTATTTGAAACCTCTAAGGAAATTTTCTGACTTCTCTCTCTCCATTCCTCGGGGTTTGCTTCTGTTGGCCCTTCTAGACTAGCCTTCACTCGCCTTGTTGTTTCCACTAATTTTGGAAATTCTCGTCTATTAACACTAGCGGTTACGAGTGTCTGTATCTCGACTCGTAACCCCCTTTTGAACCTTCTACATCTTTCATCTTCATCTTGAATATTTTGGTGGCATATTTACTAAGCTCTGTATACTTCTGCTCATACTCGGCTATCGATGATGAGCCTTGCATGAGGTCTAGAAATTTATTACGCTTTACGTTGCGAAATATTTGGGGATAAAATTGTTCATGGAAGACCTTATCAAATTCCTCCTAAGTAATTTCTTCCCCTACTCTTCTTCTGCTTTCAAATATACGCCACCAGTCCTCAGCTCTTTTCTGAAATAGAAAGGTAGCTAGTGTTACCTTTTTATCTTCAGGGCATCACATTACCCTGAAACATTTTTCTACTATCACGAACCAAGCTTCTTCATCTGTTGGGTCCATTGTTCCTTCAAAGGTTGTGGCTCCCAATGCCTTCATTCGTTCAATACTGAAACGGTTTTTGGGGTCTACTGACACCTCTCCTAAATTTTCTGCCAAATACCGAGCAAATTTCCCTAGCAAATGCTCGTCCCCTTCTGCTCTTTCTTGCAAATGACTTGACGCACCCTGATCTTCCTCCGTCGCTTTCGAGGTAGCATCATGAGTCCCTACTGATTGCTTACACGGTCTGCCACTTTTTCAAGGCATGATTCCTATAATATAACACACATTAGACATATTATAGTATCACCATGCTTCAACCTAATTTACCCTTTCCCAAAATCTTATGCTCTGATACCAACTTGTCACACCCCCTCCCGTGTTTACCTCTTACCCAAAAGAAGGTGTGAAGACAACATATATCACTTTTTCATGACAACCATTGCCCACTCTTATAGTATCCTCTAAAACAATTAATTACGCAGTGGAAAACTTAACGAAAATAACTGAAAATGCAACTTTTAGTATTAATATGATTCATATTAATACTATAGGTTATGTGAGAGATATATAAATTATAGGTTATATCATATGTGATATAACATATAGTTTAATACATATATAATATAATAAAGTAGAAAATATATATCCAAATTTCAAATTTTGAATTTGAAATTGAAATTAAATAACTCCCAGGGGAGTTATTTAATTAACTATTCTCCATCTCATAATAATAACGAGGAAGTTAGAGGTGTTTTATACTAAATGTGATTTTGAATTGTAGAGCTAACTTGATCATCCTCATCTTCCTCCTTCATCTGTGTATTTTTTCTATCAACTAAAACTCTCTTTCTTTCTCACCAAAAATTAAAAGGTAAGCCCACGAAACTCCGAGAATAATGAGAAAGACATTATGGTGGTGTCCTTGTTGTGCTATTTGTTATGTTGTTGTTTTGTTGTGATCGTGACTAGTGGGTGAGGTTCGAGATATTGTGCTGGGGAGAGGAAGTGCAAGACGGTTCTTCAAGGGTTAGTGACCTTTCCCTTTCCTCATTATATTTTCACAATAGAAGCATGCTTAGGATCTCTATTGTTTATCCTGTTTTTTCTACCACTCTACATTTTAAAGTTACGTAAAAATGAAATTAAAGACACGAATGCATTCACACGCTTCCGCTCAATGCATAGGACGACCCTACTCCTCATGTTTCCACATGAGCGATGCAGGATCATATCGTTTGTATTATCTACAACACGGGCCACACCCGATAGTGTTACCAGATTAAGGTACCCAACCTTATTCATATACTATAAACCGTTTTGGCTATTTACTCGAACTTGATCCAACTTTATGTCTCCACATAAAGTTCAAGTATTCATAAGCCATGAATCTTAGTTTATTGGATTTAGTCTTTACAAATGCAATTTACATATTCAACAACAACTTCATTGATAATAGAAAATGTTTAACTTTACAAACTGCGAGTTTTAGGACATACAACCCAACAAATATAATTCAAATATTAATTATATGAATATGATTCATATTAAAACTATAGGTTAAAAATTAATATGAATATGATTCATATTAATACTATAGGTTATGTAAGAGAAATATAAACTATAGATTATATTATATGTGATATAATTTAATGCATATATATATATATATTATATGTGTGTGTGTGTGTGTAGGATTGTATCATCAGTAGCGGAAGCACAAGGATCATCTAAGCACTCAAATTCAATAATTTTGGCATAATATAAAGCATACTTTCTGCAGAAAAATGGGTGTCAAGATATACCTCTTGTAGAACTTCTTCAAAGCTCCTTCTTCAGCTGCAATCTTCTCCAAATCTTGTTGTAGACCATCTAAAAATCTTCCCCACTATTCTCTTGGTGCTCTAGATTGAGTTGTGGGACTCAAAACAAGCTTGAATCAAGGGATGAAGGAGAAAAGCTCACTGCAGCAACTTTGTTGAAGAACAATTCTTCAAACCAGTTTTTCTCTAAAAAAAACTCTATGGATTGCATGCCCGATTTTCACTCAATTTTTTCATTATATTGCAGATCAACATGCAAAGAAAAGAGTTGCATGAGTTGCTGCTCATGCTAGGAGAAGACAAGGTCAAGATGTTGCTTCATGTGTGAGCTACTTCAAAGATGGATAATGGAAAAACTCATTTTTCCATTTTGTGTTTTGATTTCAATTTTCCAATTTTATCTAAAAATTAAAATTTTATTTTAAAAAATGAAAAATTTAATTAATTTCATAATTAACTATTAAATAAAATTTAATTAATTTAATATCAACTATTAAATTAATTTTAATACATATCCATCTTTATATATTTAAATATATAAATTCTCCTATTCCGTTTAATTCTAAAATTAAACATATAATTATATCTCATATAATTACTAATTCTCTTAATTCTAATTTGAACGTTTCAAATTAACTTATCACACTATTTTAGAGCTAGTTCGTTACGAGCTAGAAGGGGGACCTCGTGGACCTACAGATCATGAGCTCCAACAATCCGAGATTAATTAGCTAAACTCATTAGACTAAATTAATCTCCATTCATTAACTAATGGGTCATTCCACTAAAGTCCATAGTTGCTCTCCCATCACTGTAGATATATTATGTCCACATGATTTAACCATAATCAGCAAGTCGACCCTTCACAGGTTGTTCGTGATAACGGTTGGATCAAATATCTGTTTTACCCCCAAGATTACGTCTTATTCCTCAAATCCCTACTGATTCTCTATTGAACAACTGGTTTGTGATCCAATCATCGAACCAAATTCTCTCAGCCTAGTGAGAGGGTGGGGCCCCTTGTTCAAGACCTGGATTTAATACTTGAGAGAAAAACCTTTCTCCTATCCCTAAATCGGGTAGGTGTGAACTCCCTCTTGCACCCTATGTCCCCAGCTATCTATCCGGTCTTACCCCTGAAAAGGGAATCTTATTGAGCTGGCGCTGTTGAGCCAACCCTCAACTATACAAATCTAAGGGCAATCCCGAATAAACAGGAGTTCATAGTTAGCTCAGGATTAAGATCGAGTTAACTTGGTCATCTAGGTGAAATAGTCAGTCTTAAATAGTAAACAATGTTATAAAGTAAGAGTGACTTATTTCTTGGTCCTGATCTTATGCAAACTCATTGCATAGGACGCCACCATTCCTCATGTCATAACATGTACGAATTAGGATCACATCGTATGTAGCACTTTACAACTCTTTGTAACAACTACAGAGTAGGCCGCATCCAATGGTGTTACCAGAATAAGATATCTAACCTCATTCATGTACCATAGATCATTTTGACTATTTACTCGAACCTGGTCCACTCTTATGTCTCCACATAAAGTTTAAGTACTCATATAATAGTCATGGGTCTTAGTCTATTAGATTTAAAGTTTCATACAATTTATGAGATCAATAACAAGTATATTGATAATAGAAAATGTTTATCATTTTATAAACTGCGAGTTTTTAGGACATAAAATCCAACAATACTCCCACTTGGACTAAAACTCCAAGTGGATTAATATATACAATATATACAATGTTGAGTTTACATGGAGAGAATAAAATGTACAAATATAATAAACTAGGGCATTACAATACCCATAAATTCTCCTACTTGCCCTAGTGATACAAACTCATAGACCTAGTCCTACTAGGTGACACTCGAACACTTTAACCGAAAGGGCCTTCGTAAATGGATTAGCCATGTTTCTATTGTTTATTCGCTTGCAGCTACATACTCAACTTCTATTGTGGAGTCTACAATACAACTTTACTTGATGCTTTTCCATAAAACTGCTCCTCCGTTAAGAGTAAATACTGACCCCGAAGTTGATTTCCTTGAATCAATATCGGTCTGAAAGTCAGAATTAGTGTATTCAGTAAGGATTAGATCCTTAGGACCATACACGAGCATATAATCTCTCGTTCTTCGAAGATACTTGAGAATGTTTTTAACAACAGTCCAATGATCATGACTAGAATTGGACTGAAATCTGCTGACAATTCCTACGGCATAGCATATATGGGGACCAGTACATACATTGAATACATCAAACTCTCAACTATAGAGGCATATAGAATTAGATTCATCTCCTCAACCTCTTGAGGTGTCTTAGGACTCTGCTCCTTAGACAAGTGAATTCCATGCCTGAAAGGTAAAGATCATTTCTTGGAATTTTTCATTTTATACCTAGACAACATCTTGTCTATATAAGATGCTTGAGATAATGCCAATGTTCTGTTCTTGCGATTCCAAACTATTTGGATTCCAAGAACATACTATGCTTCTCCCAAATCTTTCATTTGGAATTGTGAAGCCAGCCATCTTTTAACGTCAGCTAGATATTCTACCTCATTCCCAATGAGTGGAATATCATCAACATACAATACCAGAAAAGCGACAGATTTGTTGACGATCTTCTTGTATACATAGGGTTCGTCAACATTTTGTTCAAAGCCATAAGATTTGATCACAACGTCAAATCTCATATTCCAGGATCTAGAAGCTTATTTTAATCCATAAATGGATTGATTAAGCTTGCAAACTTTTTGCCCTTGACCCTGTTGTATAAACCCTTCTGGTTGAGACATATAGATACTCTCTTCATGATAGCCATTCAGAAAAACCGTCTTGACATCCATTTGCCATGTTTCATAATCATAAAATGTGGCTATGGACAAGAGTATTCTAATAAACTTTATCATGGCAACTGGAGAGAAGATTTCTTCAAAATCTAATCCCTCTCTTTGGGTAAACCCTTTTGCCACAAGTCTAGCTTTGTAGGTCTGTACCTTATAAACTTGGTCTCGTTTTCTCTTGTAGATCCATTTGCAACCGGTGGATTTTACCCCTTCTGGTTGATCTACAAGATCCCAGAAAAAATTAAAATACATAGATTTCATTTCAAGGTCCATGGCTTTAATCCATTGGTCTTTGTCCACATCGTTCATTGCTTGATTAAAAGACAATGGATCTTCTAAACCATCATCTGGTATGATGACTTGAGTTTCAGTTAAACCCACGTACCAGTCAAGCTGTTGCATAACCCTCCCACTACGACGAGGCATTCTCAACTGTTGAGAAGGATGTGAAATATCAGTTTAATCAACAACTCTTGTTGACGAACTTGCTCTATCAACAACCCTTATTGAAGAACCTGCTCGATCAAGAACTCTTGTTGATACATTTGTCATTTCTCTGGATATTTCTTCTATTACTAGCTTACTGCGAGGTTGATGGTTCTTTATATAATCTTCCTCTAGGAAGGTTGCATTTGTTGATACAAATACTTTATCTTCCTGAGGATCATAAAAGAGACCTCCCTTAGTTTCTTTTGGGTAGCCTACAAATAGGCATACTTTTGAACGGTGTTCCAGCTTTTAGGATTCCACACGTACATGTGCTGGACAACCCCAAATCCTAAAGTGATGTAAATTTCCTTTATGTCCCATCCAGAGCTCGTAAGGCGTTTCAAAAACATTTTTCAAGGGAACTATGTTCAAAATATACACTGCAGTCTCAACTGTGTGTCCCCAAAAAGAATTTAGTAATTGAGCGTAACTCATCATGGAACGAACCTTGTCCAACAAGGTTCTGTTTCTCCTCTCTGCCACACCGTTTTGATGGGGTGTGCCAGGGGCTGTGAGTTGAGACTGAATTCTGTGTTCTATCAAATAGTTCTAGAATTCTGTATCTATATCTCACCACCTCGATTCGATCGAAGTGTTTTAATCTTTTTTTATCTAGTTGGTCTGAACCTCAGCCTTATACTCTTTGAACTTTTCAAAAGTTTCAGACTTTTAGTGCATTAGGTAAATATGCCATACCTTGAATAATCATCTATAAAACTAATGAAATATTCAAACTCTCCTCTTGCTCTAACATTTAGAGGCCCACAAAGGTCTGAGTGAATTAGCTCTAGGGTTTCTTTGGCTCTAAGACCTTTTCTAGAAAAAGATCTTTTTATTATTTTACCCTCAAGACAAGACTCACATGGTGGTAATGAACTGTCTTCCAACTTATTTAGATGACTGTTCTCAATCAATTTCTCAATCCTATTGAGATTTATTTGACCCAGTCTTAAGTGCCAAAGATAGGAATTTGGAGAAATCTTCCTCTTCTTATGAGTCCTAGTCGTTTTAAACATCTCTATGTACAATACAGCTTTGACCTCAGTCTGTTTTAACATGTACAAGTTATTTTCTAATTTTGCAGAGCAAATCTGTTTATTTCCCATATTGATGGACACTTCACCATTTTTGAAATAAACTTTATAATTTAGTTCTAGCAAACAGGAGATAGATATTAGATTCCTTTTCATAGAAGGAATATAGTCATTTTTCAAATAAATGTACTTATCTCCTATAAATAACTTCATATCTCCCACTACTTTGGCCGAAACAATCTCCCTAGTCCCTACCTTAAAGATTGTTTCATCTTCTGTCAATTGTCTCCAGGAACTTGTTTCCTGTGAGATAGTACATACATGATTAGCGGTACCTAAATCAATTATCTAGATTTTATCGTATTCCATTAAACATGCCTCGATAACAAAATCATATTTATCTTGTTGTTCGAATTCAACATTCTCATCTACATAATTCATAATTTCAGATGAGTTGGGAGATAGAGGACAATTCTCTGTTAAAACTTTATTGGTGTAATCAAGCGCTAGTAATTTGTTTGTTGATTTGATTTTACTATTATGTACATCGGAAGCGAGTATTACAGAAGAATTCGACATGCTGATAAAATTCAAACAAATTCTAATTAGCAAATTGTAACTAAATCCAAAGTCAAATTTTAGCAAAAAGTAATAATGTACCCATAACCATTATTTATTTGCAACGATATTTTAATGAGTCAGAATATATGCTACCGTGGGGCAATCTGATACTCCTTCACTAAAACAAACAATTTTGACCAAACACTATCCCTAGAATAACTCTTATTCCTATTGTCTCCGGAATAACTCTTATTCCTATAGCCGTTTAGTTATCGTTTTCGATCAAGATCTTTACTAGCAACTTAGTAATTCATGTAAGTGGGACCCGTCATTTTCAGATCCTATAAGACGGTATGAATTTGCCTCCGAAATAGAAGACAACATCCAAGATGGAACTATAAGACCCTATTCATTTTACTGAAGCCTGGGTTATTCCGAATACTATGTTACAACCCTCCGTGGGGATAGCTATCGCTAAACGACTAGCAAAGGGCCGCTTAAAGCTAACCAGCAGACACAACATAGGAATCTCATAGTTCAGACTAATGGAGGAGACCGTAGGATATATTGACACATATCCTTCACCCACTTACTATGAACTACTTCCTCCGTTTACCTTGATATTGACTCATACAAAACACTTTTCGTAGGGAGGTCACTCCCAGGGTGACACGAAGCGTCATATGAATCTCACGATGTAAACTATATGGAGACGTGGCGCTATTTATCGTATAATAGTCTTATAGTTGAACAACTTCCTTGTATTCATCGAAATCTAGATTTAAGCTAAAAAATACTCTCCGTAGGGAGGTCACTTCCAGGGTGACACGGAGTACCGCTTAAATCTAGATTGTGAACTCTTAGAGGCGTGAGAGCTAAAAATAACGTATCGTATATGTTGTTAATCTCCCACTGAATTTTTCTAATAACTTTATCATATAGAAGTTATTAAACTGCCACTGAAGTGTTCTATTTTGGGTAGATTTATACTTAGGTTCTTTTCGGCTAATAAAACAACCCTAAGTCTTTGTGGTTTATCCAAGTATAACTCTTATAATTGGATTTTAACTTACGATGTCTAGGTGATTGACCATTTTATTACCTCACATCACTCACGTATGCTCATAAAACCGGTTACCAACGCTAAAAAATTTGACCATAATCCCCATGTAGAAGGTGTTCCGTAACCTGTCAACTTAAGTGCCCCCAACCTTAGACAGGATTATATACCGGTTGAGTTTGTAACCTTGGTTTTATAAGATTTAACAATTAAAACAGGTGGTCAACCTACATGAGCATGCAGCTGTTGTTTATGGATTTTAAATGTCTAACCAATTTCATAACAACTTATAAAACTTTAGACATGCTAAATATCCATAACATACATGAGGCGTTCAACATTTAATATAACATTTATATTAAATACAAGAAACCCTAACATGCATACTATATATTATAACAATTATAACATACTTTCAATGCAGGTAACATTCTTTCTATGCTGGGATTTTAAATCTAAATAGCATACTATATGCACATACAAGATTTATTTCATTATAACATACAACAAATGCATAAATAATTAAACATAGACTGATATGGTTCTAGTTTTGGCAAAAAACAAGTAAACAAAACCTAATTATTACAAAACAACTTTCGAACTGCTCCCGAACCGCTCGAAACGCTACAAAACGAACTCAAGTAGCTTGAACCGGATCCGAACCGTCTAAACCGAACTAGTCAAGCACCATTCAAAGCTGAACCGAACCAGACCACAAGAGAACCAGTCGAACCAGCAGCCCTTGCACATGTTCAACATCTCGTTAAGTTTCATTGTTTAGCAATGACGATCATCGTCTAGCATTTTGCCAGATCGTTTAGTAAATCCTTGATTGTTTAACGCGTGCAAAAGGTAAATGACCGTTTAATGCCATCACATAGCATTCAACACATCGACCAGCTGTCGCACAAAGGTATGCGATCGCGTAGTGTTATTGCATAGCAACTCGTCGCATCGCCTAGCTCCTGAACGATCGCGTAGTGCTATAACACAGAACCTCGATGCATTGTTTAGCTCCCAATCAAAGATAAACGATCATGGTAAGCGATCGCTCAAAGCTTTTGTATAGCTCTTCATCACATCGCTTAGTTATCATATAGCTATCGCTTAGTTCTATCGCATAGAACCAAACAATCGCTTAACACCATCGTCTAGCACTACAAGTCATCGTTTTAGTATCCGCCGTAGCTAAACGACCGCTTAGCTCCATCGTATAGAACATCATCGCATCGTTCAACATCGTAGATAAACGATTTGTTTAGTTCCATCGCATAGAAACGTCAATGCATAGCTTCAGACTTCGTCTATACGATCGCTTAGCTCTGCATCTAGACGATCGCTCAGCGCTATCGCGTAGCACTTCATCGCATCGCTTAGAGCGCATCGTTGCTAAATACTCACATAGTACCATCGTATGGTAAATTCAACATATCGTTTAGTTCCCACGCCAAAGCTAAATGATCGCTTAATGCTATCGTATAGCAAATTGAATGCATTGTTTAGCTCCCACAGGTACACGATCGTCTAGCGTTCAACATCACAACGACCAACGCCCATTGCTATACGATCATCTAGCTTTTCTTCACTTCGTGTATCGTCTGGAGCTTGACGATCGTTTAACAACTAGAACCACAGCGACGATAAGATCAGAGGCTGATTTTCTTGAACTGCAGCTCGACCTCTTCGCTTGTTTCTTCGATTTACAGCTTAATTTTAATTCTAATGACTCCAAATAAATTATAGACCCTTAGGAACACATTAAAGCTCATCGAGCAAGAGCCAATTGAAAACTTAAATGAGAAATTAAAGTGAATTAAACAGCCAAAACTCAGAAAACCATATCAGTGCACCAGTTTCATATTTCTCATATAAAATACACACTAAACCAAAATTAAACCGAATTGAATGCTTATTTGATGCTCTGATACCAATTGTAGGATTGTATCATCAGCAGTGAAAGCACAAGGATCATCTAAGCACTTAAATTCACTAATTTTGGCAAATATAAAGCATGCTTTTTGCAGAAAAATGGGTTTCAAGACATACCTCTTGTAGAACTTCTTCAAAGCTCTTTCTCCAGCTGCAATCTTCTCCAAATCTTGTTGTAGACCACCTCAAGATCTTTCTCATTATTCTCTTGGTGCTCTAGATTGAGTTGTGGGACTCAAAATAAGCTTGAATCAAGGGATGAAGGAGAAAAGCTCACTGCAACAACTTTGTTGAAGAACAATTCTTCAAACCAGTTTTTCTCTAAAAAACTCTATGGATTACATGCCCGATTTTCACTCCAATTTCTTCATTATATTGTAGATTAACATGCAAAGAAAAGAGCTGCATGATTTGCTGCTCATGCTAGGAGAAGACAAGGTCAAGATGTTGCTTCATGTGTGAGCTACTTCAAAGATGGATAATGGAAAAACTCAATTTTCCATTTTGTGTTTTGATTTCAATTTTCCAATTTTATCTAAAAATTAAAATTTGATTTTAAAAAATGAAAATTTTAATTAATTTCATAATTAATTATTAAATAAAATTTAATTAATTTAATATATTTTAATCATATTTAATTAACTGTTCTCTCTCTCATAATAATAGCGAGGAAGTTAGAGGCTTTTTATACATATTGTGATTTTGAATTTTAGAGCTCTCTTGATCATCTTCATCTTCCTCCTTCATCTGTGTGTTTTTCCTCTTAGTCAAAATCTCTTCCTTTTTCACCAAAAATTAAAAAGGCAGCCCCACAAAACTCCAAGAATAATGAGAAAGACATTATGGTGGTGTCCTTGTTGTGCTATTTGTTATGTTGTTGTTTTGTTGTGATCGTGACTAGTAGGAGAGGTTTAAGATATTGTGCTGGGGAGAGGAAGTGAGAAGACGGTTCTTCAAGGGTTAGTGACCTTTCCCTTTCCTCTCTATATTTTCATAGTAGAAGCATGCTTAGGATCTCTATTATTTATCCTGTTTTCTCTACCACTCTAAATTCTAAAGTTACGTAAAAGTGAAACTAGAGACACGAATGCGTTCATACGCTTTTGCTTCTAGAATTCCAACTCCTTCAATTGGTATTAGAGCCAAATCCTATCTTTGTCTTTTGTTTTTTTTTTTTTAACTTGAATTCAGAGTTTTCGTGGGTGTTCATTATGCATTGTAAGTGTATGATGGTTTGCACATGGATTTTTAAAAAATTGGCATAGATTTACTGCTTTAAATGACTCAAAAGTTGTAAGGGGCCAGTATTTTGGGCATTTAATTTTCACGATCGAGTCTGTAATTCTGTGTCTATGTGTTTGCTTGGGTTGTTGAAGAGTTTGGTGCCCATTAGAGCAAGAACGGATTGGAAATCGAAGCAGAGCAATGCATTCTGTCCTAGAACGTAAGGTATAGCGTAATTATGTTGTGTATTATACTATAAGGCAAAATGTCCACTGTAGCTACGCTCGGTAGTATCGTTGCGAAGCTGATGCAGAGCATAGTGATGTTGCGTAGAGCGTAAGGCTACGCTACGACAAGGAAAAATCTAGCATAATGACGTTGGTGTCGAACGTCATTACACTCTGAGGCCGTTTGCGCGAGTGTTAGGCGACTACTAGATCGTGCGTTCGAGCAGCTGTTGCGGTTTAAGGTAGGTTTTTTTTTTTTTTTGAATTATTAATTTGTAGTAATTATTTTATTTTGTATTTTAATAAATTAAATTAATATAAGGGTTATATTAATTTAATTAATTGTATAAGATGTCAATTTTGGTCCAATGTTGCTTTTATTATTTTATACATGTGATGTATGATTTTTAATTATATAGCATATTGTATGCCATATAGTTTAAAAATTCCACCATAGGATAAACATTATATCATGCATCATTTTTAATATAAACATTATATCATTTAGTTGCATGATTTAGTTAAGCATGCTTATGCATAATATTCAATATAATCGTTATATTATATAATTGCATGCATATATACTATGTTCATGCATCATTTCATATTATAATTGTTATAATATATAGTTTGGATGATGAATGTATTTTATAGTTTTCACTATTTTATAATATAAATGTTATATTGTATAATGAAAATGGAAATGCATGAAGCATGACATTAATTTAGAAAAATATAATTGTTATATTTTTATGTATGTCATTAGATACATGACATAGGTTTAAATTATTTCATTAGTTTTATAAGTGTTATAAGTTAATAAAATTAGAATTAAAATCTATAGTGTAGAATTGCATGCAAACATAGGTTAAATTGATTTTAAATAGTTTAAAATTGATTTCACCTAGACCCATGTTAATAATATTTATAATGTGATTAGAAATAGGTTTAATGTTTAATCCTTTTTAATAGGATTAAATTAGATTATATAAAAGATTAAATTTATAACATAATTGTCTATAAGGGACCTTTGTCTAAGGAAGGTTTTGTCTAGGCTAGGGTATTTAAGCTTATAGGGTGATCAGTTACTCTTTCACTAAATTGAGACAATCTAGGCTAGGGTGATCAGTTACTCTTTCACTCTTTTACCCTATTGTTCAAAACTACAATACCTCAAAATAAAGAAAACGTTTTCTTTTAAAGAAAATGCCCAACTTTGAAACCCAAGATTATGTCACACAATCTCAATAGGATTGAGAGGTTTGTTCAGAATGAGATTCTAAGCGAGTTAAAAGAAATTTTTTTATCGGAATGTGAGTCATGCCTTGAAGGCAAAATGACTAAAAGACCTTTTACTGGAAAGGTCATAGAGCCAAAGAGCCTTTGGAACTTGTACATTCGAACCTCTGTGGTTTACGAAGTTAAGGCAAGAGGAACCTTTGTGGTTTGAATATTTCATCTCTTTTATAGATCATTATTTCAGGTATGGGTATTTTTATCTGATGTAACACAAGTCTAAAGCTCTTAAAAAGTTCATTGAGTACAAGGCTGAAGTTGAGAATACATTAGGAAAAACAATTAAGACACTTCAAATTGAGTGAGGTGGAGAGTACATGGATTTAAAATTCCAAGATTATTTGATAGAAGATAGAATCGTATCCTAACTCTCAGTACCTGGTACACCTCAAGAGAATGGTGTATCAAAAAGGTGAAAGAAAACCTTGTTGGACATGGTTCGATCTATGAAGAGTTATGCTCAATTACTTTATTTTTTTTTTGGGTTATGTAGTGAACTGCAGCTTATTTTTTGAACTGCGTTCCATCCAAGAGTGTTTCTGAAACACCTTTGGAATTATGGAATGGTCGTAAAGGGAGTTTATGATATTTTAGGATTTAGGGTTGTCCAGCACTCGTGCTTAAGGCCAATTCTAAGAAATTGGATCCTCATTCAAAATTATGCCTATTTGTAGGCTATCCCAACGGAACAAGGGGTGGTTACTTCTACGATCCTAAAGATAATAAAGTATTTATGTCAAAAAATGCTACACTTTTAGATAAAGACCACATAAGGGAGCATAAACCACAAAGAAATATTGTGTTAAGTGAGATTTCTAACGAAACTATTGAAACATTAATAAGATTTGTTGAAGAGCCTAGTACATCAATAAGAGTTGTGAAAATCCCGAGCGAAAGTGTGAGAACGCCTTGCATTTTGCCTTTTCGATTTAAATTGAAACAAAACAACAATTAAACAGAAACAGAGGATAAACTTGTCGATTAGCATGCTCAGAAGAGAGAAGAGAACAGTGGAAAAAGAATATCACATACCTTCGTCGATTCCCGAACTCTCACGATTTCTTTATTGTCTTATCTGGAATGATTCTCCATTGAAAAATAGACACCATCGTAAGTGAGACCTCGTTATTCTCTAAGAACCAAGGGGAAAATCATGGTCTCTCACACCTTGATTGAGGAAGAAGAATAGAGAATATGGAGAAGAGAAATTCTGAGAAGAAAATGATTTAGAGGCTAGGGTTTCATCAAATAAAATCTGTTTTCCCTAATTTGGACAAAATGATGAATTTATATAGAGACTTTCTCCATAGCTTTCCAAAATTACCCTTAGGACTAATTAAATTAAATAACCATTATTTAATTGATTGGCCAATTAATTAAATAATCATATTAAATCCAATTTAGTATATATTTAATTAATTAATAAACATCATATGTTTATTTTCCTCCACCTCTCGAAATTAATTAATTAATTCTTTGTAAATCAAATACATAAGAATTTAATACTTGAATCTTATTCAAATATTTGTCTCTTAATTATAGATCATATCTATAATTAACCATATCATATTAATCTCATTAATATGTTATTCCATCAATTGATTTGAACAATTTAAATCATTCCTATTTTCCTTTTGTAAGCTAACAAGGGGATCTCATGGACCTACAGATTAGAAGTGTCAATGATATGAGCTTAATTAATTAAACTCTTTAATTAAATTAATCAATATCTATTAACTACTGAACACTCCACTAAAGATCGATAGTTACATTCTTCACACTGTAGATATATTTCTGTGTCCATAAATATAATCAATAAACAGTGAGTCTTTCACAAACTACTTATAACTATAGCTGGTCAAATTACCGTTTTACCCCTGTAGTTACATCTAACTTCTTAAGTATCACCGATCCCTCTAATGAACAAACAATTTATAGTCCAACTATAAATTAATAGCTCTCGGGCCAGTGAGAGGTTAAGGCCTCAATGTTCAAGACCAGGAATCAACTATAAAGGAGCAATTTATCTGCTTCCCCTAAGGGCAAGAAGGAATGAATTTCATCTTGTGTAGTTGTTCCCAACTCCCCACTCGGATAAATCCCCCAAATTGTAGGTTTGTTGAGTCAACTAATCTGGTAATTCTCACCCATACAAATCAAAGGATCACCCTCATAGACAGGAGTTCACAACTCAATCAAGATTAAGGTCAAGTCACCTATGGTCTCCCTAGTAAAATGTAAGTCTCTTCTATTAATGGTGTAAGTCTCTTCTATTAATGGTGTCATATAGAGAGTCTATTCATTTTGTGGTTCAGTCTTATACAAAATCTTTGTATAGAATACCTCGTTCGCATGTCTCCACATGAATGATTAGGGTCAGATCATTTGTAGCACTTTACAACAATTGTAACATCTACAAAGTGGGTCGTATTCATAGTGGCACTAGGATAAGGTACCCAACTTTATCCATATACTACAGACCATTTAGGTTACCGCTTAAACATGTTCCACCTGTATGTCTCCACATCCATGTTCAGATCACCTTGGATCTTAGTTTTTTGGATTGAATTAATGCAATCTAAACGTCAATAAAATATTTTTTATTTTATTCGATATATAAATTGTCTATACAAACCACAAGATACATGAGATTTAGGACATAAACTCCAATAATCTCCCACTTGTCCTAAAATGAATGGGTTTTATAGTATCAAATACATTACAATGAAATGGAGTATAAATAGTATCAAATACCATGAGTGGGATGTATAGTATCAAATACAATATAATAAAGTGGGGCATACGATATACCCAACTAAATCTCTCACTCCCTAGATTAGGTGACTCATATCTGATAGACTCAGATTCTCTAGGTGACCCTCAAATACTTTAGCCGTGAGAGTCTTTGTAAATAGATCAACAACGTTGTGCTTCGAGGATATCTGTGTAACAGTCATATCTCCCCATTACAAAATCTCCTTAATAAGGTGATACTTGTGCTGAATATTTTTTCCTCTTTTATGACTCCTAGGTTCCTTAGAATTTTCCACGGCACCACTATTATCACAATAAAGTGTGATGGGTAAAGACATATGTGGAATGACTTCCAAATTAGTAAGGATCTTCTTTAGCCAAATAGTCTCTTTAGCTGCTTCACAAGCAACTATGTAGTCAGCTTCCATAATGGAGTCTATGATGCATCCTTCTTGATGCTTTGCCAAACTATAGCCCCTCCATTCAGAGTGAACACTGATTCTGATGTGGATTTCTTAATTCCTTATCAGTCCGAAAATTAGAGTTAGTGTATCCTGTAAAGATCAAATCCTTAGACCCATACACGAGCATATAGCCCCTCATTCTCTGTAAATACTTGAGGATCGTTTTGACTGCTATCTAGTGATCTAGTCTTGTATTGGATTGATATCTACTAACAATCCCTAATGCATAATAAATGTAAGGTCTAGTACATAACTTTGCATAAATAAGGCTGCTAATAGTCGATGCATAGGGAACTCGTCTCATTTCCTCAGCCTTTCAAGGAGTCTTAGAACACTGTTCCTTGGACAAAAAAATTCCATTCCTGAAAGGTAATAAACCCTTCTTGGAATTGTCCAGTGAATATATGACAAACATCTTGTCAATATATGATGCCTAAGACAAGGCCAACTTTGTTCTTGCGATCCTTGATGATTTGGATCCCTAGAACAAATTGCGCCTCACCCAAATCTTTCATTTGGAACTGGATGGCTAGACATTCCTTTACATTTGTCAATAAGCCTACATCATTCACAATGAGTAGGATATCATCCACATACATCACAAGGAAAGCTACTGAGTTGTTGATGATTCTCTCCTAGACACAACATTCTAATTAAATCCATAAGATTTGATCGTAATATCAAATCTTATATTCCAAGATTGAGATGTTGCTTCAGTCCATAAATGGTCCGATTAAGTTTACAAATTTTTTGCTCTCGACCTTGTTCAATGAATCCTTCTGGTTAAGTAATGTAGATGGTCTCTTCAAGATTACCATTCAAAAAAGCAATCTTAACATCTGTTTGCCATATCTCATAGTCATAATATGTGGCTAAGGAAAAGAGAATTTGAATAGACTTTAACATGACAACAGGTGAGAGAATTTCTTCAAAGTCCATTCCTTCCACCTGGGTATAACCCTTAGCCACTTGTATAACTTTAAAGGTCTGTACCTTTCCACCTACATCCATTTTCCTCTTGTAGATCCACTTACAACCTATAGGTTATATCCCATCAGGTTTGATCTATAAGCTCCCAGACAGAATTGGAATACATAGACTCCATTTGTTGATTCATGGCTTTAATCAATTCATCCTTATCAACATCTTCCATTTCCTTCTTGTAAGACAATGGATCCTCAATACCATCATCAGATATGATGTTTTGGGCTTCTATTAAACCCACGTAGCAAATAGGAGGGTTCACAATCCTCTCACTACGTCGAGCCAATCTCAACTCTTGAGATGGATTAGCTTGACTGGATTAACCGACATCAATAAATCTTGTTGATGTACTAGCCTCTTCAACAACTCTTGTTGAAGTCTCAGTATTATCATCGAAAATTGTTCTTCAAACTATTTTGCTTTGTGGTTTGTGGTCCCTTATGTGATCTTCCTCTAAGAAAGTAGTGTTTTTCGATACAAATATTTAATTTTCCTTTGGATCAAAGAAGTACCCACCTCTCATTTCCTGGGGTAGCCTACAAACAAGCATACTTTCGAATAAGGTTCTAGCTTTTTAGGATTTATCACAAGCACATGGGCAGGATATCCATAAATTCTTAAGTGGTGTAAACTACCTTTCGGCCTCTCCATAACTCTAAAGGCGTTTCAGAAACACTTTTGGATGGAACATTGTTCAAAATGTAAACAACAGTTTTCACTGCAAATCACCAAAATAAATCAAGAAGTTGAGCATGGCTAATCATAGACCAAATTATGTTCAACAGGGTTCTATTTCTCCTTTCTAATACATCATCTATTGTGGTGTATTAGGGGCTGAGAGTTGGTGAAGGGATCGAATCCCAAGTAGAAGCGTGTGAACGTCTTGCATTAGCAATCCAATTTTTAAAGAAACAAAAACAGTGAAATAAAACATGTCATTTTAGGATAAACATTCAAAGAAAACATAAGCATGCTTGAAAAGAGAAGAATAGGAGAATTCATAACTTACCTTTGTTGATTACTCTAGTTTTCTTCTTCCACCACTGTCAATAATCTCGAACTTCTACAACATAGAAGGACATCATCAACGAGGTTACCTTGCTATTCTCTAGGATTCAAAGAACTTGGAAGTGTGATCTCCAAGAACTTTAAGAAGGAAAAGGGTAGAGAATATTGGGGTTGATGCCCTAAAGTCTCGTGTCCTGTAGTTTTTAAATAACACATACGAACACCTGTGATTGTTAATATATGATATTTACTTCACATCTTGTTGTTTTGCTCATTTACTTGTTTTATTTGCTTTACCACAAACTAATAAACATAAAATCCCTTGTTATCTGTATGTGACTCAAGCATGTATATGGTGACATACAAGTGGATCATGTCTTGAGTAATAACCAAAATGGTCTGTAGTATATGGATATAGGAGGAAAACCTTATCCTGGTAATGCTACGGATGCGGCCCGCTTTGTGAAATGGTCACAAGTGTTGTGACTTGCCATAGATGGTCTGATCCTAATCATTCATGTTGGGGACATGCGAGCGGGGGCGTCCTATACAAAAAGTTTGTATAAGACCTGACCACGAAGTGCTAATGTCTCGTTATATAACACCATTCATGACATAAACTTCACTTCACTAAGATGACCATAGGTAACATGACCTCAATCCTGAGTGAGTTGGGAACTCCTACCATTGACGACACTCCTTTGATTTGTATGGGTGCTAGTGGCCAAGTCGCTGATTCAAACATACCATTTTAGGGATACGTCTAATTTGGGAGCTGGGAATTCAACTACACAAGATGGAATTCACTCCTTCCCCGAAGTAAGGGTAAGTAGATAGATGACTCTCTTAAGGGCTAATTCCAGGGCTTGAACGATGTGGCGCCAACACCTTCTCTTGGCCCGAGAGGTGTTCACACATAGTTGGACTATGTTGTATTGTTGATTAGAGGAATCAGTGGTACTTAAGGAGTGAGATGTAACTACTGAGGAAAAACGGTAAATTGGCCCAGCTATACTTACGATCATCTGTGAAAGGTCGTCGTACTCATGATTAGTTATATCCAATGGACACAAAAATATATCTGTGGTAAGAAGAGTTCAGTTCTTGGTCTTTAGTAGGATCACTGACAGTTAACAGATGGTGAATCTCATGGCTAAAGATTTTAGTCAGCTATTCACGTACCATTGGAGCTTCGAGCCATATGTTCATTAGTTCACCTGGGTAGCTTGGATAAAGTCGAGAACCAGTGTTTAGGTTAATTTGAAATGTTCAAATTGACAAGAGGAAGTTCAATTATATATGATATAATTGGAATGGTTAATTATATATGATATAATTGGCTAAATGTCTGAGATACATTATTTTGGAGGAAATTAGATATAAAAATATGATTTATATCAGTTTAGAGGAAAAAATTGCTATAGGTAGATAGTATGATATCAAACTATAGGATATAAATATAATATAATTATATTTATTAATTAAATTAATTGATTAATTATTTAATAATTAACCAATTAAACGTTTGAACGTAGGAACGTGGGTCACAAAGTTAAGGTAACCGGCAGGTTGAAGTATGAAAATTGTTTTCATTTTGTTTATTATTTCATTCATGCATTTGATATCTCGCGCCCCAAAAGAAACCGTGAAAAAGCGATCGCCGAGAGCCTATACGATAGATTCTCATTTGTCTAAACGATCGTCTGGTTCACACGTTCCCTAAACGATCGTATACCACTTTCCTAAACGATCGTCCAGTTTTTCCGAAACGATCGTGTAGTTTTACTATACGATAAGCGTCCCCGCTATACGATAGCAGAGTTCTTCTTGTGCGCGCTTGTCGTCTACACGAAATCCTCTCTTCCATCCTCTACCAAACTCACCAGAGCCCACACTTTGGGTTTTTGATGCCAAGGATACCTGGGTTTCTCTGGTGGTAGTGTTGTCCCTGAAGCCTTGTTCATGTATGTTCAGATCATGCAGTAACATTCGAGAGACTCGCCGAGTGCTGGTAGGTCGGTGGAGGTTTCCGTTGCTCTGGGTTCACATAAACGAAGACCGTCTTCCTCTAGTATGAACCCCTTTCTCTATGTTTTATCGTATTCTGAGCATGCTGTTGATGAGTTTAATATGAATAACTGTTATTATAGAATGTATATCGTTTATGTTTCGGACACTGTGAAATTGGAGCGATCTAAGCCTGCTCATGGAACTCTCATATTGAGATCTTTCAATTGGTATCAGAGTCAGGTTTCTGATACTCAAATTTAATTTGTTGCAATGAAATAATGTTTACATTCATGGTGGGTGCATTTCTACGTTGTTTTTAAGTGTTAATACTATTGCGGATGTGCCAGATTAATGGATGTTTTCGGTATGAATTGCCTCGATCTGTTTAAATTCCTTTTAAATTTGCGGTTTTTGGGCATATATAATCGTAATCAAGTCTGTATTCAAAGTGTTTGAAGTCTTGAGTCATTCGTCGAAGTTCTGGGCAAAGGTTGCGGCTCTTCGAGGAAGGAGATGATCTAGGGTTGATCGTATCGTGCCAGAAAAAGTTCTATGCGATCGCTATCCATTGCATCGTGAAGATGAAGAACTAAGTGATCATGGTTGAAAACATCGGTTGAACGATGGGGTATGCGATCAAGCGTTGGTCATATCGAGAAGATGATTGGGCACGCGATCGTTGAATATCGTTTAATGCACGCACAAGCTAGACGATCGTTTAGGTCAGCAAGCTTCATCGGTTAGTAACTGACTAAACGATCGCTTAGCATCGGAAGGTAAATCGTTTTACCAAGTTGCACGCATCGGTTAAACGATCAGGCACTCGGCATCGTTTAAAGCACGCTAGACGATCGTTTAGGTCAGCAAGCTTCATTGCTTAGTAACTGACTAAACAATCGCTTAGTAACTCAAGGTAGATAGTTTGCCTATCGTCGCGCTACACTATCGCATGGATGATGAGGCTTCGCAGCCTCGTTGTCGTCTATGCGATCGTTTGCTAAAGTTCCTATCGTTTAGTGCATGTTGAACGATCGTCTACCTACAAAAGATTGCTACACAATAGAGACCTCCTGGCGTTTCAAGACCATGTTTGCCTATGAACTTGTTTTCTCAATGACAAATATAATAAATAGGGTTTTTCATTCCGATTCTTTTTGGTTTAAAGGCTCATTCCAGTCCATTAATCTATTTGTTTAATACATGCGATGTATGTTTTATATGTCATATGGTATGCACATATAGTAAATCCCACCTTAGGTTATACATTGATCATGCATCATCTCTTTATTGTAATTGTTATAATTTAGAGAAGCATGATTTTATTATGTAAGAGCATGCTCATGCATCATTAATATAAGAGTTATATTTATGCATGCATAAAAAGCATTGACATGCATCATCTTTATATTATAATTGTTACAGTATAAGGGTGAATGATAACATGTTTGCTTGGTTATTACGCATTATATAAAAGTTATATAGTAATGACCGGACATTGCATGAAGCATGACACATAGGTTACTTTATAATTGTTATAAATGCCTCGTTATGCCCAATTTTTTTTAGTTGTTTCTTTTTAAGAGTTAAAGAGATATTAGAACTAAAAGAAATAAGAAAGACATGTATGCTCACTTAGGTTTAATTCATTTTTAAAATGTATAAAACTTTGATCACATAGACCTAAGATCATGGTTCTAATATGATTAGCAACCCTAAGGCTTTAATCTTTTAATAAGTTTAATAGGATTAAATTGGCTAATAAAAGGTTAAAGTGTAGCAAATCTATCTATAAAGGACCTTTTGTCTAAGGCGGGTTCTGTCTAGGTTGGGGTATTTAAGTTGACGAAAACGTAACACCCCTACCTAGGAACTTACCTGGAAAGGTGAATAGGATAGATTTAATGCATGCATGCAAGTTAAGGACAGTCCATTAAAGTGTTTAAATGTGACTACTTGAACATGTTAATATTTCAGAAATAAACGTTGTTTATGAGCAGACTTTAAAAAGACCACTTAGACTAAAATCAATAGCCAGATTGTCTAGGTTAATGAATCCCTAGGTAGAACATTCAGTGGGAGGTACTTGAGGTATAAGATGCTTCACTTAAACTTTTCACTTTTCTCCTAAAGTCCACACCGTGAGATCTATCCTCAGTCTTGCGGCACCTTTGGCGTGTCCCCCTGACGGATGGTGTTTGGGTAGGTCAATATCAAGGTGGATGGAGAGAATGTTCAAAGTAAATGGGAGTGGGAAATGCGACAGCATATCCCTCGGTCTCCCTCGTTAGGTTGAATAAAGTTACTGAGCATCACCTCGAGGCACCCTGGGAGTGTCCCCCTAAAGGATGACAATTTTTGCGCGTTTCTTTATTTGATCTCCTGTAAGAGGATAAGGTAACTTAGTCTCTTGTCCTAATTTGTCTTTTCCCTACGGTAAGTGCATTAGTGCGGGACTCTGGCACCGAAAATGAGGGTTTACACTTACACGTAATAGTTAAATGTTAAAGATTCTGGACCAAAAAATGGTGGCTGTTAGGTTCAGTTCTAAGAGTTGGTTCTGCCTAATGGTTGAAAAGGTCTCATCCCAGTGAAGAGGCAATTGATCACCCCACCGGTGGCGTTTGTCCTGACTCACTGGAGCATCATTGCAAAATAGAAGTCTATAACTTAGGGTACTTGAAACTGTTTTGCAAAACTAATTGGTTTAAAAGTGGTTTAGCAAAAAATAATCAAGATTTGTTCGTATTTTCAGCAACTATTTCAAATGGATACAACGACCTTATCTTTGTTAAGTGCCGAAAAATTGATTGACAACACTTTTTCAACATGGAAACACATGATCACGACGATCCTAATCATCGAGGATCTCATGTTTGTTCTCACGGAGGCTTGTCCTCATATTTTTGCTCGAAATTCCCCTCGAAATGTTCGGGAGGCATACGAGTGATGGATAAGGGCGAATGATAAGGCCCGAGTCTATATCTTGGCAAGTATTTCTGACGTCTTGGCCAAGAAGCATGAGTCTATGGTCTCAGCTCGTGAAATCATGGAGTCCCTGCGGGGGATGTTTGGACAACCGTCTGAACAGCTTATACATGAGTCTCTTAAATATATATTCAACTCCAAAATGCAAGAAGGCACCTCTGTTCGTGAACATTTGCTAAACATGATGGTCCACTTCCATGTGGTCGAGTTGAATGGGTCTACCATCGATGAGGGTAGCCAGGTTAGCATTTGCCAGAGAGCTTTCTGCACTTTATTAGTAATCAGATTCTTAACAAAGTGAAATATAACCTTACAACTCTCCTCAATGAGTTGCAGACATACCAATCTTTACTGAAAAGTAAAGAGAGGTAGAAAGGTGAGGCAAATGTTGCTTCATCCTCAAAGACGTTCCATAGAGGTTCGACCTCAGGAACGAAGTTTGCACCTTCTACTTCTAACTCTGCAAAGGGGAAGAAAAAGAAGGGTGGTAAGGGAAAAGGGAAGACACCTGCTAACCCACCGTCTGTCGCCCCGAGGAGGTGTCCACCGGTTGCTAAAGGAAAGTATTTCCATTGCAATCACTATGGACATTGGAAGAGGAACTGTCCTCGGTATCTAAAGGAGAAGAAAGCAACCAAGGCTAAGGCCAATGCGGATAAAAGTAAATATGATTTACTTGTACTCGAAACTTGTTTAGTGGAGAATAATGATTCTGCCTGGATAATTGATTCAGGTGCCACTAACCATGTTTGTTCTTCATTTCAGGAGATTAGATCTTGGCGACAACTTGAGGCTGGTGAGATGACGATGCGAGTAGGCACCAGGCACGTCGTCTCAGCTATGGCAGTGGGAGGGATCCAGTCGACTTTACAGAATAGGTTTCTAAATTTAAATGATGTATATATTGTTCTTGAACTAAAAAGGAACCTTATTTCTGTAAAGTGCTTATTGCAATATAAATACACTATTTCTTTCAATTTGAGTAAAGCGTTTATTCATAAAAATCATGTCTTTATTTGCACAGCAAATGTGGAATCAAATTTATATGTGCTAAGGTCGTTAGCCATTAATTCCCTTCATAATACTGAAGTGTTTAGAACTGTCGTAACTCAATCAAAATGTCAACGAATTTATCTAAAATAAAATGACCAACTTTGGCATCTACGTTTAGGGCACATCAATCTCAATAGGATTGAGAGATTTGTGAATAATAGACTTCTAAGTGAGTTAGAAGAAAATTCTTTACCTGTGTGCGAATCTTGCCTTGAGGGTAAGATGATTACACGACCTTTTACTAAAAAAAGGTTTTAGAGCCAAAGAGCCTCTTGAGTTAGTATTTCTGACCTTTGTGGTCCTATGAATATGTGAGCCCAAGGTGGCTATGAGTATTTTATCAATTTTACTGATGATTACTCTAGGTACGGGTATGTTTATCTTTTGCAAGGAAGTCTGAATCCTTTGAAAAGTTCAAAGAGTTCAAGGCTGAAGTTGAAAACGCATTGGATAGACGGATTAAAACACTTCGATCAGATCGAGGTGGAGAGTTTTTTGACTCCGCATTCCAGGACTATTTAATAGAACATGGAATCGTTTCCCAACTCTTAGCACCGGGTACACCTCAACAGAATGGTGTAGCAGAGAGGAGAAATAGGACCTTGTTAGACATGGTTCGTTCGATGATGAGTTATGCTTCCTTACCGGACTCGTTTTGGGATTTCGCAGTGGGTGTAAAGCTAGTTTACGTCATTTCTGCATTTGAGGTTGCCCTGTACATGTGCTTGAGGCTAATCCCAAGAAGTTGGAACCGATCGAGGTTGGCTCATTGTAGGCTACCCAAAGGTACACAATGGGTTATTTTTATGATCGAGCGGAAAATAGGGTGTTTGTTTAAAAAATCTACTTTCTTGGAGAGGATCATATAAAGAGCAGCAGTCACAGAGCAAAGTCGTGTTAAGCTTTCCAATGAAACTACTGAAACTCCAACAAGAGTTGTTGAAGAGCCTGCTACATCAACAAGAGTTGTTGATGGGAGTTCATCCAATAGGTCGGTTCCACCTCAAGAGTTGAGGGAACCTCGACGTAGTGGGAGGGCTGCAAACCACCCGTTCGCTATCTGGGTTTCACGAATATCCTTGCTATGATAGCAGATGGCGATGTTGAGGATCCGTTGTCTTATAAGAAGGCAATAGAAGATGTTGATCGGGATGAATGGGTCAAGGCCATGGATCTCGAGATGGAGTTGATGTACTTCAACTCAGTATGGGATATTGTAGATCAGCCTGATGGGGTTCACCCTATTAGTTGTAAATGGATCTACAAGCATAAACGGGCTGCTGATGAGAAGGTACAGACCTTTAAGGCTCGACTTGTAGCAAAGGGTTATACCCAGGTAGAAGGAATCAACTATGCAGAGACTTTCTCACCTGTTGCCATGATAAAGTTGATCCGCATCCTCCTATCCATTGCAATTTATTATAATTATGAGATCTGGAAAATGGACGTCAAGATGGCCTTTCGAAATGGCAATCTTGAGAAGACCATTTATATGATACAGCTCGAGGGGTTCATAGACCAAGGTCAAGAGCAAAAGGTTTGCAAACTGAATCGGTCCATTTATGGGCTGAAACAGGCGTCTCGATCTTGGAACATACAGTTTGATGCTGCAATCAAGTCGTATGGCTTTGACCAAAATATTGATGAACCTTGTGTCTACAAGAAGATCATCAACAGTTTAGTAGTCTTCTTAGTATTGTATGTAGACGATATCCTACTCATTAAGAATGATGTAGGTCTACTGACTGCAGTTAAGAACTGGCTAGCGACCCAATTCCAAATGAAAGATTTGGGAGAGGCTCAGTTTGTTCTAGGTATCCATATCTTTTGGGATCGTAAGAACAAAGTGCTAGCACTGTCTAAGCCATCGTACATTGACAAAATTTTGCTCCAGTACTCGATGCAAGACTTCAAGAGGGGCCTATTGCCATTCAGGCATGGAGTCATTTTATCTAAGGAAATGTGTCCTAAGATGCTTTAAGAGGTTAAGAAGATGAGATGGGTCCCATATGCATCTGTCGTTGGCAGTTTGATGTACACAATACTCTGTACTCATCCTGACATCTGCTACATTGTGGTTATAGTCAGTAGGTATCAGTCTAACCCAGGCCAAGGTCACTGGACCGCAGTGAAGAACATCCTCAAGTATCTTCAGAGAACGAGGGACTACATGCTCATGTATGGTTCTAGGGATTTGATCCTTACAGGATACACAAATTATGACTTTCAGTATATAAGGACTCTCGCAAGTCCACATCAGGGTCAGTCTTCACTCTTAACGGAGAAGCTGTAGTGTGGTGAAGCACTAAACAAGGGTGCATCGCCGACTCCACTATGGAGGTAGAGTACGTAGCGGCTTGCGAAGCTGCTGAGGAGGTCGTCTGGCTCAGGAAGTTCTTGACAGACCTAGAAGTTGTTCTAGATATATCTAGACCCATTACCCTCTATTGTGATAATAGTGAGGCAGTGGCGAACTCCAAGGAGCCAAGGAGTTACCGGCGCGGTAAACACATAGAGCGGAAGTATCATTTGATCCGCGAGATAGTACATCAAGGGGACGTGATTGTCACGCAGATCGCTTCGGAGCATAATGTTGCTGACCCATTTATGAAGGCTCCCACGGCTACAGTGTCTGAGGGTCACCTACGGAGCATGGGTCTACAGGATCGCCCCTCGGCTGAACTAGGTCAAGTGGGAGATTTTATTGTACTAGATTTTTGTGCCCTAGTTTATTGTTTTGTACTAAGTTTTTTGTACATCCCATTTCGCTTCAGGACAAGTGAGAGATTGTTGGGGTTGATGCCCTAAAGTCTTATGTCCTGTAGTTTGTAAACAACACATACGACTATCTGTGATTGTTAATATATGATATTTACTTCACATCTTGTTGTTTTGCTCATTTACTTGTTTTTATTTTCTTTACCACAAACCAATAAACATAAAATCCCTGGTTATCTGTATATGACTCAAGCATGTATGTGGTGACATACAAGTGGATCATGTCTTAAGTGATAACCAAAATGGCCTGTAGTATATGGATATAGAAGGGAAACCTTATCCTGGTAATGCTACGGATGTGACCCACTTTGTAGAATGGTCACAAGTGTTGTGACTTGCTACAGATGGTCTGATCCTTCTATTATGTGGTGCCATACACCTTCTCTTGGTCCGAGAGGTGTTCAAACATAGTTGGACTACGTTGTATTGTTCATTAGAGGAATCATTGGTACTTAAGGAGTGAGATGTAACTATAGGGGCAAAACGGTAAATTGACTCAACTATACTTACGAGCATCTGTGAAGGGTCATCGTACTCATGATTGGTTATATCCAATGGACACAGAAATATATCTATGGTAAGAAGAGTTCAGCTGTTGGTCTTTAGTGGAATCACTAACAGTTAACGGATGGTGAATCTCGTGGCTAAAGAGTTTAGTCAGCTATTCATGTGCCATTGGAGCTTCGAGCCATAGGTCCATTAGGTCACCTGGGTAGCTTTGGATAAAGTTGAGAACCAGTGTTTGACTTAAAAGTTCAAATTGACAGAGAAAGTTTTAATTAATGAATATAATTGGACTGGTTAATTATGTATGATATAATTTGCTAATGTATGAGATACATTATTTTGGAGGAAATTAGATATAAATATGATTTATATCAATTAGAGGAAAAATACTATAGTAGAATATTATTGATATCAAACTATAGGATATAAATATAATATGATTATATTTTTTAATTAAATTAATTGATTAATTATTTAATAATAACCAATTAAACGTTTGAACGTGGGAATGTTGGTCGCGAAGGTTAAGGTAACAGGTGGGTTGAAGTATGCAAATCGTTTTCATTTTGTTTATTATTTTACTTGTGCATTTGATATCCCGGGCCCCAAAAGAAACCGTGAAAGAGCGATCGCCGAGAGCCTACACGATAGATTCTCATTCATCTAAACAATCTTCTGGTTCACACATTCACTAAACGATCGTATACCACTTTCCTAAACAATCGTCTAGTTTTTCCTAAACGATCGTGTAGTTCTACTATACGATAAGCGTCCCCCTATACGATAGGAGAGTTCTTCTTGTGCGTGTTTGTCGTCTACACGAAATCCTCTCCTCCGTCCACTACCAAACTCACCAGAGCCCACACTTTGGGTTTTTGACGCCGAGGATACCTGGGTTTCCTTGGTGGTGGTGTTGTCCGCGAAGCCTTCTTCATGTACGTTCGGATCATGCAGTAACAGTCTAGAGACTCGTTGGGTGCTGGTAGATCGGTGAAGTTTTTCGTTGTTGTGGGTTCACATAAACGAAGACCGTCTTCCTCTGGTATGAACCTCTTTCTTTACGTTTTATCGTATTCTGAGCATGTTATTGATGAGTTTAATATGCATAACTGTTAGTATAGAATGTATATCGTTTATATTTCGGTCATTGTGAAATCGGAGCGATTTAAGCCCACTCATGAAACTCTCGTATTGAGATCCTTTAGTGAATTCTGGAGAGAAGTTAGAGAGAAGGTGGAGGCTAGGTTTTTATGTGTTCTAAAAAACCTTACCTAAAATGGCTATTAGGATGTATTTATATGGAGAAGGATTAACCCCTTCTTCAAGAATTTCCTTTTATTCCCTTAGTGTTAATTAATTAAATAATCCTTATTTAATTAATTGACACATTAATTAAACAACCATATATTAAATCTTATTTAATACTACATTTAATTAATTATCATAAATGTCATAAAGCTAACCTCCAATCTCCATTATTTCATAATCAATTAATTAACCATTAATTAATCAATTAAATAACTATATTAAATCATATTTAATATGAAATTAATTAACATATAAATATCACATATTTATATGTATACATCTCTTTATGAATCCAATTCATATAGATCTTATATTTGAATCTTATTCAAATATATCTCTCTTACACAATTTAGATTATAGATCATATCTATAATTAACCATTATATATTAATCTCATTAATATAAAATTTTCTCATTTGATTTGAACAATTCAAATCATTCCTCGTTACTATCCTTTTGTGAACTAGCAAGGGGACCTTATGGACCTACAGATTAGAAACTCCAATAATATGAGATTAATTGATTAAACTTCTTTAATCCAATGAATCAATATTCATTAACTACCAATCACTCCAATAAAGAATGATAGTTGCACTCTTCGTACTGTAGATATATTTCTGTGTCTATGGATATAACCAATCAATAGAGCGATGATCCTTCACAAATGCTCATAACTACAGTTGGACCAAAATATCGTTTTACTTTACAATTATATCTAACTGCTTAAGTACCACTGATTCCTCTTATCAACAAACAATTTATAGTCTACCTATGAACTAACACCTCCTTAGCCAGTGAGAGGTTGAGGTTTCATTGTTCAAGACTGAGAACCAAAGGAGAAATTTATCTACTTTCCCAAGGAATGGGAAGGAATGAATTCCATTTTGTGTAGTTGTGTTCCCAGCTCCCTAATTAGACAAATCCCTAAAACGGTAGGCTTGTTAAGTCAACTATCATGGATACTCTCACCCATACAGATCAAAGGATTACCATTATAAACAGGAGTTCATAACTCATTTAAGATTAAGGTCAAGTCTCCTATGGTCATTCTAGTGAAATATTAGTTTCTTCAAGTAATGATGTTATAAAAAGAAATTGATTATTTCATGGTTCGGTCTATGTATAAACTCCTTTATACAAGATACCTCTACTCACATGTCTTTACATGAACAATATGGTTTATATTGTTTGAACACTTACTTCTCATGTAACAATTACAAAGTGGGTCTTATCAATAGTGTTACCAGAATAAGGCACCCAACCTTCATTCATTTACTGCAGACCTTTTAGGTTGTTACTTGAACATGAACTACCTATATGTCAACCACATACTGTTTAAGTGACATCATATAACCTTGGATCTTAGTTTATTGGATTGAATTAATGCTGTCTAAATGTCAAATAAAATACCTCTCATTTTATTAGATAAATAATTTGTCTTAACAAAACTACAAACCACGAGATACAATAGATTTAGGACATCAATCCCAATAGTTGGGACGTTATTCCATGTTCTATCATATAGTCTTCGAATCTTATGTTCATATACTTATAAAGCAGTTAAAAAGTGCTTTTATTACCTTCAAATTTAGAACTAATATTGCTAGTTTTTTTTTAAAGTTTTATGTGGTTTATTGAGTGATTTCAAGAAACTAAGCATCAGGAGAAATTTGCGCGAAAATGATAAAAAAAACCGGGGCAAAACTCCCAACTTGAGAAATTGCAGGTTGGCCATGGAATTAGGAAGAAACCAAAGACCCAAGATCAAGGAAAGAGGAATATTTGGAAGGTAATTTAGGGAAGCCAGCCTTGGAAGAGTGTTGCAACGTTGCTCTGTGATGCTGTAGACCCAAGACCAATTGGAAATAGGGCAACGTTTCAATGTTACAACGTTGACGCGCGACTGACATGATGCCAGCGTTGCAATGTTGGTCTTGTTGGGATTGGTGTCCTAATTCTCCCGGAGTCTCGTTGCTTGTGATGATACACATTGTTTGATGAATAAAATAAATGTTATTTCATTCTGGCATTTACTCATATCCAATAAACAAAGCTCCATAGTTATCTTATGTAAACTTAAGTATATATATGTGATATACAAATGGATCATGCCTTAAGTGATAACCTAAATAGGTTTGTAGTATAAGGATTAAGGTGGGATACCTGATCCTTGTGACACTATGGATACGACCCACTTTGTAGTGCAAATGTTTTAAACTACTACAGATAGTAGATCCTGACCATTCATGTGGAGACATGCGAGCGGGGGTGTCCTATATAAAGAGTTTGTATAAGACCGAACCATGAGATGACTAGACTCTGTATATAATGTCGTTGATACTAGAGACTTACATTCACCTTAATGACCACAGGTGACACGACCTCAATCTTGAGTGTTTTGGAAACTCTATCCTTTGAGGGCGGTCCTTTGATTAGTATGGGTGAGAATGGCCAGATTGCCAACTCAACATGCCTACCTTTTTGGGGACTTATCTGATCTGGGAGCTGGGAACTCAATCCACAAGATAGACTTCACTTCTTTCCTGAAGCAGGGATAAGTAGAGAGATTTCTCCCTTAAGGGCTGATTCTGGTGCTTGAACATGACCACAGCTTCTCTTTGGAAGAGAGGACTCAGTCATAGTAGGACTATTGATAAGCACCCGCGATGCTTGTTGAGAGCAAAGCTAGAGGTCCTTCTAGGATCCTTGCAAACACTCACAAAGAAAGCTACTTAGATCGAACCTAGAATCTATGATGGTCACTCTTAGATCCTAAGACAACTCACTCCAGAATTAGCTTGATCAAGACTAATCCAATGAATCGATTTAATATATCAAATCTAAAGCAAGATTTGAAAGAAAAAGACAACACCAAAGGGTTGAATAAGCACAAGCTTTTTACTATCGATAATCTGAGTTTTAAAGAACATTACATGCCATTTTATAGGCCAAATGGTCGTGGATAGACCAAGAAACTCAAAATTCATTCAAATACAATTAATTGCAAAGTGTAGAAAATAACACCTAGAAACTTGAAACTTAATTAATTGCATACTAAATTATAAGTCGAAATGAAAAACTAGGAATGTAGAAAGTCTTAAAATTTCCTTAAATATCTCCTCTAGAAGGCGGCAAAGTAGATATGCACGTTTGACAAGATTTGACATCACATTTCCCTATACAGTGCACACTTGACAACAATTTCTTCACAAAATATGCACACTTTTTTTGACCACCGTGTCATCTTCCAAAATATAGGACTTTTCCCATGCCATCTTCATGCCATTCTCTTCTTAACTCATCAAACTAACATTATATAAAACTTTGGTCTCAAAATTCTTTGTCAGTTCTTGTGAATTTGCTAGTTTTTGAAGATGTAGTGTGAATGTCTTTTGAATCTTCTTTGACTTGCTTCTTGTAATTGGTTCTTTAGGTATATGCAATGGTTCAATGGTTGAATTCACATCATCCCCCTTTTCTTTAAAAGGATTTGTCCTTAAATTAAGGTCTTCATTCCCTACATCAAAAGGAATCAAATCAGCCACATTGAAAGTAGAACTTATGTTGTACTCACCTCGAAGATCCAATTTGTAGAACTTACGTTGTACTCACCTCGAAGATCCAATTTGTAGGCATTATCATTGATCCGCTCTATCACTTGAAATGAACCATCTCCTCTTGGTTGAAGTTTAGACATCCTTTGATCTGGAAACCTTTCCTTTCGTAGATGAACCCAAACCCAATCACTGGGTTTAAAAATCATTTTCTTTCTCCCTTGGTTCTTGCTATTGATAAGCTTTTGATTCTTCTTTTCAATCCTTTCTTTGACTTCTTTATGCAAATTTTTTATGTATTCTGCTCTTGAAACAGCTGCATAATTAGTAAACATATTAGTGGCAAGGGTGACAAATCTAACGGTGTTAATGGATTAAAGCCATACACAACCTCAAAAGGTGAACAATGAGTGGTGCTATGTATTGCTCTATTGTAAGAAAACTCTACAAAAGGTAGAGTATCCTCCCAAGACTTTAGATTTTTAGACATTAATGATCTTAGCAAAGTTCCAATGTTCTATTAACCACCTCAGTTTGCCCATCGGTTTGTGGGTGACAAGTTGTTGAAAACAATAGCTTAGTTCTCAATTGCATCTCTATCACTAACAATGATTTTAGGAATTCCATGCAATCTAACCACTTCCCTAAGAAAAGATTAACTATGTTAGTAGCATCATCTGTTTTATTACATGGTATGAAATGTGCCATTTTACTAAACCTATCAACTACCACAAAAATGCTATCATGATGTCTCCTAGTCTTTGGTAGTTCTAAAACAAAATCCATGCTAATGTCAACCCAAGGTTCATTAGAAACATCTAAAGGTGTGTAAAGACCATGTGGTTGTGTCTTAGACTTAGCCTCCTTACATTTGAAACATTGTTTGCACACTTTATTCACATCATTTCTCATTTTCAACCAATAAAAATGTTCAGCCAACATGTTATACCTTTTAAGTTCCCCAAAATGCCCCATTAATCCTCCCCCATGAGCTTCCTTCACAAGAAACTCTCGAATGGAACACTTAGGAATACAAAGTTTTCCTTTCCTAAAAAGCATTTCATCAAACACAATATAATCATGCACGTTTTTCCCTTTTAAACATTGAATATACACATCATGAAATTCACATGCCTCTGCTTTGTACAAATCAATCATGTGTTTAAAACCAAAAAATTTTGCACCAAGGGAAGAAAACAATGCATACCTTCTTGATAATGCATCAGCCACCACATTATCCTTACCTTTCCTGTAATGAATGACATATAGAAATGTCTCAATGAACTCTACCCATCTTGCATGCCTTTTGTTCAATTTTGTTTGGCTTTTGAGGTGCTTCAAGCTTTCATGATCCGTGTGGATGACAAACTTTTTTGGCCACAAGTATTGTTGCTAAACTTACAAAGCCCTTACAAGTGCATGTAATTCTTTATCATATGTGGGGTAGCTAAGTTGTGCTCCATTTAGCTTCTCACTAAAGAACATGATTGGCCTCTTTTCTTGCATCAAAACAACTCCAATCCCTATCCCACTTGCATCACATTCAATTTCAAAAGATTGGTCAAAGTTAGGTAAAGCAAGAGAAGGTGCATTAGTCAATTTATCTTTCAATTCATTGAATGCATTTTCTTGTTTTTCTTTCCATTTAAATTTCACATTCTTTTTAATAAGTTAATTTAATGGTGAGGCTATGCTACTAAAATCCTTAATAAACCTTCTATAAAAACTAGCAAAACCATGAAAAGATCTCACCTTGGTTGCATTGGTGGGTGTTGGCCACTCTCGAATAGCCTTGACCTTTTCTTCATCAACTTTCACCCCATCCTTTCCAACAATGAATCCTAAGAAATTGGCTTTGTTTAGACAAAAAATACACTTTTTGAAATTGGCATAAAGCTTTTATTCTCTAAGTTTAAGCACAATCGTCTTAACATGCAATATATGTTCATTCAAGTTTTTAGGGTAAACAAGAATATCATCAAAATATACCACAACAAATTTCCCAATGTATTCTCTCAAAACATGATTCATTAGCCTCATAAAAGTACTTGGTACATTGGTAAGACCAAATGGCATAAGAAGCCACTCATAAAGACCAAATTTTGTTTTGAAATCCGTTTTTCACTCATCTCCCACATGCATTCGAATTTGATGGTAACCACTTTTAAGATCAATTTTTGAAAACAAGTTTGCACTATGTAATTCATCTAGCATGTCATCCAATCTAGGAATAGGATGTCGAAACTTTACCATTATTTTGTTGATGGCTCGAAAATCAACACACATCCTCCATGTTCCATCTTTTTTGGGTACTAAAATGACTGGAACCGAACAAGGACTCATGCTTTCTCGAACATAAACTTTATCCATGAGTTCTTCTACTTGCCTTTAGATTTCCTTGGCCTCGATTGGATTGGTCCTGTAGGCTGCCATATTTGAAAGTGTTACCTCGTGTATGAAGTCAATTTTATGCTTAATTCCTCTTAAAAGAGGTAGACCCGTAGGTGTATCTTCATGTGGAAACATGTCATTAAATTCCTACAAAAGAGATTTAAATGCACTAGGCAAACCATCATTAGAGTTAGGTTCAGTTACTAAACACATTCCTTTGCACATAAGTACAAAGTTTGGTGCTTCGAATGAAAACATATTCCTCTCTTCCCCTTTTCTCATAACCAAACTCACACTCTTTTTTTCCCCTCAAAATCACTCTTTTTTCTCTCTTGGTTTTCACTCACCGTTTGCCCCTCACTTTTCTCCTTTTTTTTGCTCTTCTCCTTTAACTTACTTTCTTCTCTCCTCTCTTGATCCTCAAATTCTTTTCTTTTCTTTTCTAATTTCACTTGATCACATTGTACTTCATATGGAGATAATGGAAGCAAAGTAAACTTCTTCCCATTCAAAGTAAATGTGTACTTATTCAATAAACCACCATATATGACTTCTCTATCATATTGCCAAGGTCGGCCCAATAACATATCACCCGCATGCATAGGTACTACATCGCAAAGAACCTCATCCTTATATCTTCCCAAAGTAAAAGAAATAAGAACTTTGGAGTTTACCTTCAATTCTTCTTTGTTTGTTAATCATTGAAGTTTATATGGTTTTGGAATTGGATGAGTAGTGAGTTGTAGTCTTTTTACAAGAAAACTACTTACTACATTTGTGCAACTTCCATTATCAATCACCAAGCTACATGGGGTTTCTTTAATCAAGCACCTTGTGTGAAATAAGTTCTCTCTTTGATCTTCAACTTTCTCCTCCTTGATCTGCACATTAAGTACTCTTCTTGCAACTAAGGATATAGAGTTACCTTCTTCAATGTACTCATCATCAAAGGCTTCAGATTCTTCCTCAAGTTGGCTACCTTGTTCATCACATTCATCTTCTGAATCAATAATTCCATTTCTTATGACCATGACTTTTTTATTGACACAATCTTTACTCATGTGCCCAAAAACTTTGCACTTCCAACATTGAATGGAATTAGATTTCTCTCTCTCCTCCTTTGAAGCTTCATTTTTTTTAGTATAGGTGCTCCCGGCTTCCACTCTTTTAGGAGCCACAAGCTTCCCTTTTGCTTCATCCCTATTCACAAACCCATCCTTGTTTCAAACATTAGAATTTGAAAAGGTATTAGCTTTAGAATTATACCTCTTGGAATGTTCCTTTTCTTCTCTCAATTGTTCTTCAATTTTGATTGCATAATGATATATATCTTCTAAGTATAGTTGTGGATATCTATCAACGATATGAGCAATTTCTCGATTTAAACCTCCAAGGAATCTAGACATGGTATCTTCTTCTTCTTCTTGAATATTTGCTCTTTCTATAAAAGTTTCCATCTCTTGATAATATTTAGCTACACTTTTTGTTCCCTACCTCAAAACTTGCAATTTAGTTCTCAAATCTCTTTCATGATGTTTTGGAACATACCAAGAGGTATAATTCTAAGTCAAACTTGCAATTAACTGCATACTAAATTATAAGTCAAAATACAAAGCTAGGAATGTAGAAAGTCTTCAAATTGCCTTAAATCTCTCTTCTAGAAGGCAGCAAAGTAGATATGCACGTTTGACAAGGTTTGACATCACATTTCCCCATGCAGTGCACACTTGACAGCATTTTCTTCACAAAATCTGCACACCTTTTTTACCACCATGACATCTTCCAAGCTTTACCAATTGGAAATGGATCTCAATGATGCTTTGTAACTATACACACTTCACAAATATCTGTCTCATGGCTAATATTTGAATGTCCCTCACCATATAGTTTTTGCACAATTACGATAGTGATCCGAAATTCAAGTGACCATGTCCATAATGCCAAAGCTAGGATGGATCCTTCAATATGCTGCTAAAGTGAGAGATTTGACTGTATGTAAAGTAAGAGGAAACATCTTATTAGTAGTCATTTTTACCTTGCCAATAAAAACACCAGTTTGATCTATGATTGCACACACACCACTTTCAAATTAATCTTATAGACCACGTAGAAGTAGTTGACCAATAATTGAAAGACTATGCTTCAGACCAGAACATAGAAAACATCCTTGACTCGTTTTGTGTCTTTCTTCATCTTAACGAGAATATCACCTCGACCTTTGACTTGCAATCTAGTATTATCATCAGTTTTCACTTCACTTTGGAGAGAATCATCCAAAATAACAAATATACTTCTATTTCTTGTCATGTGGTTACTACAACAACTATTAGGCTTGGCAACAGGGCGTGGTGGGATCGGGGATGCACTCCCTATCTCCGTCCTCGTGGGGATTTGTAATCTCCATTCCTACCCCATTCCCTATTTTGGGGAGTCAAGAAATCCTTGTTCAGGGATCGGGACGTGGAGGGAAAAAATTCCCCATTTTATATTTATATTTTTAATTACTATTTATTTATTTAAATTAATAATAGGAAAAATTAAAGATTTTTATTGTAAAAATAATAAAAGGTTAATATAAATTATATTATGAAATGAAATAAATTTTTTTAAAAAAACAATAGCTTAACTAATGTTATATACATAAATACATACATACATACATACATACATACAACACACAAATACACACACATATATTAAAGCATAATAAAAATTAATAAAATAATAGTTTATAAATATATAAATATAAATATATGCATATATTAAAAAATAAAAAAATATTCATGAAGGAGTTAGGGACGGAGGCGGGGCAAGACACCATCCTGATCTTCGACTGGGGACCCATTTTGTGTCCTCGATTTGACCCCTATCTTCGATCAAACCGAAAATTCCACTCTAATAGGGGTGGATACCCATGGGGACCCAACTTTGTAGAAATTTTTGTCAACCCTAGCAACTATCAAGATACCATATAGGCTTTACAACATTGCCTTGAGCATTACATGCAATAATTAAAAAACCTTCAACATATTTCTCCTCTTTATACATCATGGTGGAACTCCATCTCAATTTCTCAGTGCTTAACAATCTGTTTGAAAATGATCGTACTTTTGCAGTTAAAACATTGAATGTGAGAAAAATTACCATAGCCACTTCCATGGTTTCTGCCAAAGTCTCTTCCTCTTTCACCTCCTCTTCCTCAAGATGAAGAAAAGCTTTCTTTTTTATTTTCAAAATTCACAACATTTCTATTATCATAGTTTCTTCCACCTCCTCGTCTGTCACGATCACAACGTCTTTCACAAGAATCGCCTTTGAATGAAGTTTGCATCTGAAAAGGTTTATCGAGATTAACATCAAATTGTTTTAGAATAAACTCATGACATTGAAGAGAACCCATCAAGCTATTTATAGATAGTGTAGATAACTCCTTTTTATTCTTTAATTGCAACGACAATATGCTCGAAGTTTCTCAACATACTTCTAAGAATCTTTTCAACAACTCTTTGATCACCTACTTTGTCTACATTTATTCTCAAATTATTAACAATCGCAAAAATACGATTGAAATTTTTTTTTCAACACTTTCGGTCTCTTTCATCTTAATGAAATCAAATATGTTGAAAGAATTTCATTTTAAAACCATTAGCATATGTATTTTTAAATTAATAGTCATTTTAAAGCTCTAAATTAAGGTTTTATTTACGCTTTTTTCACGATCATTAACAAAACAAAAAATCCATGCATTAACAAAGGTTAAATTTGTAATAATTATTGAACAGAACAATGCTTGAAAGAGTTAGATATCAACTTTCCAATGGCTATCAACTTTCCAATAGTCTCTTGCCATAAACATATTGGGCACAAGTTGTCTCCTATACAATCTTTATTCTAAATAGATGTCCACACTATTTTATTGAGTTGAAGACAGTTGAAGAAAAGTGCGATAAGGACAACAACGCCTCCACATATCTCCATAATAGTATGATGTTGTCCACTTTGAGTATAAACCCTTATGACTTTGCTTTTAGAACCATCCAAAAGACCACATACAAATGGAGATAATTGTCCACATTTATATACCCATGATCATTCTCATTCCTAATCAATGTGAGACTTTGTTTGTACTCCTACCGAAGTGGATATATCATCATCTTAAATTGGACCGTTTGAAGATATTTGGGAATATATGATATGTTCATCACAATCAAGGTAAATTGAAACCTATTGCTATGCCTCAAAACAGTAACATGAGAATTAAGGTGGAGTATTTAAATGACCCTGGACTTCTTCCTTTAAATTAAAGCTAGAAATTGAAGAAATTGAACCCTACAAGCTAGAAATGAGCAAGAATAAGTAACTAATGAGGAAGAATGAAAATATCGATGTTGATATCGATATCGAGATTTTAATTTTATGGATATATTGATGGATATATCAATTAAACTATTGATATTAACAGATATCTCTATAAGTCAATTTATAAAATTTATTTATATTAATAAGTTGTTTTTACTCCTAAACTAAGTTATGGATATTATTGATAGTATTCAAATTCATATTGGATTGAACAGATGTATTTTTTAATGTTTTTCGAGCAATTACAAAAAGATGCTAGAGTCCTCAAGCTTTGAAGAGACCACTAATAGTCCTGTAGCTAGATAATGGATTGAAGCTATAAATGAAGAAACGATATCCCTAAATTACAATGACAACTAAAAAATTAGTATCTCTATCTAAGAGATACAAACCAATATCTTGTAAATGAAAAGAAGAAATTTCAGGAGTCCAAAAGTCTAGAATTAAAGCAAGACTTGCCGGGGGTTCACAGAAAAAAAAAACGTAGATTACAATGAAATGTTCTCACCTTTACCTAACATTGATATATATTGTTTTAGAAATTTTCATCGATATTGACATTTTATTGATATTTCCATCAATATTTTTCGTAAATGTGAGATTTGACATTTCATTGACATTATAATTTTAAACATCTACTAAATTAGATGGTGTATCTTTTATTCAAAAGAAAAAGGTTGGCGGATTTTGAAATATTTAACTTTTAGAACATTTGCATAATAACTTAGTTAACTAAGCCATGCTCGACATTTTTTTTTTTTTTGCTCAAACCAAACTTTGTAACTTAATCATTAAAGTATACTTATAAAATTGACCACTATACATACAACAATTGCAAATAAAAATACAGAATTTTAAAGGTAATCGTTTTAAATGGTAAAATTACTGAAAATATTTTTAAATATAACAAAATGTCATATTGTCAACATTGATAGATCTATTATTATCTATCTTATTAAGTACAATCTCATTAATAAAAATGTTAAATTAATTAAACTGCAATTAAAATGGACGACGAGGGTATTTTAAGATTTCAAAAAATTGGACTTATGTGACATTCATGTATTTTATTATAATTCAAAAGCATTTCGTCTTTTGCTATTTTTTTAAATGATAGTGTAATTATTATTATATACTTGATTATTCCTTATTAATAAAGTAGGCCAAAAATAAGAAAAGTTTCGTAATGGTTAGGTGCAGTCTGATCTGTACTCCCAAATTGTTTTTTCATTCACAAAATTGAGTAATATAATTTTTTATTAGACAGCTGTCGCACGAAACACCGAGTACTATGAATTATCCTACTTGAAAATTGAAAAAAAAAATATATATATATATACAATGGATTTGAACAATTGTTTCTGCTACTACATGAGCGTTTTTTTTAAAAGGAAAGAAATCACAGTGAGAGAAGCTTATAAAAGGAAGCTAATCGACTTTACAAAAGTTTCTCAAATTTCCATTTTCCCCTTTCTTAATTGCTCTGTTTCTGCTTCTAACTTTCTTCTCCAGCCTCCTTCTTCCTCGATTCTCTCAAACCCTATGTCTGATTCCATTTTTCAGTAAGGCAGAGAAAAAGAAATCAAAAGTAACAGACAACCATTGATACCATTTCAGTGTGAAAAACCAAGTCAAAATAAACTTTTCACACTCACCATGTTTCACACACAGCTTATACTCTGTTTTCTCCCTTCTCTTTTAGCTCTCTTCCTCTTCCTCATTCTTCTCCGACGGAAGAGAAATGCCGTCCATCTTGATCTTCCCCCCGGAAGCATGGGCTGGCCGTTTCTCGGCGAGACCATCGGCTATCTCCGCCCCTATTCCGCCACCACCATCGGAGCTTTCATGGAGAATCACATCAAGAGGTTTAAAGAAAAACACCCCTCAACTTTCTGTTTTTTCTAACTCTGTTCCCATTTTGCTGTTTTGCTGAATCTTTTAACATGCAGATATGGTAAAGTCTACAAGTCGAACCTGTTCGGAGAGACGACGGTGGTGTCGGCCGATGCCGGACTAAATCGGTACATCCTGCAAAACGAAGGGCGGCTGTTTGAATGCAGCTACCCACGGAGTATCGGTGGAATCCTTGGGAAATGGTCGATGCTGGTTACCGTCGGCGACATGCACCGGGATATGAGAATGATATCTCTGAACTTTCTGAGTCAGAGTAGGCTTAAGAATTATCTGTTGAAGGAGGTCGAGAACCAGACGCTTCTCGTCCTCCGTTCTTGGAAAGATTCTTCCACGTTTTTGGCGCAGGACGAAGCCAAAAAGGTACGGATAACGGACTTTGATTCGGTTTGTTTGTTTCTTCGTTTTTTTTTATTCGATTCATTTTGCAGTTCACTTTCAATTTAATGGCCAAACACATCATGAGTTTGGATCCATGGAAGTTGGAGACGGAGATGTTGAAGAAAGAGTATGTGACTTTCATGAAAGGAGTGATTTCTCCGCCGCTTAATCTTCCCGGAACGCCGTACAGACGAGCTTTGAAGGTAATGGAAATACAAATTTTGCAATTGCATGACGGTTTTTCAAGGATTTAAACAGAGAGTTTCGATTTTCGATTTTCTAGTCTCGGTCGACGATCTTGAAGTTCATCGAACGGAAAATGGAGGAACGGAAGTTAAAAATGGAATCCGATGGCGGCGATTACGAGGATGATGATCTACTCGGTTGGGCATTGAAGCATTCAAATCTCTCAACGGAGCAAATCCTCGACCTGATTCTTAGCTTGCTGTTTGCCGGCCACGAGACGTCTTCAGTCGCCATAGCTTTAGCCATCTTCTTCCTCTCCGGCAGTTCAGCTGCCGTTCAACAGTTGACGGTGAGTCACCGGAAAACACTTACAACGCCGATTTCCCCTGTTTCTTCTTCTCTGATTCATCGAACTTCAAAATACAGGAAGAACACCTGGGAATCGCTAGAGACAATAAGCGATTGGGAAAGACGGAATTGGATTGGGAAGATTACAAGAAAATGGAATTTACGCAAAATGTAATGAATAATTTTTAGAAATTGAATGTTCTAATTTCAGGATTATTAAATTAAAATTTGTAAATTTTTGGTTTGTGTAAAGGTGATTAACGAGACGCTTCGGCTTGGAAACGTGGTGAGATTTCTTCATAGAAAGGCACTGAAGGATGTACGGTACAGAGGTAAGAAATTTTCTTTAGTATAAAGCTGTTTGGCTTGCCGGAAAATAACCGGGAAAATCTAATTTTATATGAATTTATATGATTTATTTATTTATTATTATTTTTTATTTCTCTGGGAATTATTCAAAAGGTTATTTCATTCCACGTGGATGGAAAGTGCTTCCTGTGATTTCCGCAGCGCATTTGGATCCTCTAGTTTTTGACCAACCTCATCACTTTAATCCATGGAGATGGCAGGTTTGTTTGTTTGTTTTTTTCTTTTTAATCTTTAATTACCATTTTAGTGTTTACATAAATTTAGAAAAATTTCAATTCACACTTTTATAATATGAAAATTTTCATAGATAGACAAAAAAAACTTTCAAATTATTTACAGAAAATAGTAAAAGAAAACGCATAGAAGTTTATCAGTACCTATCAAAGAAAATTTAAATTTTGCTATTTTGTGTAGTTATTTTTCTATTTTTGAAAATCTCCCTTATAATATAGTAATTATAGTTTCTAAAACTTAAGTTTTAACCTTAATTTTTTTTTTTTAAAAAAAATTACTAATTGATAGACAATGATATTTTATTTTATTTAAAAATATTTCTAATAGTTTTGTCATTTAAAACAATTACCAAGTTGCAATTAACATGTACACCTTGCTTCTTTTTTTTTTTTTTCTAGTACTAAAAAACTCTTAAAAATAGAAAATTTGCTTTTTTGAGTCTTAAAGTTTTGAAAAATATAGGTATTTGGTTTACATGTTGAGTTTGAAGATGTATGATATAAAATTTCAAATTAAAAAAATAATTTTAATTCAATAATTCGAAACCTTGTAGATATTTTTTAAGCTAAGAGGTAAAATATCATTTCCACCAAAAAGTGCATTTCACAAGTTTCTATTTAGTCTCTAGTTTTAGTGATATAATATTTTCAAATATTAATTTTCATAAAATGATTGCAAGAATGTAAAAAGTTTCATTCAAAGTAGGAATGTCTTAAAATTGTTATTTCAGCGATTTATTAAATAGAGCTTATGTTACATTTATTTCTCTAGATAAATTATATTAAAATCTTAAAAAAATAGAAATTAAAATGTTAAGAAATTTATATTTGGATTTAGACATCTCCTTAAAAAAAGAAATATTTGGATTTAAATCTCTCTTAGGCTATATAATTTATTAGGGACAATGATAAATAAAAGTTTTTTGAGTAGAACATGATGTGACAAATCAAGTGATCCCTAAAAGGGAGGGCAAGGTAGGGTTTGTAGGTTCTTTTTCGATATACAATGCTATTTTTATTTTGAGACGTTGCATTTAGATGATTATTATGAGAGAATAAGCCACAACGTAGTAGGTAGGTACAACCAATAATTTTTTGGAATTTCTTAAGATTCAGTTTAGTTGCTATTTTGTTTTTTTATTTTTGTTCTTTAACATCAATTTCATCTATTGGTTTATATGTTTTATTGTCTACGTTTTAGGAGTGTTTTCCAAATAAAATTAAAATATTGATTAGTTTCTTTTTAGTTCTTGAATGTTTTTATAGGAAATATGAACACCATGATTAAAGACCTTAAGAATTCTTATAACTCACCACTAACATTTTATATATGATTCACATCAAGTTAGGATCTCTACCATTTTACATCATATAACAACTTTTTTTTCTTTTAACAAAATAACATCAATACTTACGCATGTATTTATATTTGTGTGATTTGAACTTCAAAGTTCGAGGTTATTATACATACTTGAACACTCAGTTGAGCTATGCTGGTGATATGCTAGTGTGATTTGATATTTAAGACCTACATAAATGGTGAAAATGGTGAAATTAATAGTTATGTGGAAATTGGGAATTGTATTGTAAAGGAGAAATGGAAAAAACATTATAATTTTGGGGGGAGAGTGGGGGGCCAAGTAGATATGATCAGGGCTATTGGGTTGAGATGATTAGAACCCCATGTGGATGGTGGGACACTCCCTTGCACGTGCACTTGTGCCTTTTTCTCTACTGGATTTATGCACAACCTGGTCCCTCCCCATCCCCATATATATATTTTCTCCCCTCCATGCCTTTCCCTTTTAAAAAATACCCTACTAATTCAACTTTCCCAATCCAATTAAATGCCTTTTTTTCTTCTCTTCATTTCTACACATTTCTTCATCCATTTTCATCGTGTTGGGCGAGACCCGTACCGGCCTTCAAGATGCTCAAGGGTATAAGATGTCTTAATAGAGAGAATATACAATGTCTTCATAGTTTTCCTTGTTTAAAAACTTGAAAAATACGTAGGTATTGCCTGGGTTGCACCAACAACTGTCAAATAAAAAACTACCAAAAAAATGGTTTTTTTTTTTAAAAAAAATCTGTGTAAAGGGAGGGGAGTATAGGTTTAATTGCAGCCTGGCTACACCTAATCATTGCTCTTGAAACTTCATGTTTCGGGGATTATGAATTTTGTTGCCACTTTTAGTCCATGAACTTTTGAAATTACAAATGTCATCTTGGACTTTGATATTTTGAATCTACTAAATACAAAACAGAAAGTTTAGGTATTGTTTGGCAATCATTTAAGTCCTGAAATGGTACCATTTCATCTTTTATTAGTTGTTTTTTAAAATAACTAAGCCTATTTCCTCTCAATGAACGTTTAAAAGTAGATTTTTCTTTTAATTAAACTGTAGAATTATAAGGCTATTGATTTTATGAGGGCTATATAGGTGAGGATGGAAGTATAGATTGGTTCCCTTTTTGCCTTTTGTTTTCCTGTTGGATAACCTCTTTATTATTTTCATCTATTGTTGTTTTTGTCAAGTTTTCATTAAAATCTTATCAAATCAACTTCATGAATTACATCATAGCTTATATAGTTAAGTTCCAATCTTTCAATTCAACATCTTATGGTGGATGCAGCAAATGAATGGATCTTCATTAGGTAACCCGAGCACGACGATAACCAATAATTTCATGCCATTTGGCGGAGGACCGCGATTATGCACTGGGTCAGAACTAGCAAAGCTTGAAATGGCCATTTTTATCCATCATTTGGTATTGAACTACCAATGGGAATTGGTAGGTTCAGATCAAGCTTTTGCTTACCCTTTTGTTGACTTCCCTAAAGGTCTGCCAATCAGAGTCCGCCATCACACTCTCGTGTAATTCTTTCGACATGCTCGATTCTATCCTCCAGATTTTAGAAGTTGAAAAAAGAAATTATTAAAACAAGGTTAGTAATATTCTTTATTTACTAGGAATCATTCCATAAGCTCTACTACATTGCTAAATGTATATTAAACAAGTCATTGGGTAATTATTAAAAAATATAAGATGGTTTTTCTTCTGTTGTAAAACCTCCGTTGTATCTCATTCAATATAGCTTCTATTGAAATATTGCATTTATTGTGTGCCTTTCTACTTTTATTCTCTTCATCAATATAATCTTGAATTGTAATTACTTTTTGGGTTAGGTTAAACAACGTAGTAATGGGAGTGCTCAAACATTTATCATTTAGAATAGATATATAATGTCATAATGCGATCTATGCTGTAAATGACAGAAAAATCTAATAAGGTCAATTTGGAAATGTTTTTATCGAATGCTCGTTTGTGTTTATGGTTTTGATATTTTATTAGATGATATAGGCTTCAACAAATTTTCAAGTCTACAAGTGAATGGGGTGTTGAAGTATTCATATAATTAACTTTAGGAAAAATTGCAAATTAGGGTGATCGTTGTAATTACACTCTCAAACTTTTCGTTGTAAAAATTGAGTTCTCAAATTTTTACCATCGTTGAAATTGGACTTTTCAAAAGTTATAAAAATTAAACCCCAGATGATAACAATTGATCCCTCAAACTTATATAATTGTTATAATTTCTTCAATTATGTAAGTTTGAGGGTCTAATTTAATTATTTGAGGTTACACAATAATAATGAGAAATCTTGATCTTTCATCACTATATTTTAGGATAAACTAGTTTTTAAATCAGATTATTAATGTATGGGGATGTTGTTGGTTTATTGAACTCTGCTTTGGCTCTTTGCACAATGGACAGAGACATATTTTGAAGAATGGTATTTTCTTTTGTCTTTTGAGTTTGGAAGACTTTTACTTGGATTGATACTTTTGCATGTATCAGAATATCTTTACCTTGGAAGACTTTTACTTGGATTGATACATTTTTTCATCTTCAAGGTTAATGAGCTTTGACATCTATCATTTTGTCATCATTTCTTGTTAAAGTCCTTTTAATTTTAGCAACACATTTTTTTTGTTAGTTTTGTTATTATGTAATTTCAAGTTCAATTGTTCAACTTGATAATTCTACTTTTTTTTTTTTTTTTTTCAACTAAATCACACACTAACATCTATCGAAATATATTTCGGGTGAAATCAATTTTTCTTTTTGAAACTTTATAAAATTCATTAGATACATATGTAATGTTATTCTTTTTTAATACAAAAATTGTCAGGATAGAAGATTAAACCTTCGACTTCTAGAAAAAAAAAAAACTATGCTAATTATCATTGAACTAAACTTATTTTGTTATATGTAAGTTATTCAATATTTTAGTTATAAAGATTAATAGGTTTCGTTAATACACATCAACACCTACCAAGAGTAGAATCTAGCATTAAAGTAGTCCAAGAGTAGAATCTAGCATTAAAGTAGTGATTGTCAAAGACTCATCAATGCAAGTTTAGCAATCATCAACATTGAAAAATGCTAAAGCAATTTAAGAAGGAAAAAAAAAAAAAAAACGATAAAGCAAATTAGCGTCATTAATAGAAGAGGTACAAGCTAAGATGACACAAAAGTGGTGTTTGCATAAATACTAATACATGTCTCATACTTGATAATCTCACTTCCTACACTATTTTTTATAAGGGGTCAACAATCACAATTAGTGAGGTTATACGTAATGAACCAATATGACATTAAAATTGCGACTACGTTTATATCATTTAGATCAGTCAATGACCAATTCCGAGGAAGGTGACAAATAAACTTTAAAATCTACTACTATTCTAACAATCAATAGAAAATCGATATTAGAAAAGGTATTGTTTGGATGAGTCAAGTTTGATGTCAATTCAAATCTAGACTAGTTTTGTAATTACAAATTGAAATTGGAAAATATGGTTGCATTTTATTATTTGTGAAAAAAGTGATATTTTAATGGATTCAACATCAATCTTGTTTAATGTCATAACCTACAAATTGAAAACTCAAACATAAAAATCAATTTAATATTTGTAGATTATATCCATGGTTAGAAACATCAAAATGGATGATGTACACATTTTAAATTTATAGTTTCTTTCATTCGATGAATTATAAGTTTGAACTTATTATTATATGTTCCAATGGTTAATTTTATTTGATTTTATTTTTAATATTTTGGAGAATTATTAAATTGTTACTCTATAAATAGTAATTTGTTTCTTCATTCATGATGTCTGATTCTAATTTGAAGAGCTCTTCTTTCATTTCTTTCTTTCTTTGTTATATTGATATTTAAATTGAGTTGAAAGCAAGTGTTCAAAAGTTCTGTCAAATCTAAGTAGTTCGAGGTTGTATCCCACTAAGACAATCAATATAGTCTACTTCCAATCCGTGCAGAACGAATAATTGTTTTTATGAAAACGTTTATTAAAAATATATCTCAACAACCTATTGACCTTTCCATTACATCTAATCAAGCTCTAATCAGTTTACCAATATTATTAATTTAGGCCTGCTTGGTAATTATTTTGTTTTTTGTTTTTGTTTTTAAAAATTAAGCCTATGGACACTACTTCTACCTCCAAATTTCTTCCTTTGTTATTTATTTTTCACTAATGGTTTAAAAAACTAAGCTAGATTTTGAGGAAAAAAAATAGCTTTCAAAAATTTGTTTTTGGAATTTTGAATTTGACTAAGAATTCAACCATTGTAAGGAAGATGCAAATCATTGTAAAAGTGTTGATGAAATAGACCTAATTTTAAAAAACAAATAAATAAAATCAAATGGTTATCAAAAGGGACCATTTTGATACATTGTTTCCCAACAAAATTCACTGAGAGCCCAGAAATTTTGGAAAGGGAAAATAAGAAAGAACGTAGGGGTGTAGAGTAAATGATATGTGAAAAAGGAGGGAAAGATTATGTGGGGAAAAAAAATCTCAACAAAGAAATTCTATCAAACACTTCAATTATTATTATTATTATTATTATTTTTCTTTCTCCCCAAGTTAGAGGACCTTAATTAATTATAACATGTATGCTTAAATTTTATTTTTGTCCCTCAATTTATATTTATTTTGGCCATAGTAGCTAAAATAAGCTTATTTTCTCCACATTTCTTACAGAGATTTACATTTTTATTAAATATGATAGTTGAATTCTTAGCCAAATTCTAAAACTAAAAAGTATTTTTTTTAGTTCTCAAAATTTGGCTTTGTTTTTTAAACCATTGGTGAAAATTAAAGTAGATAACAAAGGAATAAATTTAGAGTTGGAAGTATTATCTATAGGCTTAATTTTTAAAAACAAAAATAAAAAAACCAAAATGGTTACCAATGGAGTCTAAAATATTTGTTTTTATTGATTGCTATTCAAGTATAATTTTGAATCATTTTCTTAGATTGTCACTCAGCCTACTACATCTAGCTTCCAGTATTTGTTTGCGTAGATATCTATTCATCATACAAATGAGCAAAATATGTGAATATACATTTTTGTCCAACAGTACAATAATAAAACGTTTGCAGTTAATTACTAGACTATTGCTTATAAGAGTTAAGCTTCCTACATCTATATGGGGACATGCTATTTTGCATGTAGCATCACTTGTACGCATTAGACCAGTATCTTATCATAAGTACTTACCATTACAATTAGCTTATAGCCATGAGCCAAATATTTTTCATATGAGAATTTTTGGATGTGTAGTATATGTTCCAATTACTCTACCACAACGTACTGAGATGAGTCCTTAAAGGAGGTTAGGAATATATATTGGACATGATACCCCATCAATTAAATATCTTGAACCTCTGACGGATGATGTATTTACTGCACGATTTGCTGATTGTCATTTTAATGAGACAAACTTTTCAACATTTGGGGGGGAGGGGAGGGGAACTAAGAAGTTGGAAAAAGAAATTACATGGAATGTATCGTTATTGTCTCATTTAGATCTCCGTACAGATCAATGTGAACTTGAAGTTTAGAAGATAATTCATTTACAAAATATAATAAATCAGTTACCAGATGCATTTATAGATGCGAAGAAAGTAACTAAGTCACATATACAAGCTACAAATTTTCATTGAAAATTGATATCCTAATACAACAAGTTGTCACTAATGAGTCTGGAACACGCCAGAAGCATGATAGACTGGCGAGTTCCAAAGATAAAAATCCTCAAAAAAAAAGAAAACTAATAAATAGCCAAGAAGGCTTGGTTGAGGATATAAATACCCATGAAGAAATTCTTGACATGACTAGTGAGGAAGGTGAAATACCTAAAGATAATAATGAGAATTCAATAAACTATTGTCATGATAGGAAAAAGATATAACCGAACTAACTATTGACAACATTTTGCATGTAATGTTGCTCTTGATATTATATCTGAAAATGAAAATCCTAAACCAAAATCTGTTGAAGAATGTCGAAGTAGAAAAGATTGATTTAGCGGGAAGAAACAATCGAGGCAGAATTAAATCATTTTCAAATCGTGAAGTTTTTGGACCAGTAGTTTGAACACCAGAAAGTGTCAAACCTGTGGGATACAAATGTGTATTTGTGAGGGGAAAAAATGAAAATAATGTGGTCACAAGATATAAAGAAACACTAGTTACACAAGAATTTTCACAAAGACCTAGTATTGATTATGAGGAGATGTATTCTCCAGTGGTGGATGGGGGGGAGGGGAGGGGGGGGAATTAAGAAGTTGGAAAAAGAATTACATGGAATGCATCGTTATTGTCTCATTTAGATCTCCATACAGATCAATATGAACTTGAAGTTTAGAAGATAATTCATTTACAAAAAATAACAAATCAGTTACCAGAGCATTTATAGATGCAAAGAAAGTAACCTAAGTCACATATACAAGCTAAAAATTTCATTGAAAATTGATATCCTATCACTAATGAGTCTGGAACACGCTAGAAAGCGTGATAGACTGGTGGGTTCCAAAGATAAAAATCCTCAAAAAAAGAAAACTAATAAATAACCAAGAAACTTGGTTGAGGATATAATACCCTATGAAGAAATTCTTGACATGACTAGTGAGGAAGGTGAAATACCTAAAGATAATAATGAGAATTCAATAAACTATGTCATGATAGGAAAAAGATGGAACCGAACTAACTATTGACAACATTTTTGCGTGTAATGTTGCTCTTGATATTATATCTGAAAATGAAAATCCTGAACTAAAATTTGTTGAAGAATGTCGAAGTAGAAAAGATTGCTTTAGCGGGAAGAAGCAATCGAGACAGAATTAAACTTATTTTCAAATCGTGAAGTTTTTGGACCAGTAGTTTGAACACCAAAAAGTGTCAAACCTGTGGGATAAAAATGTGTATTTGTGAGGAAAAAAATGAAAATAATGTGGTCACAAGACATAAAGAAACACTAGTTACACAAGGATTTTCATGAAAATCTAGTATTGATTATGAGGAGATGTATTCTCCGGTGGTGGATGCAATTACATTAAAATATTTAATTAGTCTGACTGCGTATGAAAATATAGACATGCATTTATGGATGTAGTCCTGATGTATTTATATGGATATCTGGATAAGCATTGTTCAAATTTGGAGGTGTGATAACTTGAAAACTTGAAGAAATATAAGTTATTTTGACTCAAAAGTTGGAACAATTAGGGTCTTTAATGATAGAATCTCATCATTCTTAGAGAAAACGCATGGAATTACTCAAACACTATCAAACTCATGCAAAAGAGTGTTTATTACTAAAATACAGTAGCGCTAACGCATAATATTGCAGGATTTCAACAAAGATTCCAAGTGTCACAGGCAACATCAACGCATAGGCATTCATCGGAGGGGTTTCAACGCAAGAAAGATTCATTAATTTAGGCTATTTGTGTCAAATCACCACTTGTAAGCATGGGCATCTGCAGCTGGCGGCATCTGAAAAGTATCTGAGTGTCAGGTAGCTGACCAGGGTATGGAATTTAATGCTGTCCCATCATCAAGTTGGTGAAGAACGACGCCTATAAATAGAAGAAATCCCACCAGATGAGGGATCTTAGCTCAATTGTATAATTCCAAAATTTAGAGACTTAGAGTTGTGCTGCTGTGACAAGAAGAACAAAGAGGGAAGAGAACCACCCCCACCGTCAATCAAGGAGTGGAGAAAGCTTAGCTCGAGAGAGAATTTTCTTCCATTTATTCCACAAGTGGTTGTACACCTGTCTCTTATACACATCTAGATGTGTATAAGAGACAGAATCCCACCAGATGAGAGGATCTTAGCTCATTGTATAATTCTAAAATTTTGAGACTTAGAGTTGTGCTGCTGTGACAAGAAGAATACAAGAGGGAAGAGAACCACCCCCACCGTCAATCAAGGAGTGGAGAAAGCTGAGCTCGAGAGAGAATTTTTCTTCCATTTCTTCTACAAGTTGGTTGTACACGAATTCGGATTGAGCCAAAGAGGACAAGAGATTGCACTCTACGGCTTGACTCCTTTCTTTTCATCTAAATTATAATTCTCTTCATCTCATTTGATTGAGTATTGATCTTGTAAAGACAATCAGTTTCTTTATAAATTCACATATGTGATTTACTTCATTTCGTCACTGTTTATTTCTTGCTTTATGTTAGATGCATCTATAACTTCATGCAAAATCCATTTCTAAACGCTTAAGCCAACTGAATCACTTGGTAAAAGCCACTTTAGCTTTAATTATTCGAGAGAATAAGCAAGCAAGCATTAAGTTAGAAACACTTGGTACATTTAGAGATAGACGCACTAGTGTTTTATTGCATTCTGTGACTAACACATATATCCTAGAGATAGGGAATTGTATGACATTCACATTGAGAAGTATTGAATAGAAAGTAAGCAGAAATCTAACGCATAAACGGAGATAAGCAAGTCATTTCATCCGCATCATATTCTTGTTCGTGTACATCTCACTTAGATCGACGCATATCCTTTGCACTAAACTCCATTTTCACAAGATCCCCCTATTTTCTACTTGACCCTTTTTGTATCTTCTTGCACGCACACATCAAACTTAGTATAGATAACTCATTTCACATTCACTTAGGATACTTCTACATCAGTTACAACGCAAGCTCTGTGTTATCTTTAGTCTGAATCCTTGAGTTCGACCCTAGACTTACCAGGAACCTAAGTTGGATTTATACTTGGATCTGATTCAGGAAAACTTGAATGCATATAAAAGAGTGTCACGTGTCACTTTACACATCACCAACGCATCACTAACACATCAACGCATCATTCACATTTGCACTTATTTTTCCAATTACGTTATACAATACACTCCTAAGCTTGCATCACGAATTCAACGAACAAGTTTTTGGCGTCGTTGCCGGGGACTCAGTAACAAAACTAACCAGAAATTTTGCTTGTATCTCTTGTAGGAATACTACAGTTCAGGGAGTATTACGAGCTAAGCCATAGCTTGTAAACGTTTATGAGAAGGGAAAGCACTCCTGAACTCGTATACGACCCTGAAGTTGAAAGAACCTTCCGACGAAAAAATTGATCTAATCTTCGCTGTAGGTTAAGGCAACAATTTCTTAGACAGAAAATCCGGCAACAACAAATGGCGGACGAGCAAGCAAATCATAACTTAGCACAACAGCTAACCCATACTACTCAAAATTCTATCATAATGGCAAACAGTAGTACGCATCCCATGCGGGAGTATGCGTCTCCTGTGTTGTATTATTTCTCATTAGGGATCATATATTCAATGCCAGATGGGACAATATTTGAGATGAAATCTGTGATGTTACAAATGCTTCAAACAGTTGGACAGTTCAGGGGTGCTCAGGGAGAAGACCTTCACACCCACATGAAACGTTTCCTGGAAACGTGCAACTCGTTTATGATTCCTGGGATCACTCCAGAAGCTATCAGACTATCTTCATTCCCATATTCTCTGCGTGATGATGCAAAGCAACGAGTAAGTTCTTTGGAGCTTAAAGAGATCACGACCTGGGAAAAATTGGTGGAGAAATTCATGCATAAATATTTCCCACTCACCACGAACATAAGGAAGCGGAGAGAAATAATGAACTTCGAGCAAGAAGAATTCGAAAACTTGAGTGCCGCATGGGAGCGCTTTAAAGGACTAGTCAAGATTTACCCCAATCATGGACTACCGTTAATTATCCAGATGGGAACCTTTTATGGCGGATTAAATAGAGCATTTCAAATGGCAGCCGACGGAACTGCAGCTGGCGGCATCATGAACAAATCTTATAATGAAGCTAAGGAAATACTAGACTGCATAGCCAAGCATAATATGGAATGGGTAGATGAAACTAACGACACAAGAGTAGATAGGAAGAGACGATCTCAGAATGTAAACTTTATTTATTCTAACACAATAGCCATGCTCTCTGCACAAATGGCTACCATGACAAACCTTTTGCAGAATATATCACTAGGGAAAGCATCACACTCGCAAAAGGTAAATCAGGTGGAAACATTCATACATCCCATGGTTAGCTGTGTGGGCTGTGGAGATCCTCATTCGTACATTGATTGCCCACATAATCCGCAGTTGGTATGCTTTATTAAAAATAACCCATTCTCGAACACCTATAATCCCGGATGGAGGAATCATCAAATTTTCTCTTAGGGAGGTCACCAACAGAAGCAAAACCAACCAGGGGTAAATCAGTAGCATAGGCAAGGACCGCCGCTTGGATTCTAGCCATCGCAGCAGCCGCACCAACAATCCTTTAATAGAGGAAGTCATGCGTCGACTTCAGCTTCTCTGCTTGAAAACCTCTTAAAGGAATATATCGCCCAGAACGACACATTGCTAAAAAGCCAAGCATCATCCACCAGAAATCTGGAGATACAGGTGGGGCAAATTGCCAGTGAGCTGAAGAATCGGCCGCCAGGAGTCTTGCCCAGCAATACAAAAACCCCAGGAAATAACAACGGAAAAGAGCAATGTCATGCGGTGACATTACGAATTGGCAAACCTCATGTAGAAGGAACCGTGAACCCAAGAACCAACAATCCTTCAAAAGAGCACAACACACGGCCAACGATGTTGGAAGATCAAGAAGAATGGACACTAGAATCCAAAGCCATTCGAACCCAAGCACGTCTAACATAGAAGAACCTGCAGTGCAGCTGAAAGCACCATTTCTCAAATGCTTGCTGAAAAAGAATGATGAGCAATTATTTAAGCGTTTTCTTGAACTTTTGAAGCAACTGCACATTAACAAACCACTTGTAGAAGCCTTAGAACAAATGCCAAAGTATGTTAAATTCTTGAAGGATATTCTGACAAAGAAGAGGAGAATCAGCGAGACAGAAGTAATTGTTTTAATGCGGGAGTGCGATGCGTTAGTTAGCAACAAATTACCCAAGAAACAAAAGGATCTGGGAAGCTTCACAGTCCCGTGCTCAATTAGAGGGCTGGACATAGGACATGCACAATATGATCTGGGAGCAAGCATCAACCTCATGCCACTCTCAATTTTCAAGAAATTGGGTATTGGTGAAGCACATCCCACTTCTGTAACGCTTCAACTTGTTGATAAGATGATCACATATCCTGAAGGAAAGATTGAGGATGTTCTGGTGAAAGTTGACAAATTCATATTCTCAGCGGATTTCATCATCCTTGATTATGAAGCAGACAAGGATGTACCAATCATTCTTGGACGACCCTTTCTCGCCACTGGAAAAGTACTAATAGACGTGCACAAGGATGAACTGACCATGCGCGTAGACAACCAGTAAATGAAATTTAATGTGTTAAATGCATTAAAATTTTCGGATAATGAAGAATGTTAACTTGACAAAATAGAGTTTTCTGAAGAAGAAGCGACCCAAGTTTGTGAGGTTCTTGCGTTGGAAGAAACCATGAAGAAACTCGAGCTGCCAAGTCTGAGTGAGCGACAAACGAAGCCAACGCATCCATCATTGGAAGAACCACCAAAACTAGAACTGAAACCTTTACCTAACCACCTTAAATATGCTTTTCTTGGATCAAACAACACTACCTAAAATTATTTCAGCAAATCTTTCTGAGCCTAATGAATACTCTCTTTTGCAGATGTTGCAAAAACACATGCGGGCAATAGGATGGACACTGGCTGACATCTGTGGCATCAACCCATTGTACTGCATGCACAAAATCATGCTAGAAGAGGGGAAGAGTGGATCAATTGAGCCTCAACGCAGACTAAATCCCATAATGAAGGAAATAGTTAAGAAAGACATCATTAAGTGGTTGGGCGTAGAAGTAATATACCTTATCTCCGATAGCAGCTAGGTAAGCCCAATTCAATGCACCCCTAAAAAGGGAGGTACAACAATGATAGTCAACAGTAACGACGAGCTCATCCCTTCAAGAACTATCACGGGTTGGCGCATCTTCATAGATTATAGGAAACTCAATGCGGCAACCAAGAAGGACCACTTCCCTCTTCCCTTCATTAACCAGATGCTTAACCGACTAGCTGGAGAAGAATTCTATTGTTTTCTAGATGGATACTCTGGCTACAACCAAATTCTAATAGACCCGGAAGATCAAAAGAAGACGACATTCACTTGCCTATTTGAAACGTTCGCATTCAGACGCATGCCTTTTGGACTGTGCAATGCACCTGGAACGTTCCAAAGATGCATGATGGCAATTTTCTCTGACTTCCTGGAACAGACCGTTGAAGTTTTTATGGATGATTTTTAAGTTTTTGGAGACTCCTTTCCATCATGCTTAGACAACCTGAGGCCGTCCTCGCTCGATGCGTGGAAACAAATCTTGTGTTAAATTGGGAAAAATGTCACTTTATGGTGACTGAAGGCATTGTTTTGGGCCATAAGGTATCTAAAGCCGGATTGAAAGTTGATGAGGCCAAAGTTGATGCCATAGCCAAACTTCCTCTGCCATCAAATGTAAAAGCATTACGAAGTTTTCTAGGACACGTAGGCTTCTACATAAGGTTTGTAAAAGGGTTTTCTCAAATTGCGCGTCCTTTAAGTGCACTATTAGAAGCGAACCGGCCCTATGAGTTTAATGATGACTACCCCGATGCATTTGAAACATTGAAGTATGTGTTAACTACAGCTTCGATACTAATAGCATCGGACTGGACGCAGCGCTTCATTCTGATGTGTGACGCAAGCGACGTTGCAGTTGGAACCATGTTGGGGCAGACAAAAGGGAACTTGATACACCCCATCTCCTACGAAGACATTGAATGACTCTCAGGAACATTACACAACTACGGAGAAAGAAATGTTGGCTGTAGTGTTTAGAATCGAAAAATTTAGATCTTATTTAGTTGGTGCGTCAGCAACCATCTATACAGATCACTTGGCCATTAAGTTCCTGATGAGTAAGAAGGATGCAAAACCAAGATTAATCAGATGGGTGCTACTCTTGCAGGAATTCGACATTGATATCAAGGACAGAAAGGGGACTGAAAATCAGGTGGCTGATCACCTATCCAGATTAGAGAATCAGGAGATACAGAACCAAGAAGATGAAATCAGATATGCAGTTCCTGATGAAGGCTTATTCAAAGTTGAAGTAGGGAACCATAGTACGTGGACATTGTTAACTACTTAACCACCAAACAATTCCCTGGGTACTTCAACTCTCAACAAAAGAAACGGCTGGTTCACGATAGTAAATTCAATTTTTGGGATGAACCATTTCTTTACAAACAAGGTCCCGACTCCATCATGCGTCAGTGCATTCCAGATGGAGAGACATATTGCTGGATGTCACGACTTTCCTTACGGAGGCCATTTTTTAGGTCAAAGAACCGCTGCAAAGGTTTTTCAAAGTGGATATTTATGGCTTACCCTCTTCAAGGACGCAAGGGAGTATGCTCTCAAGTGCGATCCTTGTCAACGCACAGAAATATATCATCAAGGGACGCAATGCCTCTGAACAATATACTTGAAGTTGAATTATTTGATTTATGGGGCATCGATTTTATGGGACCTTTCCTCCTGTCTTGTGGTCAACAATACATCATGCTGGCAGTAGATTATATATCAAAATGGGTGGAAGCTGTGGCTTGTGCCAAAAAATGATGCGGCGACTATTTCAAAGTTTCTCACCAAGAATATTTTCACATGCTTTGGAACACCAAGAGCACTGGTGAGTGACGAAGGTACGCATTTCATTAACCGTATCATTTCAAAATTGCTTGCTAAATACAATGTCAGGCACAAGATTGCTACCACATACCACCTTAAACCAACGGTCAAGCTTAAGTACCTAATCGAAAATAAATCAATATTGGAAAAAAATGGTCAACGCATCAAGGAAAGATTAGGCATAGAGGCTAGATGAAGCACTTTGGACCTACAGAACTGCCTACAAAACCCCAATAGGTATGTCTTCATACTCATTGGTATTCGGAAAAGCCTGTCACTTACCCCTGGAGTTGGAGTACAAAGCTTTTTGGGCAGTGAAGAAGTTAAACTTAAACTTGGAAGCCGCGGGCGAACAATGCAAGCTTCAGCTCAATGAGCTTGAGGAATGGCGGTTAAATGCATACGAAAACTGCAAACTCTAGAAGGAAAAGACCAAACATTGGCATGACTAGTGCATCAGTAAGAAAGAGTTTGTTGTTGGGTAAAAAGTTTTATTATTCAATTCACAGTTGCGTTTGTTTCCAGGAAAATTAAAGTCAAGATGGTCAGGACCATTTATCATCAAAACAATCTTTTCTCATGGAGCCGTAGAGTTGACACGAGAAGATGGTACAAATACATTCAAGGTAAATGGGCAAAGGGTGAAACCCTACTTTGAAGATAGTTTAGAATGACAGAAGTCATCCCTCGCATTGTGCGAAGCCAACTGAGGCTCGCATCGAAGCTTCCCTATGTTCAAATAGACACATATTCCAGGGACGTTTCTTCTACCATTCTTTTTTTGTATTCTGTATTCTATGTCTGCATTTGTTTTTACTCTGCAATTATTTGTTTGTCTTTGCTTTAAGTTTTAGTTGATTGTTGATTTTTTCTATCGTTTTTCTTACTTTAGAAAAAAATGTATACAACTTGAAGAAGTTTAGGATGAGGATAGGATACTAATGCGTTGGACTTAAGCCAATGCATGGTCCAAACCGAAAGGATGTTCCTCGAAGACGCAAAGCACTCGATTGCCTAGAAACCTTAGGCACGTCCTTTCGTCTGCATAATTAATAACGATGTCAGGCGCAGCCTGATGTCACCTCGTCTTCCCCTAAAAAGTCTATAAAAGGCCCCCACTCGACCTTCTCTCTTCTTTTATCACTTTCAACCCTTCCTCTCGAAGTTCTTTTCTCCTGAACCCTCATCTGTTCGAACCAAGCCGACATTCTAGTCATTCCTTCAGTAGTCTTCTGCTTTCAATAGCCAGAACCAATCGCAAAGCTACGGAGGAGGCTCACCTGTAAGCTACTTTTCCTCTTCTTTCGCTTCAATGTCGCCCCCCCATCCCCTCGCCAAACCTCAAAAAGACCTTTTCCGGCCAAGCCCTCACACGGCGGATCTTCTTCCATCTCCCAACGACCATCTCGGTCGAAACCCTCCAAAATCACGACAAAACTTCAACCTTCTAAAACCCACCAAACACCCAAAACCTCCGCCAAACCTAAGCCCAAAACCCCCACCAAACCAAGGCGGCAAGCTGTAGTGAGGCGCCCTTCTACCTTTATAACTGTCGAAAAACCCTACAAACAGCCTGCTCCACCACCATTTATTCCGAACATCATTCCGGTGGGTGCGATGTTGACCCCATTCCAGCCTGATTCTTCGCACGCGACATTGCCAGTTCTTGCGTTCCTTGCCCCTCTATCCTCCACACACCTTGGCCATAATCTTCCCATTGAAGCAGAAGTAGCCAGCCAACCCATTTCAACACCCTCACGCATCATCATATCATCTCCCAGGTCGCCGGCATACCCCATCTGGCAACCCACCACCAACCCCCCCCAAAACCAAACTCTGACAGTCCTGCGTTGGAGCGAGATAGCGCGGAGCTTGCAGAGTTAGCTTGGAGGGACGATTAATTTTAGCAAGCTTAAACCAAGGAAAACTCAAAATGGAACAAGTGATGCATCCCGACCCAACCGACGCATCACTCGAAATTGATGAAGTGGAGCGTTACGCGATGATGCTTGAAGCTGAATTGGAAAAAGAAGAAGATAGAGAAAGGGAAGTTGGCCTGGACGCATCGCAACCTCGCTAATTTGATACGGATGAAGGGCCGTAAAAAATAAAGAAAGCGTTGAGAAAAAGAAAATTGATTTTGGAGGTTAAAGAAGAAGAGTAGCCTGCACCTGGTTCTGAAGGTGTGACGCATGAAAGCTGCTCTGACTCGAGAGCTTTGGAAAGAGAATTGGAGGTGCATAAGCCTGCACGACAGGGGTGAAGGAAGTCTGCCTTACAAAAGGAATTGGAAAATGAATTAAGGGAACTTGCACAAGAGGCCAAAATGCATAAGGCGGGCAAATGTAAGGTGACTGCCGAATTACCTAAGAAGACTAAGGGGAGGAAGCGTCAATTCAATGACATCCTTACTGAGAAAGGCTTCTTCCCCGAATGCAACCCATTGCCTTCGTATATAACCGACACCGTGGACACAATGGGCTGGAGTCAGCTATGCGTTGGGCCCACGAGGATTTGGCCCAATCTTGTCTGCCAATTCTATAATAGTGAGTTTGATGGGGAGAGAAATACGACGCTTGTTGATGACGTCTTGGTGCGCTTCTCCACTAACAAAATCAATGAGGTGTTCAATATTGAAAGCAGCTCAGACGCAGAAGAAAATTGCATCTTGGAGCATCCAACTCCAAGCCATTTAGAAGATGCGTTAAGAGTGGTGGCCAAACTTGGAAGCACTTGGCAAATATCAAGAAGTGGAATAATGATTTTAGCTTCCAGGAACCTGACACCGGACGCAAACTTGTGGTTATATTTGATTAAGAACCGTATTATGCCTACAACGCATGATGAAATGGTCTCAAGAGAGCGCGTCCTGGCCACCTATTGCATCATGCAACGCATTCCTCTGGACATAGGGAGGATAATTATGGATCAGATCAAAGCCATCAAAGTAAAACCACGAGGACAACTTTACTTTCCTTGGCTGATCTGCGTGCTATGTGAACGCTGGGACATCCCTCTGAAGGATGAGTATGAGGAGATCAATGGTCTGATGGACATCAAATTAATCAGGCGTCTGCTTCGCGGTTCGCCACATCAACCTGCCTTACCTCTCAAGATTGCGGCGGCAAGATCTTGATCCTCCCAGCGTGCCCCGAAAAGAAGACGCGTTCGGATAATTGAACATAGCGATGATGCTTTGGAAAATGAACAATATGAAGCGGAGCATGCGTTGAATGAAGAAGAAGCACGGCCAGACTTGAACCTGCCTCTCCCAAACTCACCCTTGGCCTCGCAAGAAGAGAGTCTTGATCTAACGAATCACGATAATACCAACCTAGATCAAGAAATCCTTAGTCCTCTTCCTTTCCCCTTACCATCTCTAATGACAATCTTTATCCCCCCTCCAATTATTTTTTAACCAACTGGGTTAGGGACAAGCAACGCAAGAAATTCAAAAGATCAAGTTGAAAGAGCCCAGCACTGCTGCAACCAAGCACTAATCTTGATGAGTTGAAAGCTTTCATTAGCGATCAATTCAGACCATTGGCTGCGTCCATTGAAACACTTCAGCAACAGAATAGGGTTCTAAGGGACTAGATGCTGCAACAAACAAGAAGAATGCAAGACCAGTTTATCTATACAACGTGATATATTAACCAGGTCCTGATTGGGATATTTGCCTTGCCACCTCTACCTGCCCACCTAAGGAACCCTTTGCGCTTCATGGATGAGAGACCTGTAGATGAACGCAAGGATGACGCGCCACAGCACAATAAATTTGGGGATGTTGGTTATTTCGATTTGTTTATTGACCTTTTGTATTTGTTTGTGTGGTGTTTATTTTATTTCCATTACTGGCTTATCAATGAAATGAAATGAAATTGCTATCATTTTTCCTCTTGCGTTTGTCCCTTGGCATACCTCTTTTGTTCTTTGGCTATTTTTCTTGTCTTGTGCTTTGTTTTACCTTTAATGATATTAGTAATACGAAACTTATAAGTATATAGAGTAGGCGTTAAGAAAATCAACAAAGTTCTGAACTTTTCTAAAAAGTCAAGTACATGCTTTCTTTCTGGTGTCATGCAAGCCCTAAATTCAAAACTCCTTTTGAAATTCTCAATGCCTTTTCGAAATTTTGTTTGCTCTTTTAACAATCAGGATTTAGCTAAACCCCAAAATTTGGGGGTGAGAGAAATCCGAGTTAAGACTCATTTATCAAATAAGTTCATTCAAAAAAGAGAGGAAACAAAATAGAAAGATTTTGTAATACGCAATCTCTTCTATCAATACTTTATAAAATAAAACCTCAAATTGTGGCATGAGTTAAAAATTGGAGCAGACACCTTAACCGTAGGTTGGATGCTCGACCTGACACCGCATGGGGGCAAGCAAATGAAGTTAAGTCTCATAGACAATCATCCTAAAACTCTCCCGCTATCTAGTAAAAAACTGAGTTATTTTTGAACGCATACATGCTTAGATATGAATTAGTTAATGAAGGGCTTCTCAACCCGTAGTTGGAGCTCGCATGACACCCATTGGGGGCAAGCCCAAAAACGAAGGTGGGATACCTGGAACAACAATGGGTGATCCAGAATTCATATTTTCTTACCTGCATCCTGTTTTAAAAAGAAAAGCATCTAACAAATTGCTGGTTTAAAAAAAACGAAAAATGTTTTAAGAAACTAAAAGAGTTGTTGACAAAAGACTTGCTGCATTTGAAATAAACATTCTTCCTTTTAGAAAAGAATCACCTTGTGTTACATTTTCCAAACACCAGTCAAGCTTATAAGTGAATATGACGAGAGATGAAACTTGCACATTAGATGCATCTATAATTTCATGCAAAATCCATCTCTAAATTCTTAAGCCAACTGAATCACTTAGTAAAAGCCACTTTAGCTTGACTTATTCGAGAGAATAAGCAAGCAAGCATTAAGTTAGAAATGCTTGGTACATTTAGAGATAGACGTACTAGTGTTTTACTGCATTCTGTAACTAACGCATACATACTAGAGATAGAGAATCGTATGACATTCGCATTGAGAAGTGTTGAATAGAAAGTAAGCAGAAATCTAACGCATAAACGAAGATAAGCAAGTCATTTCATCTGCATCATATTCTTGTTCGTGTACATCTCACTTAGATTGACGCATATCCCTTGCACTAAACTCCATTTTCACACGACCCCTCTGTTTTCTACTTGATCCTTTTTGTATCTTCTTGCACGCACACAGCAAGCTTAGTGGAGATAACTCATTTCACATTCACTTAGGATACTTCTACATTAGCTACAACGCAAGCTCTGCGTTAGCTTTAATCTGAATCTTTGAGTTCAACCCTGGACTTACTAGGAACCTGACTTGGATTTATACTTGGATCTGATTCAGGAAAACTTAAACGCATATAAAGGAGTGTCAAGCGTCACTTTATACATCACTAACGCATCACTAACACATCAATGCATCATTCACATTTGCACTTATTTTTCAATTACCTTATATAATACACTCCTAGGCTCGCCTCACGAATTCAACGAACACACCACGCTCGACCAATGCATGTACTTCCTCCATTAGCACCTAAGGCATCCTCGCCCGTTATTGCATGCGGCTAACACCTCTTTAAACTCAATGCCTATTTGAGCCCCTTCTTAAGCCAATGCATAAACTAGGGGCCATCACATGGCTTCATTTTCGGCCATCACTTAGCCAACGCATGCCTAAACTTAGCCCTATATCAACACATAACTTAGCCCCTCCTAACCTCTTTGGATGCATATGGCTGCCGTATACCCATGCTCTGGCCTTCAATGCACTAACGCTATCCATAATTGGTTTACCACACTTAGCCAAATTTCATTCTTCCTACTAGGCACATACACACTTCAAAACTCGAGAGCTTTAGGTTTCAATACTTAGAATATTTCCTACAATCATAATATTACCATAAGTTAACCATGCTCAATATTTTTAATTAATCATGCTTAAGTGGGGAAAACAAGGCATAGGGTTTACACTTAGCACATGGAGAAGAATTTTTATATCATGACGATCAGTGAAACAGACAATAACGGTTACTTCCTCAAATCATGTTAAAATTCTTGCAATTCACGAGGTTAGTTGAGAATGTGTATGGCTAAAATCAATGACTCAGCACATTGTGGAACATGTGGTTTATCTTCTAGTAAAAATCTTCCAACAATATTATATGAAGACAACATAATATGCATATTCCAAATCAAAGGAAGCTATATTAGAGGAGATAAATAGAAAGCATATTTCCCCAAAACTTTTCTACACTCATGATCTTGAAGAAAATGACGACATCACACTGTACAACAAATTTTCCTGAAAGATAACCTAACAGACTTATTTACAAAGGCATTACCTACCGCAATCTTTGAAAAACTGGTGTACAACATTGGATTGCGGCGACTTAGAGATTCAAGTGATGTTTCCATGAGGGGGAGAAAATATAACGTATTCTTTTTAAGAGTATTAGATCATATGAAATGTACTCTTTTTCATTCACTATGATTTTTTTTCCAATTGATTTTTTCCTAGTAATGTTTTAACGAGACATATTTCATATATATAATGGCCATCTAAGGAGGAGTATTATAAATATTATGATTAGATGCATATTATTTATAATTAGATGCATATTGGATGCTCATACTTAGTGTCCATTAACCATATGTGATGCCCTTATTTCCCAAAGTATTGTCCATGTTGTCGCAACATTCCTCCCTCATGGTCTCTTTCGAGGTGAAAGATTTGGAGTCGCCACCAATCATTTATGGGTGTGATTGGTCATCTATATTAAAAGAAAAAAAATGTGGTCTACTTAACCAAAGTTAAGTTTAGAGCCGTTGAGCGTAGGAAAGGTGTTAGCACCCTACAACACCTGCTTTAATTTCTCTCATCCAATTTATTTTTTCTTAAAACTAGTCCTAATTTGTAAAAATAAATGTTTATTCTATTAAAAATTCTTATTCAAAAAAATGTTGATGAAATTAAACAAAATACAACTAATGAATAGTTTCCAGGTAGAGGTGTTTCATTAGTTTCGATGTTTCCTTACGGTCAACTTAAATACCACAGCCTCGACAGAACCCATTGCATATAGTCAATTTTATTTAAAATTCATCGTCAAACTTTGTATTATTTTAAATAATCCAAATTAGAAGATGAGCATTTCGTTAACACATAAATATCAAAATCTAATTTAAATAATGTCTCACTAAATCACATTCTAACTTTAAGAATAAAGTAGAGTTGCACTTTGTGAGTGGACAAATATCTGTCACTTTATTATCATGTTGATATCTAGCTTAAAAATTTTGAGATGCTTGACAATCCCAACTCCATCATAGAATTAATATGATATTTAAGAAAATGTCTCATGCGAATCAATTCATATTTTAGAAGTAAAATATGAATTAATCCTTATGAGTGGTGTAAGCCATTCAAAGAAAGATTGTAATTCATTTTGTAAATCAAGGTGAAAAATAAATTGATTTTTTTTTTTTATTTTAGAAAATTCAAATTTGAATATAATTGAAATTCATTTGAAAATTTTGAATTAAAGCCAAGTTATAATCATTTATGAAAAAATCAAATTGAGATTAAACTTGTTTTTAGAAATTTCAAGCCAATCTCATTTTTCAAAGTTCATTTAAATCCAATTGAATGTTATTTAGAGAATTAAAATTTTTGAATATTTTAGGAATTAAACTTGAATAAATTTGAAAATTACAGCTAAATCAAGTGGACAGAAATATATTTACAGTGAGAGAAGTGCAACTATTGGGCTTTAGTGGAGTGAGTCGGTAATTAACAAATGTTGATTAGTTCGATTTAATAAGTTTAGCAGATTAATCTCATTTTATTGGAGCCTATGATCTGTAGGTTCATTAGGTCCCCTTATTAACTCACAAATGGAATAAACCTTAGAATAGAGTGATGAGTTTAATTTGAAACGGTCAAATTCGAATTAAGGGAATTAGTAATTATATGTGATATAGTTACACATTTAATTTATGAACTAAACAAAATTGGAGAATTGGATAATATTTAAATATGATTTAAATATTAATTTCATGAATAGAGATTCATGATTGTGGAATTGATGTTTAATTTAATATTTGATATAAAATTCAAAATTTAAATTTTAAATTTAACTTTTGGAAAATTAGATTAAAATTGAATTTCAATAAAAATTCAATTAATTGATTTTAAATCAATTTGAAAATAGAATTTATTTTGAAAATCGATAAGTTCAAATTCAATTATAATTTCCATCAATTTAGCTTTTCCCTCTCAAATTTCTATCAATTTAGCTCATTTTGATTCCCACAAATCAATTTATGATCTAAGAGAATAGTAGAGAAGATCGAGTGGTGGTCTACTACGAATTGCTGAGGAAAATCAATCTGAGATTTGAAGAATTTTGAAGTCTTCAAAGGTAATTTCTGAAACCATTTTTTTATTCAATAATCATGTTGTCTTAATTGCTAAAATTGATGAATTAAAGTGCTCATTGATCTTGATTTCTTCTGCTAATTCCATGCTAACTCCATCAATACCATCATTCTACTTCCATTGTCTCCTCTCTCTTTACTGTCTTTTTTCAATCACCATCTAATCTAAACGGGGTAAGAGCGAGTTTAATGATATGAGCTAAGTTGAGTCCTTAGGGTTAATCCTGTTTGCTTAGTGTATGACTATTTAAATGCTTGCCTATGATCACTCATTGAGTCAAGTAGCTATAACCAACTGTCTGAGAGGGTAAGTAGTTGTGGATCTCACTAAGCAAAATAAGAAGTATTTTTAAAGATAGAAACAACATTATGCTCAACGCAACATCATTCATGCGTCATAGAGATATGACAAGAGTGGCTAGCCACCGAGAGGTGTGAAACGAACAAATGTTGCAAGCCTGAATTATCCTTGAAGTTAAACTTGCTTCTCCATACATTTTTTTACACACATTAAAGTTGCTATCTATCTAAGTTTTCTCAGAATTAAACTCGAAGTGTTCATTATTTGTTTAGATAATTTCATTGCATAGTTTCTTTAATCGCATGATTTTTACTCTACTACAATTACTTTACTCTTTGCAGCATATACATATTTTCTAAACATTCATAGTTACAAATCCCTGAGTTCGACCTTGGCTTACACCAAGAAATTGTAGTTTGTTTATACTTGGCACACTATAAGAAAACTTGTGATCAATGCATGATTAACTACAACTTGGTGAAGGAACTCTTATTCAAGAGTAACTATGAGTGGAAGCGAATCTTTTCCAATTCATTGTGAAAAAATTACCACATATACATTCAAACATACTAATATGCATTCATAATGCTAAAGAGATCAAGATGAAGATTTCTTCTTCACAGTGAATCTAAAACCCAACTGTCTACCTCGAACAATCACCACTCAAACAGAAGGAAACAGATATGACACCACCACTCAGAGCCCTCAGTATTCTTGGAGTGAGAATCCAAAGTGTTAGCTTTGTTCGGATTTGGTAGAGGGAAGTATGAAGAGAGACCGTACTTAATGATCAAGCAAGTGGGAGATGAGGTCATCTATCGCATAGACATGATGCTTGATCATTTAGGTGAAGTATACGATCCTGTAGGAAAAAGTAAGCGATCGTCTAAACGATCGTGTAGGAAAGGGTAAACAATTGTTTACATGATCTTGTAGGAAAAGGGTGAGCAATCGTTTAAACGATCGTGTAGGAAAGGGTAAACGATCATCTATACGATCGTTTAGTAAATATCGGGAGCTAAACGATCGCTTAGGAAAAGGAAAACGATCGTTTAGTTAATAGCGCGCGAAGGTGTAATCGGTAAGCGATCGCTTAGAAATATTGTGTATGTAAGCGATCATGCAGACACTATCATATAAGCATTGATTTTCTAAGCGATGACACTCTCTTTAAAACAATGTCCATGTGCCTCATGCTTAACACACCGTCAGCTATTTATGCATCTCAAAGTGATCTTTCAATACACTCATCTGTTATTAGAACAGAAGAGACGCCGTCCCATTTCCTTTATAACCGTCCAATGAATGTGATCTCATCATATTCATAACATATAAATTAATATCATATATTAATTATAATATTTTTCTCTACTAGATATAAATCATATTTATATCCAATGTCCTTCAAATTAATGTATCTCATACATAAAGTTAATTATATCTTATTTAATTAACTCGTTCAATTATATCATATATAATCAAACTCCTTCTTGTCAATTTGAACATTTCAAACTAACCCAAAAACTGACTCTCAACTTGTATCCAAGCTACCAAGAGGACCTTATGAACCTATGGCTCGAAGTTCCAACGGTACGTGAATAGCTGACTAAACTCTTTAGTCACGATATCCACTATCTATTAACTATCAAGCATTCCACTAAAGACCGATAGTTGAACTCTTCTTGCCATAGATATATTTCTATGTCCATTGGATATAACCAATCATCAGTACGATGACCCTTCACAGATGCTCGTAATTACAACAGGCTAATTTACCATTTTCCCCCTGTAATTACATTTTCCTCCTTAAGTACCACTGATCCCTCTAATGAACAATATAACATAGTTCTACTATGTGTGAACACCTCTCGACCATGAGAAGGTGCATGACATCACATGTTCCAGCCTCGAAATCAGCCTTTTAGAGAGGAATCTATCTACTTACCTCTACTTTGAGGAAGGAGTGAACTCCATCTTATGAAGCTAAGTTTCCAGCTCCCAAATCAGACGAATCCCTAAAATGGTAGCTTTGAGTTGGCGCTCTAGCCACTCACACCCATGAAAATAAAAAGACCGCCCTCAATGGCAGGAGTTCCCAACTCACTCAGGATTGAGGTCATGTTACCTATGGTCATCCTAGTGAAGTGAAGTCTCAATCATCAATGGAGTTATATGACAAGACATTAACACTTCGAGGTCAGGTCATATACAAACTCTTTGTATAGGATGCCCCCACTCGCGTGTCCACTACACTAATGATCAGGATCAGACCATCTGTGACAAGTCACATTTGTAACAATTCCACAAAGTGGGTCGCGTCCTAGTGTTACCACGATAAGGTTTCCCTCCTACATCCATATACTACAGATTATTTTGGTTGTCACTTAAGACATGATCCACTTGTATGTCACTACATACATGCTTAGGTTACATAAAGACAAACCATGGATATTAAGTTTATTGGTTTGTGGTAAAATAAAAAACATCTAAATGTGCAAAGTCAAGAGGTGAAGTAAATATCATATATATTATACACCACAAGTGTTCGTACAAAGTTGTTTACAAACTACAGGACACGAGACTTTAGGGCACAAACCGCAACAATCTCCCATCTGTCCTAAAACAAAGTGGGGAGTACAAGTAAACAGGAACAAAACAATAAACTAAGACATAAAAAACCAATTCAACAAAATCTCCCACTTGCCCTAATCTAGCCGTGGGCAGTCCCGTAGACCTATGCTGTGAAGGTGACCCTCAAACACTGTAGCTGTGAGAGCCTTCGTAAACGGATCAGCAATGTTTTGCTCCAAGGAGATCTACGTGACGATCACGTCTCCTCGATGCACTATCTCGCGGATCAGATGATACTTTCTATCTATTTGTCGCGCCTATGACTCCTGGGCTTCTTGGAGTTCGCCACAGCACCACTATTGTCACAATAGAGGGTGATTGGCATAGACATATTCGAAGCAACTTTCAGCTCTGTCAAGAACTTTCTGAGCCAGACGGCCTCTTTAGTAGCTTCACAAGCCGCTATGTACTCGACCTCCATCGTGGAGTCAATGATGCACCCCTGCTTAGTGCTCCGCCACACTACAACTTCTCCATTAAGAGTAAATACTAACTCTGAAGTGGACTTTCGAGAGTCCTTATCAGCCTGAAAGTCAAAATCTATGTATCCAGTAAGGATCAAATCCCTAGACCCATACACGAGCATGTAGTCCCTCGTTCCCTGAAGATACTTGAGAATGTTCTAAACTGCGATCCAGTGACCCTGGCCTGGGTTAGACTAATACCTATTGACTATTTCCATAGCATAATAGATGTCTAGCCTAGTGCAGAGCATCATATACATTAAACTGCCAACAACAGATGCATATGGGACCTGTCTCATGTCCTTAACCTCTTGGGACGTATTAGGACACATGTCCTTAAACAAAGTGACTCCATGCTTAAATGGTAGTAGGCCTTTTTTGGAGTTTTGCATCGAGTATTTGAGTAAAATTTTGTCAATATACGATCCCAAAAGATCTATATACCTAGAACAAACCAAACCTCTCCCAAATCTTTCATTTAGAATTGGGTCGCCAGCTATTTGTTAATTGCAGTCAGCAGACCTACATCATTCCCATTAAGTAGTATATCGTCTACATACAATACAAAGAAAACTACTGAACTGTTGACTATTTTCTTGTAAACACAATTCATCAACGTTTCTGTCAAAGCCATACGATTTGATCGCAGTATCAAACCGAATATTCCAAGATCAAGACGCCTGCTTCAGCCTATAAATAGACCGATTTAGTTTGCAAACTTTTTGCTCTTGACCTTGGGCAATGAATCCTTCAGGTTGCACCATGTAAATGGTCTCCTCAAGATTGCCATTCAGAAAAGCCATCTTGACATCCATTTGCCAAATCTCATAATTATAATAAGCTGCAATGGACAGGAGGATGCGGATCGACTTTAACATGGCAATAGGTGAGAAAGTCTTCTCATAGTCGACTCCTTCCACCTGGGTATAACCCTTTGTCACAAGTCGAGCCTTAAAGGTTTGCACCTTTCCATCAGCACCCCGTTTGCGCTCGTATATCCATTTATAACCTACAGGTCTTACCCTATCAAGCTAATCTACAAGATCCCATACCAAGTTGAAGTACATCGACTCCATCTCGAGATTTATGGCTTTGACCCATTCATCCCGATCAACATTCTCCATTTCCTTTTTATAGGACAACGGATCCTTAACGTCGCCATCTTTTAGCATAGCTAAGATTTCATTGAAACCTAGATAGCAATCAGGCAGGTTCGTAACCCTTCAACTGCAACGAGGTTCCCTCAACTCTTGAGGCAGAACTGACCTACCAGATGAACTATTATCAACAACTCTGGTTGATGAAGCAGGTCCTTCAACAACTCTTGTTAAAGTTTCAGTAGTTTCTTTGGAAAACTCACTTAACACGACTTTTCTACGTGGATTGTGCTCCTTGATATGATCCTCATCCAGGAAAGTAGCGTTCGTGGAAACAAACACCATGTTTTCGGACGGATCATAAAAGTAACCTCCTCGTGTACCTTTGGGGTAGCCTACAAAGAGGCACAAACTCGATCGTGATTCCAACTTCTTGGGATTTGCCTCGAGCACATGTGTTGGGCAACCCCATATGCGGAAGTGATATAAACTAGTTTTACGCCCGTTCCACACCTCTAGAGGTGTTCTTGCAACACTCTTAGAAGGAATATAGTTGAGAATGTATACCGTAGTCTCCACTGCGAAACCCAAAACGAGTCCGGTAAGGAAGCGTAACTCATCATCGAACGAACCATGTCCAACAAGGTTCTGTTTCTCCTCGCTGCTACACCATTTTGCTGAGGTGTACCCGGTGCCAAGAGTTGGGAAACAATTCTATGTTCTAATAAATAGTCCTGGAACTCATAATCCAAAAACTCTCCACCTCGATCTGATCGAAGTGTTTTTATTCATCTATCCAAAGCATTCTCAATTTTGGCCTTAAATAATTTGAACTTTTCAAAAGATTCAAACTTTCGTTTCATTAGATATACATACTCATATCTCGAGTAATCATCAGTAAAATTGATAAAGTACTCATAGCCTTCTTGAGCTCGCACATTCATAGGACACAAAGGTCAGAATGTACTAATTCAAGAGGCTCTTTAGCTCGATAACCTTTTCCAGTAAAAGGTCTTTTAGTCATCTTACCTTCAAGACAAGATTCGTGCACCGGTAAAGAATTTTCTTCTAACTCGCTTAGAAGGTCATTCTTCACCAATCTCTCAATCCTATTGAGATTGATGTGCCCTAATCGAAGGTGTCAAAGTTGGACATTTTCTTTTTGGAGAAACTCATTGGCATTTAGATTGAGTTACAATAGATTTAAACATCTTTATGTTATGAAGGGAACTTAAGGCTAAAAGTCTTAGCACATACAAGTTATTTTCCAGTTTAGCTGTACAAATTTCAACACCATCCTTATGAATAAACGCTTTATTCAATTTAAAAGAAAGAGTGTAATTGTATTGTAACAGACACTTTACAGAAACAAGGTTCCTTTTTAGTTCAGGAACTACAAAGACATCTTTTAATATAAGCAACCTATTCTGTAAAGTTAACTGGATGTCTCCCACTGCCACAGCTGAGACGACGTGTTCGGTGCCTACTCGCAACATCATCTCACCAGCCTCCAGCTGTCGCCAGAATCTAATCCCCTGAAAAGAAGAACATACATGATTAATAGTGCCCGAATCTACTATCCAAGCAGAATCATCATTCTTCACTAAACAAGTTTCTAATACAAGCAAATCATATTTACCTTTGTCTGCCTTGGTAGCCTTCTTTTCCTTCAGATAACGAGGACAATTCCTCTTCTAGTGTCCGTCCTGGTTATAGTGGAAACATTTTCCTTTTCAACCGACGGTGGAAGCTTCTTCTGGGCAACAGGTGGCGGGTTAGCAGGTGTATTCCCTTTCCCTTAACCGCCCTTCTTCTTCTTTCCCTTTCCAGAGTTAAAAGTTGAAGGTGCAAACTTTGTTCTTGAGGTTGAACCTCGATAGAACCTTTTAAAGGATGAGACAATATTTGCCTCACATCCATTTTTCTCTTTATTTTTCAGCAAGGATTGGAAAGTTTGCAACTCATTGAGGAGAGTGGTAAGGGAGTAGTCCACTTTTTAAGAATCGTATTGCTAACAAAGTGGAGGAAACTCTCCGACAATGAATGCAGGATAATGCTAACCCGACTGCCCTTATCGATTTTAGACCCATTCATCTCCTCCACGTTAAAGTGGACCATCATATTCAGCACGTGTTCATGATCAGAGGCGCCTTCCTCCATTTTGGAGCTGAAGATGTATTTCAAAGCCTCATGCTTGAGCTGCCCAGACAGGTGTCCGAACATTCCCCACAGGGACTCCATGATCTCACGAGCTGAGACCATGGACTCATGTTTCTTGGCCAACACGTCACTAAGATTGACCAGAATATAGGCTCGGGCCTTCTCGTTTGCCCGTGTCCAACACTTGTATGCCGCCTGAACATTTTGAGTAGCGTTCTGAGGTGGAGGAGGAGGACATTTTTCTGTAAGGACAAACTTCAGATCCTCGATGATGAGTATCGTCGTGAGCATATATTTCCATCTTGAATAGTTTTGGCCATTCAGTTTTTCGGCGCTAAGTAAATTGATAGTGGCTGAAGCCATTAAAAATCGTTGCTGAAAAAACGAATAACCTTTTATAAGACTTTGCAAAAAAAAACACATTTTTTTAACAAACTAGTTTTAGCAAAACAAATTCCAAGTACCTTAAGTGAAAAGACTTCTATTTTGCAATGATGCCCCAGCGAGGCAGGACAAACGTTACTGGCAGAACCAACTCTTGGAACTAAACCTAATAGCCACCATTTGTTCGGTCCAGAATAGTTAACCCTTAACAATCCTGCGTAAGTGTAACTCCTCATTTTCGGCCCCAAAGTCCCGCCCTAATGCGCCCACCATAGGGAAAAAGCAGATTAGGACAAGAGACTAAGTAACCTTATCCTCTTATAGGAGATCAAATAAAGAAACACATAAAACAACCATCCTATAGGGGGACATTTCCAGGGTGCCACGAGGCGATGCGCAGAAACTTTATTCAATCGAACGAGGGAGACCGAGGGATATGCTGTCGCACTTCCCGCTCTCACTTACTATGAACACTCTCTCCATCCTCCTTGATATTGACCTACCCAAACACCATTCGTTAGGGGAACACGCCAAAGGTACTTTAAGGCCGAGGGTAGATCTCATGTTGTGGACTATGAGGGAGAACCGCGAAAGATGAAAATGAAGCATCAAATGCCCCAAGTACCTCCCACTGAATGTTCTACCTAGGGGTTTATTAACCTTAACTATCCGACTATTGATAATGATCTAAGTCAATTATTAAATTTTCTCAAAAACAACTTTTTTCTTTGAAATTTAAAAAAAAAAAAAAAAAAAAAGATCAACAACAACAACAAATCCAAGTTGTCAGATTAAACTCTTTAATGGACTGGCTTAATTTGCATGCATGCATCAAATCTATTTAAATTACCTTTCCAGGTAGGTTCCCAGGTAGGGGTGTTCCATTGTCATCATCTTAAATACCTAGACAGAACCCGCCTTAGACAAAGGTCTATTATAGATAGATTTGTTACATATCAATCTTTTACTAATTATTTTAGTTCTAATTTCATTTTATAACCATTTATAAAATAAAAAACTAAAACACTTATGCCACATAACGAAGTATTTATAACGCTTATAAATAAAACGTTAAATAAATAAAGCATACATAAATATAACCCTTATATTATATGATGCATGAGCATGCACTTATGTAAATTAAATCATGCTTCACTAAATCATAACACTTATAATAAAGAGAATATGCATGACCTAAGATGGGATTTATTTATATGTGCATACCATATGACAAATATATATATATATCACATGTATAAAACCATGGATTAATGGACCGGGATGAACCAAAACAAAAACAAAAATGAGAAAACAATCAATTTACATAATTCAGCTGATCAAATCGGTTCACAAGTGAACCGGGTCTTAAACCACTAGGCGAAGCTCCCATCGTTTAGTAAACGCCTCAATGTAAATGATCGTGTAGCGCACACTAGACAATAGCGTGAAAGCTAAACGATTTGACAACAATGAGGTCGTGATGCCTGATTGTTTAGACGATCACTTAACATGCGAAAGATAAAAAATTTACCATGCAATTACTCCGCTATTGTATAGTCAGTAACTAAGCGATAAGGCTTGCTGAGCTATATGATCGTCTAGTGCGCACGCACGTTAAACGACAACCGAGCATCCGATACTAAGCGATCATCTACCTCATCGTCTACACGACTCAACCAACACTTGATCGTCTTTATCCACGAAGAACAGCAACCCTTGCTCCGAACTTCATCATGAACAACTCAAGACTCAAACTAACTTTGAATTTACAGGCTCGAAAGCAATTAATTGTGCCCAAAAAACACAAGGGCCTTAACAATTAACTAGAGAATTCAACCATCCTTGACATATCCATTAATCCACACATCCACAAATGAATTAACAATTAAAATAGAGAGTAGACATGCTACACCCATCATGAATGTAAATGCAAAGCAATGAATTGGAATATCAAAAACTGAGTGCTCTGATACCAATTGAAGGAACTCTTATTCAAGAGTACCTACGAGCGGAAGTGGATCTTTTCCAATTCATTGTGACAGAATTACCACATATATATTCAAACATAATAATATGCATTCATAATGCTAAAGTGATCAAGAGGTCATACCAGATGAAGATTTCTTCTTCATAGTAAGTCTAAAACCCAATTGTCTAACTCGAACAATCATCACTCGAACAGAAGAAAACGAATATGACACCACCACTCAGAGCCCTCAGTATTCTTGGAGTGAGAATTCAAAGTGTGGGCTTTGTTCGGATTTGGTAGAGGAAGGAGGAAGAGAGACCGTACTCAACGATCAAGCAATTGGAAGATGAGTCATCTATCGCATAGATAAGATGCTTGATCGTTTAGGTGAATTATACGATCGTGTAGGAAAACTTAAGCGATCGTCTAAACGATCGTGTAGGAAAAGGGTGAGTGATCGTCTAAACGATCGTGTAGGAAAAACTAAGCGATCGTCTATACGATCATTTAGTAAATATCGGGAGTTAAATGATCACTTAGGAAAAGGTAAACGATCGTTTAGTTAATAGCACGCGAAGGTGTAATCAGTAAGCGATCACTTAGCAATATCGTATATGTAAGCGATCGTGCAGGTACTCTCGTATAGGCACTGATTTTCTAATCGATGACACTTTCTTTAACACAATGTCCGCATGCCTCATGCCTAACACATCGTCAGCTATTTATGCATTTATAAGTGATCTTTCAATACACTCATTCATTATTAGAACAGAAGAAACGCCGTCCCATTTCCTTTATAACGGTCCAATGAGTGTGATCTTATCATATTCATAACATATAAATTAATATCATATATTAATTATAATATTTTTCTCTACTAGATATAAATCATATTTATATCCAATTTCCTCCAAATTAATGTATCTCATACATAAAGTTAATTATATCATATTTAATTAACCTGTTCAATTATATCATATATAATCGAACGCCCTCTTGTCAATTTGAACATTTCAAACTGACCCAAAAACTGACTCTCAACTTGTATCCAAGCTACCAAGAGGACCTTATGGACCTATGGCTCGAAACTCCAACAGTACGTGAATAGTTGACTAAACTCTTTAGTCACGATATCCACCATCTGTTAACTAACAAGGATTCTACTAAAGACCGACAGTTGAACTCTTCTTGTCATATATATATATTTCTATGTCCATTGGATATAACCAATCATCAGTACGATGACCCTTCACAGATGCTCATAATTACAACAGGCCAATTTATCGTTTTGCCCCTATAATTATATCTACCTCCTTAAGTACCACTGATCCCTCTAATGAACAATACAACATGGTCCTACTATGTGTGAACACCTCTCGGGCCATGAGAAGGTGCGTGGCGCCATATCGTTCAAGCCTCAGGATCAGTCCTTTAGAGAGTAATCTATCTACTTACTTCTACTTTGGGGAAAGAGTGAACTTCATCTTGTGAAGCTGAGTTCCCAACTCCCAAATTAGACTAATCCCCAAAAATGGTAGGTTTGAGTGGTGCTCTGGCCATTCGCACCCATGCAAATAAAAAGACCACTCTCAATGGCAAGAGTTCCCAACTCACTCAGGATGGAGGTTATGTTACCTATGGTCATCCTAGTGAAGTGAAGTCTCAGTCATGAACGGAGTTATATGACAAGACATTAACACTTCGGAGTCAGGTCTTATACAAACTCTTTGGATAGGACGCCATGCTCGCATGTCCACTACACTCAGAGTCCTTTGTCCTATACAAAGAGTTTGTATTTAAGACACCCCTGCTCGCATGTCCACTACACGAATGATCAGAAATCAGACCATCTGTGACAAGTCACAACATTTGTAACAATTCCACAAAGCGGGCCGTGTCCGTAGTGTTACCAGGATAAGGTTTCCCTCCTACATCCATATACTATAGACTATTTTAGTTGTCACTAAGACATAATCCACTTATATGTCACTACATACATGCTAAAGATTATATAAAGAACAACAGGGATAGTAAGTTCATTTGTTTATGGTAAAATAAAAAACATCTAAATGTGCAAAGTCCGAGGTGAAGTTAATATCATTATATTATTCACAAGTGTTCGTACAAAATTGTTTACAAAACTACAGACTCTAGACTTAGGGCGCAAACCTCAACACTTGCGCATAGTAAATTCAAACACATAGTCATTCTAGCATAGTTCATGTTAACCGCATCAAATGCGACAGATTTCGTGCTCTCGCTAGCAGTGGAGCATGGATCATGCTTCTTGGCCAAGACCTCAGCTTGCCAAAATGTACGTTCGGGCCGTTTGTTTGTCCGAACCCATCGCTCATATGCCTCTCAAACATTTCGAGTGGCATTACCTGGTGGGACTTGAGGACACTCATCAACCAAGACAAATCGTTGGTCATCGATGATTAGAACTATAATTAATTTTGTTTTTCCACATGGTGTAGTTATTGCAGTTAAGTTTATCGGCAGTAAGCATGTCAAAAGTAGCGGATGTCATTTCTTTTTTTGATGAAAATACAATTTATTTTATATGTATTAAACAAGCATGACTAATTGGAAACCAATCAATTTAGCAAAATATTTATATATATATATATATAATATATATATATGAAAATAATGCACCCTACGTGACATCTATTCTGCAATGATGTTTTAGTGGGACAGGGTAAAAGCCATCATAGGGTGAACTGTCACCCCTTCACGGAATCAAGACTATCTCAACCAATAATTATACTAGAACAACTCTTGTTCCTATAATTATTAGTCACCATTGTTTGGTCCAGAAAATTGTTAACTAGCTTAACATTTTTCTTGTAAGTGTAACCCCTCATTTTAGATTCCAAAGTTTCACCCCAATGAGCCAACCGTAGGGAAAAACCATTTGGGGAAAAAACTAAAGCAATCATATCCATTTCTGGAGTTCGAGTAAATTCTCATGCAAGTGTCATTCATATGGGAACACAAGCAAAGGTGCCTTGAGGCCGAGCATGAAAGTTTACTCCAAACTAATGAGAGAGACCGTGGGATGTGTTAACACACGTCCCGCTCCCACTTACTATAAATACTCTCTCCATTCACCTTGATATTGACTTATACAAATACCACCTTTAGGGGGACACAAGCAAAGAAGTATAGGTCTCACAGTGTGAACTTTTAGGGAGAAACGTGTTAGGAAAAATGAAGTATTATGTACCCCATTTTCCTCCCACTGAGTTTTTTACCCAGGGTTAATTTGAAGGATTAAATATGCAAAATGCGAAAGACAACATAATTATTAAGCACTCTAACTACACCTAATTTGAGTTACAAGCATGCTAAAAAATTGTTTTTCAAGGAAAAGAGTTTCAAACATGTATACCTTAGAAGAATCCCTCTTGATCCTTGTTGTACCCTACGAATTTGACCTTTAAATACTTAGTAGACCACCAAGATGAGCTTCTTTACTCTTTTCAGCCTTGGATTTGAGTGGTGAAACTCATAATTGAGATGGATTTCAAGTGGGAAGGAAAGGGTTTGAGAGAATTTCACAAAAATTCAGAATTTTCAAAAGTTCAACATGCAAGCTCTCTTTCATTCAGAAATTGAAGTTCTTTTAACTAGTTAAAGTATTCAAGCACTAAGTCTTTGAGCTAATTGACGCCTCAATTAGCACTAAGTGAGTGGGCAAAGTGTCAAATTGTGGAGAACTCCACTACCAACTTCAAAAGTTGTAAATTTCCACTTTTAAATTCAATTTTCAATTTTTAAATTAATCCAATTAAGAATAATTTAAAACCTTAATTCAATTTCCATAAATTGAATTTAAAACTAAAAAATGATTTACTTTTAATTAATTAATTAAACTAATTTAATTAACTAAATAACTAATAATTTTAATATCAAATATAAATTAATAAAATACATAATTCAAACATGAATCCTATTCATGTAAACAATATTTAAATCTACATTTAAATATCTTAATACTCTCCAAATACGTTTAATTTTGATAAATTTAAACATTTAATTATATCAAATATAATTGTCCAAACCCTAATTTGAGATCGAACACTTCAATATTCAAACCTTAAATTGAAATTTGAATACTTCAAATTGAAACCCTAAACTGAATTTGAACACTTCAAATTCATTCAATATTCTAATCCGAGGTTTAATCTTTTACGAGCTAGTAGAGGGACCTTATGAACCTACAAAACATGAGCTTCAACAATTTAAGATTAATCGGTTAAACTTTGTAATCCAAATTATTGAATATTCGTTAACCACCGAGACACACCACTATAGCTCGATGGTTGCACTCTCCTCACTGTGGATATATTTCTGTCCACTTGTTTTAACCATAATTAGTACGTTAACCCTTCACAGGTTGTTTGTAATAACGACTGGGTTAAAAGCTGTTTTACCCCCGAAATTACATCTTGCTCCTTTAAGTCCTACTGATCCTCTAATGAACAATTATTTTTTTATTCAATCATTAAGTCGATTCCCTCTCGGGCCAATGAGAGGGTGGGGCCCCTTGTTCAAGATCTAGAATCAGTACTTAGGAGAACAACCTATCTACTATTCCTAAATCGGGAAGGAGTGAATTCCATCTTGCACCTTATGTCCCCATCTATCAACCCGGTCTTACGCTTGAAATGGGAGGCTTATTGAGCTTAGCTTATCACCTATGAAAATCTCAGGATAATACCGAATAACCAGGAGTTTATAGTTAGCTCAGGATTTAGGTCGAGTTACTTAGGTCATCGAATTGAAACAGTTAGTCTTAAACAGTAAACAAAATTATAAAGTAAGAATGACTTATTTCTTGGTCTGGTCTTATACAAACTCATTGCATAGGACACCTCCACTCGCATGTCTCCACATGAACGATTCAGGATCACATCTTTTGTACTATCTACAAAGTGGGTCGCATCCAATAGTGTTACCAGAATAAGGTATCCAACCTTATTCATATACTATTGACCGTTTTGGCTATTTACTTGAACTTGATTCATCTTTATGTCTCTACCTAAATTTCAAGTATTCATATAATATCCATGGATCTTAGTTTGTTGGATTCACTACTAAAAAATTGGATTACTTGACATTTTTCCAATGTCAAGTAAAGGGTATACTTGACGCTTATAAAAGCGTCAAGTATTCGACTATCAAGTATAATGTGATAACTTGATACCGAAAAAAGTCAAGATAAATGTTTCTTAATATAATTTATGTGTCAAAAAAGATAATACACTTGTTATTAGTAGTATATCAAGTTTATTGATTCTTGACATTGATTACGTATCATATATGATAACTCTTGATGTTTTTTATTTGTCAAATGTATGTCTTTTTTATTTTTCCAAATTAAATGCCCCAATTGATATTCTCATTTCCTGCCTTGTATTCCAATAATACAATTAGATCAACTAAATAAACCTTATACATTTAAGATCTATCAACTCAATATATTCACTAAAAATTCCATATGTTCAAATTACAACAATATTTCTTTTTCATATGTACATGCACAAAATAAAATCTCAACTATTTCTTTGGTATACAAAACTCAAATTTCAACAAACACAAAAGTGACAAATTGTTTAATGAGTAACCTCTAAACAAAGTAAATTATTTATTCTATACATTGAATTTTGAAGTCTAAAGATCGAGAACTAAGGGTCAGGCAAGCCATATTTAAGCAAGTCAACCTGTAAAATAGAATAAATGGCGATAATATCAAATTTCAAAATATAGATATAAGTGTTAAGATACAATAATGACAAAAAGTCACACACAAAGAAAAATGTACATGGTTGGCTTACTTTATGTAATGAAAAAATATCATACTTGAAACTTAAAAAAATATCTACAACTTAAAGTTAGGGACTTACTCGAAATTTATTCATTCTCTTTTGACCATATCCAGCCTCAGAAGAAACAATTACCTTTAGTGCAAAACGAAGGAAGATGGGAAAGATTTGAGAAAATATACATATACATATATATATATATAAAGGAAGAAGATTATCAACAAATCAAGCATATGCTAAAATTTAAAATAGAAGAATGCAGATAACATTCCCCCAACTTTCACAACTTTCACAACTTTCATAACTTTCAAGCGAAAGTGACTTGACACAGTTTTACTCCCTCTATAAAGGCAATCAAAGTGCACCTTTAATAGAAAACTAATATAGAACCAATGAATAGAAGAGAATATTGGAAGCCCAATATTATTTACAAGCAATAAAAAATTTCTATGCATATAGCACTCATTCCCACAACTAAGTAGTAGCACAACAAGTCTAAGTTCCACAGAATATGAAATGTGTTAATCTTGCTAAAACTTAATCAAATATATAGAAATTTTACCAAATCATAATAACAAATTAGTTTTCAAGAGTTGAGAATATAATTCAAACACTTAAAATCAAATCAATTAAACTATGAAATCCAATGTCGTACTCAAAGCATTTTTCAAAACCAAGTGGCTAGCAATCTTTCATAGTAAACACTGTTAGAAATAGAATTTTTTAAATCAAATTTTATAAAAATTTCGGCAAAGTTTCCCTTGAAATTTTGATAAACTACACCTGAAAAAAGAAAATACACTCCCAAAATATTTGTTTAAAATCAACAACCAAGTATGTCTCACCACACACTCTTCAACAAAATCCAGATCACTAGATTAGAAATACATCATTAGAATCAAATAAGAGAAAACGTGCAAGTTTTTATTTACAAATAGTTTGAATCTAAGGCTAGTAACTCTAGTTACAAATTCTAAAAAAAATATGAGAGCAAACTTGCAAATGCAAAAATTACAAATAAAAAAAAAAAAAAAAGCTTCTCCCGCACAAGTCCAGAATTATAACCTATAATCATAAATCCAAATTTAAGTTCAACCCCTAAGACGTAATTTCATTTACCAAAATAACTAATTAACACCAAATAGATTACAGAAAGTGTGGTTCTAAGTAATCTAACCTACGAAAAGTTCAATAATAATGGCTACAAACCAAAATTCCAGCAACTATGTAACAATTTCAAAAGAGTTTCAAGGTCTCAATACCTATCAAAATGTCCAAACATCGTTAACTTTGCTGCACAATAGCTCCAATCCCTTGAAATCTTTGAATTGAACATCAAAAATTGAAAATAACTCAATTATTAGGCCTATACTTCAATGGGCAACAAAGAACTATTAATACTAACCTTCAAACTTATCAAAACCTTGCCAAGATCGATTTCAAACCTATTGGACAACAACTCAACTCCTTCCAACACTTTAATCTAACACCAAAAAAGTGCCAGGTATTACTAAGTCAATGTCAAAACTTATTGAGTGTTCAAAAATCTTCAAGCAAAACCACCAACATCGACCAAAATATTGTGGGCAACAATGGAACAAACCCAATATCCAACAGCAAACAAGATATACCCCATACACTTATCGAAAATCTTATCAAAATCGATATCAACCTATTGGACAACACATAAATATTCTCCAAATCTTGAATCTAAAGCCAAATCACAAAGAACATCAATCAATTTGGGTAAAAAACTTATGGGTATTCAAAAATTTTCAAGAAACCCACTAAATCATCAAATCATCCATTTCAACCACATCTCCACAAAAATCAATCAAACAAAAAAAATCCCAAACAAACAAGCAAATCATCCATAGCACTTACAAAATTTGACAAAAATTTGATGGTTGGTGATTAAGGGCGGAGTACATCGGCAACGAGCTATGACAGACACGCGATGTATTGGTTGTTGGGATGGTAGATGTGAGAGCTAGAAGAGAGAGGGGTTGGAGGAGAGAGAGATAGGTTGGAGAAGAGAGAGAGGGAGAAAAACTCACCTTATGGCTAGCAATCGAGACAATATCGACCTTCCACAACTGAACAACAATAGATTTGCAGTTGGGAGCTTCTTTAGCTAGCGGCGGAAACAAACTGCCAGCAGGTGTGCTACTGAACGCATTAACGGAATAGACAAAAGAAGGAAAAGTGAAGAATCATGAAGAAGAGGAAGAAAATGTGAGAGGGGAGGGTGGCTACCGAATGAGGGAGAGATGAAAGAAAATTAGGGAGAAGTTGAAAGAGATGGAAATCGGAAGTTGAAACATGGGATTAAAAGGAAAATGAAAAAGAAAAGAAGCGTGGGAGGGATGAGGAGCTTTCATATATATGAAACCTTAAAAAAATTAAACCACAAATTACTTAACATTTATAAAGCATCAAGTAAAAACAGAATGAAAAAAATCCAAAAATTTCTACCAACCTTCGCTTATTTTCATTATTCTTGACGTTTTTTTTATATCAAATTTACATGTTACTTGACGTTTTTAATAAAAGCGTCAAGTAGTCAAAAGTTTCAAGCATCAAGTAATGTGGTTTTTGTAGTATTGATTTAGTCTATACAAGTATAATTTACATATTCAACAATAGTTTTATTGAATAAATGTCAATAACATCTTTATTGCAAATAGAATATGTTAACATCATAAACTACGAGGTTTTGGACATACTACCCAACAAACTCCTACTTGAACTAAAACTCCAGTGAATTTACATATATTCAAATATATATAATGTTGATTAATGAGAGAATACAATAAACTAGGGCATATATATACCCTTAACATTCTCCAACTTGCCCTAGATTTATGAAGCTTGTAGTCCCAATCCTACTCAGTGACCCTCGAATACTTTAGCCGGAAGGGCTTTTGTAAATGGATCAGTATGATTATCTTCAGAGACTATTTTCGTGACTATCACGTCTCCTCTGTGTACTATCTCCCTAATGATATGGTATTTTCACTCAATGTGCTTTCCTTCTTTGTGGCTCCTAGGTTCCTTTGAGTTGGCAACTGCTCCACTTTTATCACAATACAGGGTGATCGGCAGGTGCATATTTGGAACAACTTCCAAATTAGTCAGAAACTTTCTAAGCCATACTGCTTCTTTGGCTGCTTCACATGCAGCTACATACTCAGCTTCCATGGTGGAGTCAACAATAGAACTTTGCTTTATGCTTCTCCATTCAAAGTGAATACTGATCCCAAAGTTGATTTCCTTTAATCGATATTGGTCTGGAAGTCAGAATCAGTATATCTAGTAAGGATCAAGTCTTTTACACTATACACAAGCATATAGTTCCTCGTTCTCCAAAGATACTCGAGGATTTTTTTAACCGAAGTCAATGATCATATCCAGGATTGGACTGATATTTGTTGACAATTCCAACTGCATAGCATATGTCGAGACGTGTACACAACGTAGCGTACATCAAGTTCTTGACTGCTAATGCATAAGGATTTCTTTCCATTTCCTCAACTTCTTGAGGTGTCTTAGGACACTATTCCTTAGACAAATGAATTCCATGCCAGAAAGGTAACATATCTTTCTTGGAATTTTGCATTTTATATCTAGACAACATTTTGTCAATATAAGATGCCTGAGACAATGTTAGTGCCTTGTTCTTGCGATTCTGAACTATTTGGATCCCAAGAACGTATTATGCTTCTCCAAAATCCTTCATTAGGAATTTCATAGCCAGCCAAAAAATCTATTTCATTTCTTATAAGTAGAATATCATCAACATATAAGACCAGAAAAGCTATAGTTTTGTTGACAATCTTCTTGTAAACACAAGGTTTGTCAACATTCTGTTCAAAGCCATAAGATTTGATCGCAGTATCAAATCTCATAAACCGGGATCGAGCAGCTTGTTTTAACCCATAAATGAATCTATTAAGCTTACAAACCTTTTGCTCTTGACCCTATTCAATAAACCCCTCTGGTTGAGACATATAGATACTCTCATTGAGATAGTCATTCAAAAAGTTATCTTGACATCCATTTACCAGATTTCATAATCATAAAAAGCAAAAATAGATAAGAGTATTCTAATAGACTTAATCATGAAAACTGGAGAGAAGGTTTCTTTATAGTCTACCCCCTCTCTTTGGGTAATTCTTTTTACCACGAGTTTAGCTTATAGGTATGTACCTTATTAGCTTGGTCTCGTTTTCTCTTGTAGATCCATTTGCAACCAGGTTTTACCCCTTCTGGTTGATCTACAAGTTCCTAGACTGAATTGAAGTACATTGACTCAATTTCGAGGTCCATGGCTTTTATCTGTTGGTCTCTATTCACACCTTCCATTGCTTGTTTAAAAGTCAATGGATCCTATAAGCCATTGTCAGGTATGATGACTTGAGTTTCTGTTAAAATCATGTAACAGTCAGGCTGATAAAAAAACCTTCCCACTATGTTGAGGCATTATCAACTCTTGAGAATGATGTGAAGTACCAGTTTCATTAACAACTCTTGTTGAAAGACCAGCTTGATCAACAACTCTTGTTGATTTATCTGTATTTTCTCTGAACATCTCACTCAATACTGGCTTACTGCGAGGTTGGTGATTTTTAATGTGGTCTTCCTCTAGGAACGTTGCATTTATCGATACAAATACTTTATTTTCCTGAGGATCATAAAAATAACCACCTTTTGCCTCTTTAGGATAGCTTATAAATAGGCATACTTTTGAACGGTGTTCCAATTTCTTTGGCACACCAACACATGTGTTGGCATCCCCAAATCTTGAAGTGACATAAACTACCTTTACATTCTCCCCATAACTCGTAAGGTGTTTCTAAAACACTTTTCGAGGCAACCATGTTCAAAATATACACTGTAGTCTCTACTGTGTGACCCCAAAAAAAACTAGGTAACGGAGCATAACTCATCATGGAACGAACCATGTTCGACAATATTCTATTTCTCCTTTCCACTACACCATTTTTTTGTGGTGTGCCAGATGCTGTGGGTTGAGACTTAATTTCATATTCTATCAAATAGTCCTTGAATTTTAAGTCTATGAACTCACCATCTCGATCTGATCGAAGCTGTTTAAACCTTTTTACCTAATTGGTTCTAAACCTCGGCCTTATACTCCTTGAACTTTTCAATTGTTTCGGACTTATGATGTACTAGGTAAATATATCCATATATTGAATAATCATCTATAAAACTAATGAAATATTCATACTGTCCTCTAACCAATCTCCCAATCCTATTGAGATTAATGTGTCCTAATCTTAAACGGTAAAGATCGACATTTGGACAAATCTTTCGTTTCTTATGTTAAGTTTTAACTTTTTTAAACATCTTTATATTTAAAATGACCTTTACCTCAGTTGGTTTTAACATGTATAAGTTTTTTTCTAAATTTTCATAACGAATTTTAATACCTTTCGAAATAATGAACATTTCATCATTCTCAAAAGAGACTTTGTTATTTTGATCAAGAAAACATGAGATAGATATTAAATTTCTTTTCATAGAAGAAATATAATAGACATTAAGAAAAATGTGTTTATCTCTAAAAAAAAAATAACTTCATATCTTCCACTGCTTTGGCTGAAACAACTTCTTCGGTCCCTACCTTAAAAGTTGCTTCGCTTTTTGTAAGCTGTCTCTAGGAATTAGTTTCCTAAGCGAAAGCATAGATATGATTAGCAACACCTAAATCTATTATCATGTTCAACTAAACACGTCTCAATGACAAATATATCGTATTTAATTTTTCATGCTTTCTTTGTTTCTTCATCTATAACATTCATGATTTCTTTAGCAGAAGCCATGTTCTTAATTTTCTTAACGAATATATCAGATATATTTGCTAGAATAATGTTTTAGGCCTTTTTGTTTGCCTTAATTCATCTGTCATATGCATTCCAACCATTTTGGTTTGGAGAAGATCTGGGAGATTGAGGACATTTCTCTGTTAAAACAAATTTTAAATCATGTTTTGCTAGTATATTTGATTTCCATGTTGAATAATCATTACTGTTAAACATATCGAAAGTGAGTAATTTTGAGGAATTCAAAATGCTCAAATTTAAACAAATTCTAATTAGTAAATTATCTCTAAACCCAATTTAATTTTTAGCAAAAGGAAATAATGTAGCCAAAAAATCATTATTTATTTGCAACGATACTATAGTGAATCAAAATAAGTGCTACCAAGGGGCAATCAAATACTCATTCATTAAAGCAAGACGTTCTTGACTAAATACTACCTTCAGAATAACTTTTATTACTATAGTTATTTAGTTACCATTTTTTATCAAGAACTTACTAACACTTAGTAATTTTTTAAGTGTAACCCACCATTTTCAGACTTTAGAGGTCCACCTTAACAATGCTTTCGAATTGGATAGTCAAGGTCTAGAATTGATCTAAGAAATCTTATCCATTTCTAGAGTTTGAGTTGTTCTGAATCTCATGTTACGACTCTCTGAGGGGATGGCCGTTTTTTAAGTGACTAGCAAAGGTTTCCTAAAGTTAACAAGTAGGCATAACATAAGAATCTCACGGTTCAAGCTAACAGAAGAGATCGTAGGACATGTTGACACATGTTCTTCACCCATTTGCTATGAACTACTTCCCCTATTCACCTTGCTATAGATCTATGCAAACAGTTTCTGAAGGAGGTCACTCCCAAGGTGACAGGAAGCCGAGCATGAATCTCATAGTGTGAACTTTTAGGGACGTGAGAGTTAAGAATAATATATCGTATATGTTATTAATCCCCTATTAAAGTGTTCTAAATGTTTGGGTATATATTTTTACTTGGGCATATTTCGGCTAATAAACACCCTAAGTCTATGTGATTTATCCAAGTATAACGTTTATATTTGGATTTAACATACGATGTTTAGGTGGACAAACCAGTTTTTAAACCTTGCACTGCTCACGCATGCTCATAAAACCGACTAACTGAAGGAAATCGGAAACGCGATTTCCGTGAGCAGTGGAAGTAAGGCAATTCTAAATTGCAATCATGAATGAACATAACATTTACAATCGACTTCGATACAGATAGTTATGCAAATATACAAAGAAATTACAGCATGAACATCAAATGTACAGAAGGAAAAACTGTACTAACAAAGGCAAAAACGTCTCCACGCTCCGATGCACACTTTATTGATCACAGCAAGCATGAGCGCCCGATCTACACAATCGCAACACCACACCAACACTTCGCGCTCATCCTCAACGATCTCCCCAATCACGAACTCCTCCGTAACAACGAATGGCTTCCGTAGCACAACGAACAGCCTCTGAAAAATTTCGACAGTGTCAAATTGAGTCTGACACCATCAACAAGGCGATCTTGGTATTCTTGGTGTGAGAATCCAGATGGTGGGCTCTTTTCGGACTTGGTCTGAGGCAGATGAACGGAGAACAACGATCACGTACACGACTGGGCAAGTGGGAGAAATGTCGGAGACATATCGTATAGGTCAATGCCTAATCGTTTAGAATAAAACATGCGATCATATATGCAAAAGGCTACGCGATCGTTTAGCTCTATCGTTTAACTCGGCAGATCTACACGATTGTTTACCTTGGGCCAGCGATCGTCTAGCAAAAGCTCTGCAATCATTTAGTAAACACTGGCATGATCGTTTAAGCACCTGCATGATCGTGTACCTAGCCTAGCCGTTGTTTAGTAAATCTGTATTTACTTGACGACTTCCGTGAGTTTCTTTTTGCCAGAGAGAAACTCAAAAACATTTTTTCAAACTTTTAATGAAAAACCTCTTTTTTAAAAAAAATAGAAAACCGATTTCCTTTTAAAACTCATGTTTTACCATGATCAATAACCACCCACTACATTTGGTTATTTAAAGAAAAAATATTAATTATCTAATAATTAATATATTATAATATAAATGATAATCAACTTATATACTATATTATAACCTATAGTTTTAATCAAATTCTCATCTCATGAAACATATAAACCATAGTTCTTTTTCTAATCCATGGTACTTAATGTAAATCTCATTTACATCAATCTTTCGCTAGATGTATCTTATACATCATACCGATTATATCACATATAATCGAAAAACCTGTCAATTTGAACATTTCAAATCAACACCAAGAACTTGATCCTTCAACAGAATCCAAGCTACCAAGGGGACCTCATGGACCTGTAGATCCGAAGCTCTAATTGTACGTGAATAACTGACTAAACTCTTTAGCTCTTAAGTACAGCTGGGCCAATAATTTTTATTCTCCTATAGTTACATCTGTCTGCTTAAGTACCCCTGATCCCTCTAATGAACATAAATCATAGTCCTACTATGACTGAGTCTTCTCTTCCAAAAAAAAAGCTGTGGCCACTATGTTCAAGCCCCGGAATCAGCCCTTAAGGGAGAAATCTCTCTACTTATCCCTACTTCGGGAAAGAAGTGAATTCCATATTGTGGATTGAGTTCCCAGCTCCTAGATCAGACAAGTCCCCAAAAAGATAGGCATGTTGAGTTAACAATCTGGCCACTCTCACCCATACTAATCAAAGGAGTGCCCTCAAAGGTAGAAGTTCATAAAACCCTCAGGATATAGGTCGTGTCACCTATGGTCGTTTAGGTGAGATGCAAGTCTCTAGTATCAACAGCGTTATATATAGAGTCTAGTCATCTCATGGTCCAGGTCTTATACAAACTTTTTGTATAGGACACCCCCGCTCCACGTCTTCACACGAATGATCAGGATCTACCATCTGTAGTAGTTTACAACACTTACTAACCTCTACAAAGTGGGTCGTATTCGTAGTGTCACCAGAATTAGGTATCCCACCTTAATCCTTATACTATAGACCGATTTAAGTTATCACTTAAGGCATGATCCACTTGTATATCACGTATACATGCTTAAGTTCACATAAGATAACCAAGGAGCTTTGTTTATTGGATATGGGTAAATGCCAGAATTAAATAACACTTATTTTATTCATTTAACAATGTGTATCTTTACAAAACAACGAGACTCCAGGAGAATTAGGACACCAATCCCAACAATCTCCCACTTATCCTAATGACTCGGGAGACTAATGCACAATACAATATAAAAATGTACAATATACAATAAACTAGGGCATACCCCAGTATCTTCTCCCACTTGCCCTAGACAAGATGCTGCATGTCCCACAGACCCAGACTCTCCAAGTGACCCTCGAACACTTTAGCCATGAGGGCCTTTGTAAAGGGATCAACAATGTTGTGCTCCGATGCGATCTGCTCGACTATCACATCACCACGATGTACAATCTTTCTGATCAGGTGATATTTCCATTCTATGTGCTTACCTCGACGATGACTCCGAGGCTCCTTCGAATTTTTCATAGCCCCACTGTTATCACAGTAAATAGTGATAGGCAAATCCATATTTGGAACAACTTTGAAATCTGTAAGGAACTTCCTCAGCCAAACACCCTTTTTAGCTGCTTCACAAGCCGCTACGTATTCGACTTCCATAGTGGAGTCTGTGATGCATCCTTGCTTGATGCTTCACCAAACAACAGCCCCTCCATTCAGAGTAAACACTAACCCCGATGTCGATTTGCAAGAATCTTGATCGATCTAAAAGTCAGAGTCCATGTATCCTGTAAGGATCAGATTCTTATCTCCATACATAAGCATGTAGTTCCTTGTTCTCTGAAGATACTTGAGGATCGTCTTGACCACCGTCCAGTGATCAAATCCTGGATTAGACTGATACTGACTGAAAATCTCTACTGCATAGAAAATGTTGGGTCTGGTACATAACATTACATACATAAAGCTTCCTACAGTAGAACCATAGGCAATCCTTCTCATATTCTTAACGTCTTGAGGTGTCTTAGGACACTGATCCTTAGACAGAACGATTCCATGCCTGAAAGGTAATAAACCCCTCTTGAAATCCTACATCCTGTGCCTGATCAACATTTGATCAATGTACGATGCCAGAGACAGGGCTAACCGTTTTTTCTTGTGATCCCGAATGATCTGGATCCCGAGAACATACTGTTCCTCACCCAAAACTTTCATTTAGAATTGGGCAGCTAACCAAATCTTAATGTCAGCCAGATATCCCATATCATTCCCAATGAGTAGGATATCATCCACATACAGTACGGGAAAGCTACTGAGCTATTGATGATCTTCTTGTAAACACAAGGCTCATCAACATTCTGGTCAAAGCCAAACAACTTGACAACAATGTCAAATCTGATGTTCCAAGATCGAGATGCTTGTTTCAGCCCATAAATGGACCTATTAAGCTTGCAAACTCTTTTCTCTTGATCTGGAACTACGACTCCTTTAGTTGAGTCGTATAAATGGTCTCCTCAAGATTACCATTCAGAAAGGCAGTCTTGACGTCCATTTGCCATATTTCATAATTATAAAATGTGGCTATGGACAGGAGAATCCTGATAAACTTAAGCATGACAACAAGTAAGAAAGTTTCCTCATAGTCAACTCCCTTAACCTAGGTATAACCCTTTGCCACGAGCCTAGCCTTAACGGTTTGCACCTTTCCATCTACACCTCTTTCGTTTATAGATCCATTTACACCCAATAGGTTTTACCCCATCAGGTGGATCAACAAGCTCTCGGATGTTATTGAAGTACAAAGACTCCATTTTCTGGTTCATGGCCTTAACCCATTCATCTTTGTCAATATCCTTCATTGCTTTCTTAAAAGACAACGAATCCTCGACCTCATCATTCGTAATGACTTTGGGCTTCAGTCAAACCCATGTAGCGATCCCATGGGTTCATAACCCTCCCACTATGTCGAAGCAGTCTCAACTCTTGAGCTGGTTGACCAGACGTCCCAACCTTAACAACTCTTGTTGATCTGTGGGCCTATTCAACAACTCTTGTTGAACCCTCAACAGTCTCAGTCTTACTTGAGATCTCACGTAACACGAACTTACTTCGTGCTTATGATTCCTCATGTGATTTTCTTCCAAGAAGATAGAATTAATGGAAAGAAACACTTTGTTCTCACTCGGATCATAGAAGTATCCTCCTCTCATTTCCTTGGGGTAGCCCACAAAGAGGTAAACCTTCGAATGCAGTTCCAACTTCTTTAAGTTAGCCACTAGCACATGTGCCGGGCTTCTCCAAATCCTAAAGTGGCGTAAACTACCTTTACGGCCTCTCCATAACTCAATAGGTGTTTCAGAAACACTTTTTGAGGGAACGTTGTTCAGGATATAACATGCAGTCTGCACTGCATAACCCCAAAACGAGTTTGGAAGATGAGTATAACTCATCATAGACCGAACCATGTCCAACAAGGTCCTGTTTCTCCTTTCTGATACACCATTCTACTGAGGTATACCTGGGGCCGAGAGTTGGGACGTAATCCCATGTTCTATCATATAATTCTGGAATTTGAGGTCCATATACTCTCCACCACAATCAGATCGTAGTGTTTTTATCTTCTTGCCTAACAAGTTTTCAACTTCAGCCTTATACTCCTTGAACTTGTCAAGAGCTTCAGACTTACGTTGCATTAGGAAGAGATACCCAAACCTTGAATAATCATCTATGAAAGAGATGAAATATTCATACCCACCTCGAGCTCTAACATTCATCGGACCACAGAGGTTTGAATGTACAATCTCCAAGACTTTCTTGGCTCTGTAACATTTTCCAGTAAAAGGTCATTTGGTCGTCTTGCCTTCGAGGCATGTTCACATACCGGCAAGGAGTTTTCTTCTAAACTCTTTAGAAGTACACTTTTCACCAACTTCTCAATCCTATTGAGGTTGATGTGACCTAACCTTAGATGCCAAAGATGGATGTTTTCCTTTGGAGAAACCTTTGGTCTTTTAGCTGTTGTTGTCGTACAGAACATTTCAATGTTAAAAAAGGCTTTTATGACTAGTGGCCTTAGTACATATAAGTTATTTTCCATTGAACCATAAACAATCTCCATTCCATTCTTGAAAATAAACACTTTATTCTCAGAAAAGGAGACGATATAGCCTTGTTCAATGAGACAAGAAACCGAGAATAAGTTCCTCTTAATATGAGGAACTACAAAAACATTATCCAGTAACAGATAACGTTTCTTATCAATAAATAACTTCAGCTTGCCTACAGCAACAGTTGAAACAACCTCACCATTACCAACTCGAAGAGTCATCTCTCCCTGTGGCAACGTTTTCCAGGAACCAAATCCTTGGTAAGAGAAACTAACATGATTGGTAGCACTTGAATCAAGGATCCAGGCAGAATCATCATTCTCTACCAGACATGTCTCCAAGACCAATATATCATAATTACTGTCTTGTCTCCTCTTTTGGAGAGTAGTGGGATGGAGATCGTTTTCCATGAAATTCGTTTCACACGATTCTTTCCACTGTAATAAACCGATCATTTTTAAAAACTTTAAATGGGAATACTAACAAGTTGCTGAAAAGAAAAACACATTGACCTACGTTAGGTTTTAAGTAAATACCCGTTGTGAACAAAACAACATCCAATAAGATTTTAACAAAACTAACATGAACTCTGTGTGATATCTAGTTTTGCAATGACGCTTCAAAGGTTTAGGACAAAAACTGCCGAAGGGAGGTTAGTTATCCCTTTTCTTAATTGAGAAGATCTCAACCAGTCATTAATACCAGAACAACTCTTATTCCCATAACGACAAGCCATCATTGATTTGGCCAAGAGATCATTAACTTACTTAACAATCTCCCATAAGTGTGACATGCCATTTTAAGCCCTAGAGGTCCATCCCAAAAGGCCAATTCGAAGGGAAAAAATTCGAATGGAGCAAAACCTAAAGCGACCCTATCCATCTCTGGAGTTCACCTTGATATTGACCAACTGCACAAAACCCATCCGAAAGGGGCCACATCGAAGGCGACACGAGGGCGTACAGAATGATCTCAAGGTATGAACCAATGATAGAGACCATAGGACGTGTTGGCACACACCCTTCACCCACTTACTATAAATACTCTCTTCGTCCACCTTGATATTGACTCATGGAAACACCATCCAAAGGGGGATGCATCCTGGGCCATCTCGAGGCCATGTATGAATCTCACGGTGTGAACATATAGGGAGAAACATGAGTGGAATCATAAACATATCTAATACGCCTCCTCCTCCCACTGCGTATTCTATAACCTAGGGTTTAGTCTACTTAGAAAAAACACAGCTAAGGATTTCAACTAAGTGACTTTTAGGTTTTCCCAATAGTAACATTTACCTTGGATAGTTGAACAACTTTTGATCATCATCCATTAAACTCTTTAACGAAGTTTTTAACCAAAATGTCGCTTGCTTGTTGAAAATCTATCTAATTCACCTTTCCAGATAGGTTCCTAGGTAGGGGTGTTACGTTTCCATCAACTTAAGAACCCCAGCCTAGCCAGAACCCGCCTTAGATAAAAGGCCACTTATAGATAGGTTTACAATAAATTTAATCTTTTATTCCAACCAATTTAATCCTATTAAACCGATTTTAAAAGATTCATCTAGGTTACTAAACTCTTTAGAAGCAAATGAACTTAGGTCTATCTCAATCCAATTTTTAAAACCTTTTTAAAAAACTTGAGTTTACCCTAAGTTCGCATGCAACTCTGAATTGATTTTAGGTTTAATTTCCTTTATAATACTTATAAACGGAAAACAACCACGACAATGCGAAGCTAACACATGCAAAGCCTTCATAACTCTTATAAACGGCCTAAGTGTCATGCTCAATGTATTGTCCATTCATTGCAACTTCTTTTATATAACACTTATACAAAACCGCAATGAAACAAGAAAAACATACTTCCATTCACCCTTAGACTATAACATTTATAATAAAAAGATGATGCATGATAATGCTCAATGCATGTAAAATATAACTCTTATATTTCATGATGCATGCACATGCTTTCAAGTAATTTCTCCATGCAATATTATAACATTTATAATAAATGATGCATGAATAATTGCACAATCTAAGGTGGGTTTTTAACTATATGACAAACACTTTGACATATAAGCACCATACATCACATGTATAAGCAATAAAAGTTTATGAACCGGGTAAAATTTCCTTAAAACACAAAAGGGAAAGCTAACTATTACAAAGACAAGGAGTCTCTGGTTCAAACAGACGAATAGGGTCTTGAATCGCTCGGCAAAGAATTGCTTCTCCAACCATCCATCGTGTACTAAGCACCCTACGATCGTCTACATGATAAAACAAACTATTTGCTCTATCGCTTACCAGCGCTCCCAGAGCTAAACGATCGTTTAGCACGCTCCACACAACGCCTGTCTCTTATACACATCTAGATGTGTATAAGAGACAGCTCTAGAGTTAAACGATCGTTTAGCATCTACTATACGATCGTCTAGAAAAATCCAAATGATCATTTAGATATTACAACACGATCGTGTACCTTTACTAAGCGATGAAGCCTGAAGTACACGATCGCTTAGCGCGCTCCGCACAACGCTCACCTTCCGCGATCATCTAAGCGACTACGATGCTGCGAAGCACCATCGCCTAAGCGATCGCTTAGCTAGCGTCTCCATATCGCATACGGTAGTAACTAAGCGATCGTTTAGTTATTAGTGCACGATCGTGTACCTTTACTAAGTGATGAAGCCTGAAGTACACGATCGCTTAGCGCGCTCCGCACAACGCTTTACTTCCGCGATTGTCTAAGCGACTACGATGCCGCGAAGCACCATCGCCTAAGTGATTGCTTAGCTAGCGTCTTTGTATCGCATACGTGCAATCGCATAGGTAGTAACGAAGTGATGAAGCTTGCTAACTACACGATCGTCTAGCGCGCGCCTTCAATTAAACGTCAGCATCGCATGCTCCCACTATAATCGTCTACCTCCAGCGCTTGCGCGATCGCACAACCAATGCTACGCGATATGGTAAAGCCCCATCGCTTAGCATTAGCTAAACGATCGTTCAGAAAATACTACACGATCGTCTAAAAAATATCTAAATGGCCGCTTAGTAAAATCCATACGATCGTTTACCTGAGGCTACACAATCCGATCAACGCTTGATCTTCTTCTTCATTGAGAACTGTATCATCATACGCCAAAGCTTCATCACAAACAACTCGATGAACTCGAACTTTTTGAATTACAGACTCGATTGCAAAGTTAATTTTTCCCAAAAACACAGGGACGCTTACAATTAACACTTTATAATAACGAAAGCTTTAACAAAAAGGCAATTTAAACCCTAAACATTCATCAAATTCATCCACAAATGCAAAAAACGGTTAACTAAAAATGCAGAAACCCACCACGACTGTAAAAACCGTTCAATTCAGATATGTAATTTGGAATATCAGAGAACCTGACTCTGATACTAATTGAAGGAAATCAAAAACGCGATTTCCGTGAGTAGAAAAAGCAAGAAAATTCCAAATTACAATCATGAATGAACATAACATTTACAGACGACTTCGATACAAACAGTTATGCAAATATTCAGAGAAATTACAGCATGAACATCAAATGTACAGAAGGAAAAACTGTACTAACAAAGGTAGAAGCATCTCCACGCTCCGATGCACACTCTGATCGATCACAGCAACCACGAACGTCCGATCTACACGACCGTAACACCGCACGAACACAACACGAACACTTTCGCGCTCCTCAACGATCTCTCGGTCATGAACTCCTCTGCAACAACAAACGGCCTTTGCAGCAACCACGAACGGCCTCCAGAAAACCTCGACAGTGTCGACTTGAGTCTGACACCACCAACCAAGTGACCTTGGTATTCTCAGTGTGAGAATCTAGAGGGTGGGCTTTGTTCGGACTTGGTGTGAGGCAGACGAACGGAGGAAACAATGATCGCGTACACGACTGGGCAAGTGGGAGAAGTCGGAGACCTATCGTATAGGTCGATACCCAATCGGTTAGATAAAAATATGCGATCGTCTAGCAAAAGCTATGCGATCATTTAGCTCTATCGTTTAACTCGTTGCAGACTTTATACGATCGTTTCCCTTGAGCCAGCGATCGTCTAGCAAAGCTATGTGATCGTTTAGTAAACACTGCACGATCATTTAGCTAGCACCTGCATCATCGTTTACCTAGCCCAGCCGTCGTTTAGTAAATCTGTATTTACTCGACGACTTCCGTGAGTTTCTTTTCACCAGAGAGAAAACTAAAAACACTTTTTCAAACTTTTATGAAAAACCTCTTTTTTAAAAAAATAGAAAATCGATTTCCTTTTAAACTCACGGTTACCATGATCAATAACCACCCACTACATTTTGTTGTTTAAAAAAAAATATTAATTATTTAATAATTAATATTATTATAAATATAATTGATAACCAATTTATCACACTATATTTATAACCTATAGTTTTAATATTTTATCTCATGAAACATATAAACTATAGTTCTTTTTCTATTCCATGGTACTTAATGTAAATCTTATTTACATCAATCTTTCACTAGATGTATCTTATACATCATACCGATTATATCACATATAATCGAAATACCTCTTTTCAATTTGAACATCTTAAATCAACACCAAGAACTTGATCCTTCAACAGAATCCAAGCTACCAATGGGACCTCATGGCCCTGTAGATCTGAAGCTCCAATGGTACGTGAATAATTGACTAAACTCTTTAGTCACGGGATCCACCATCCGTTAACTACCAGGCACTCCACTAAAGACCGACAGCTGAACTCTCCTCACTACACATATATTATGTGTCCATCTTAACTAATCAGCAGTGTAACAACCCTTCACAGATCACTCTTAAGTACAGCTGGGCCAATAACCGTTATGCTCCTATAGTTACATCTATCTCCTTAAGTACCCCTGATCCCTCTAATGAACATAAACCATAGTCCTACTATGACCGAGTCTTCTCTTCCAAAGAGAAGCTGTGGCCACTATGTTCAAGCCCTGGAATCAGCCCTTAAGGGAGAAATCTCTCTACTTATCCCTACTTCGGGAAAGGAGTGAATTCCATATTGTGGATTGAGTTCCCAGCTCCCAGATCAAGTCCCCAAAAAGGTAGGCATGTTGAGTTGGCAATCTGGCCACTCTCACCCATACTAATCAAAGAACCGCCCTCAAAGGCAGGAGTTCACAAAACACTCAGGATTGAGGTCGTGTCACCTATGGTCGTTTAGGTGAGATGCAAGTCTCTAGTATCAACGACGTTATACATAGGGTCTAGTCATCTCATGGTCCAAGTCTTATGCAAACTCTTTGTATAGGATACCCTCGCTCCACGTCTCCACACGAATGGTCAGGATCTACCATCTGTAGTAGTTTACAACACTTGCTAACCTCTACAAAGCGGGTCATATCCGTAGTATCACCAAGATTAGGTATCCCACCTTAATCCTTATACTACAAACCAATTTAGGTTATCATTTAAGGCATGATCCACTTGTATATCACATATACATGCTTAAGTTCACATAAGATAACCAATGAGCTTTGTTTATTGGATATGAGTAAATGTCATAATTAAATAACACTTATTTTATTCATTTAACAATGTATATCTTTACAAAACAACGAGACTCCGGGAGAATTAGGACACCAATCCCAACATTAACAATGCTCAGTATATTGGCTAAAATTTTTAGGTAGGAGGTGTTACTTTAACTGTCAACTTAAGTAACTCCAGCCTTAGACAGGATTATAGCCGATTGAGTTTGTAACCTCGTTTTATAAGATAACGACCTATTTTAACTGTTTAAAATAGTTGTTATTCAATCTAAGTGAGTGAGCACCTTATCTTTGTTATAGGTTTTAAATGTCTAACTCATTTTATAACCCTTATAGAACGATAGACATGCTATAACAAGTGTTTAAGCATTCCATACATTAATATAACAATTATATTAATTTTATGAAACCCTAATCATGTATACTATATACATTATAACCATTCTATAACATATATCAATGCATAAAACATACTTTCCTATAGTGGGATTTTAAATCTACATGGTATACAATATGCACATATATGTTTAATTTAAATATAGCATCACATGCATAAAATATTTAAACAACACTGATATTGACCAACTTTGGAATCCTAAGCAAGCAAAACTAATTTATTACAAAAATAAATTAAAAAATAGCTCCAGGAAGCCTCTGAACCGCTCGAATCGACCCAAACCGAACCCTAACCACTCGAACTGGCCCTCCAAAGCTCCAAAAGAGGCTGAATCGGTCTAAACTAGGTGGAACTGGACCCCAGGCCATCGCTCGCATGAACCAATTCATGGACACGCATGTTTCTAGGTAAGGATGGGCTGCGTCGCGACCCTGTCTGGCAGTAGTTTCTTCTCCATATTTTCCAACTGAGCTTGCTTGCTTCAATCTTCAATTACAACCTAGTTTCAACTCTATAACTCTAATAAAATTACAAACCCTTAGTCATACATTAAAGCTCATCAACCAGGAGCCAATTATAAATTTAACAACATAATCAAAGAGAAAACTAATACCAAAGTTGGATTGAAAACCATATCAATCACCAAACATGCATTGCTAGAAATTCACCCACCAAATCAAATTAGTGTTAATTGAGTACTTAAATCATGCTCTGATACTAATTAAAGAATTAAATATGCAAAATGCGGAAGCTAACAGAATCATTAAGCACTCTAATTACACTTAATTTGAGTTACAAGTATGCTACAAAACAGTTTTTCAAGTAAAAGGGTTTCAAACATGTATACCTTTGAAGAATCCCTCTTGATCCTTATTGTACCCTGTGAATTTGACCTTCAAATACTTAGTAGACTACCAATAAGAGCTTCTTTACTATTCTCAGCTTTGGATTTGAGTGGTGAAACTCAGAATTGAGATGGATTTCAAGTGAGAAGGAAAGGGTTTGAGAGAATTTCATAAAAATTCAGAATTTTCAAAAATTCAACATGCAAGCTCTCTCCCATTTTAAAATTGAAGTTCTTTTAATAAGTTAAAGCATGCAAGCACTTAGTCTTTGAGCTAATTGACACCTCAATTAGCACTAAGTGAGTAGTCAAAGTGTCAAAATGTGGAAAACTCCACTACCAACTTCAAAAGTTGGAAATTTAATCTTAGACAAAGGTCACTTATAGATATATTTGTTATAAATTTAATCTTTTAATATTGACTAATTTAATCCTATTAAACTAATTAAAAGATTGAACTCATTTCTAATCTTAATAGAAATAATGTGATCATAGGTCTATTGTGAATCATATTTTAAACTATTTAAAAAATATTTTTTAACCTATTTGAGCATGCAATTATTTATTATAGATCTTAATTTCTAATTTTATTTATATATAACTATTATAAAGAATAAATAAAATAAATTAAAACCTAAGATTAAATCTAAATGACATACTATAACATTTATAAATTACCTAAAGTAGTGTCACGCCTCATGCAATCTCATTTTCATTATTTTACATACATATGATTTATATATTAAAGTAATGAAAATAAATTAACAACATTCAACCATACATATAAACTGTATATTATAACCATTATAATATAAATGATGTATGGTAGTGTTATTAATACATGCAAATATATATTATAACTCTTATATTATATGATGTATGGGCATGCTATTACTAAATTGTTCAACTATATTATAACATTTATAATAATCATGATGCATGAATTATGCATAAACTATAGTGGGATTTTCTCCTTATGACTTACATTATGACATATACAACAAGTTTCAATCGTACAACCAATGCATAATTTAAAAAAAATAAATAAAACACATTATTGGATCGGGAGTGACTTTCTAACAATTAATTAAATTAATATAATGTTTATATTATTTAATTAATTAAAAATATAAATTATTACAATAATAATAAAGAAAACCCAACAACAGAATCGCTTGGACCGGACCAAGATGTCGAACCGCTCGCAAACCGGACCATCTACGTGAACCACTGCAAACCAGGCAAACTCGCACTCTAGTGCATCTCGAACCACCGAGGTGTTGTGCCCTAGTTCTGCGGCGCTATGGAAACTCTTTCCGTCGTGTTGCGTCGAAGCATCGTAGTGCCGTTGTATAGAGTAGCTTCTGTACAGTGTGATTTTTGCATCTATCTTCTCCGTTTTGGCTCCAAATTTGGCCTCGTCACTTCTACATCTTCCTCGGAACAACCACGAACAACCCGAACGATTAAAAATACAGACTTCATTGAAATTTATACCTAAAACAACGAGTCCTTACAAACCAAATTTGAAACAAATAGTAAAAAGAAAGAACAATCTTGAAACATTCACAATGTGCAAAACTCCAACATTCATCATCATAAATGAAGAAAAAAAAATAGTACCCACCACTACTCTGAATTTTAATTCTGAAAAATTGAAATTTGGAACTTAAAAACCATGCTCTGATACTAAATGAAAGTTTGTGAAAATCGCAATAGAATCATGATCGTGTCCCAAAATCAATTTTCACGTAAAGATAAAATTTACTGAGAACGAAAACCATTATGCATTAATAATTGCAGCTTCCTTTAACTCAAGAAATGAGGAATTAGGGTTTAGGAAAACATACCTTTGAAGACACAACAAATTTCTTCACATAATTCCTCTTCTAACAGACTTTTCGGTCTCTCTTAAGATAACGAACTTGCCAAAACAATAACTCAATTCAACCTCGAACAACACCACAATGTTAACCTTGATATTCTCTTTTGGGATAAGAGTCCACAAAAGTTGTGGGCTCTGTGTTAATTTTAGGAGAGGGAGAAAAAGGTTTTGAGAAAGAATCAAAATGCAGAATGAAGAAGACCCTTGAGAAGGCAAAGAACTTCTCAGTATCAACAATGAAGAAGCAATTCTGCACCATCACTTTTCCACGATTGAAGACAGAAAATTAAGCGGTGGCGATGGAAGAGGGGAATTATTTTCGTAACTCCCTCATTTAATTTAATTAAAAAAAATAAATTAAAAAACTAATTTTTTAATTTAATAAATAATATATATAACTATATAATAACTAACTTACTATACAATATATATTAAACTATATGTATATCTAATATAACATATATAACATATAGCTTATATTATATCAAATTTAATATAACGTATCGTTTGAAATTCTCTCATTAAACTTATAGTATTTAATATGAAACAAATTCAAATGAAATTTAACCTATAGTATTTAAATGTATCATATTCATATAATTAATATTTGGATCATATTCAAATATTGATTTCCTCTCAAATAAAACTTTATATTATAATGTATCAGATACATTATATTAATTATATCAAATATAATTAATTCCTTCAATTAGTTTGAACAATTCAAATTAACCCAAAATTAATTTGATTCTCAATAATCCCAGTTGAGATACCGAGGGGACCTTATGGACCTATATATTGAAGCTCCAATGGTACTTGAATAATTAATTAAACTCTTTAATTAAATTACCCAACTTTCATTAACTACCGGTCACTCCACTAAAAACCGACAACTGCACTCTTCGTACTACATATATATTTATGTGTCCATTAGATGTAACCAATCAAAGGTGCATTGACCCTTCACAAATTGCTCGGAAGTACAGCTAGACCAAAATTATTGTTTTTCCCTTATAGTTACATATAACTCCTTAAGTACCACTGATCTCTCTAACGAACAATAATTCATAGTCCAACTATGACCAAACCCCTCTCGAGCCAAGAGAGGGTGTGGTGTCACATGGTTTAAGCCCGGAATCAGCCCTTAAGGGAGCAATTTCTCTACTTATTTTAACTATAGAAAAGAAGTGAATTCCTTCTTGTATAGCTGTATTCCCAACTCCCAACCAGACGAATCCCCAAAATGGTAGACATATTGAGTCGATTTAACTGGCCACTCTCACCCATGCAGATCAAAAGATCGCCTTCATAGGCAAGAGTTCACAACTCACTCAAGATTCAGGTCAAGTCACCTATGGTCATCTTGGTAAAACGTAAGTCTCTTCTATCAACAGTGTGATATAGAAAGACTATTCATTTCGTGGTCTGATCTTATACAAACTCTTTGTATAGAACACTCTCGCTCTTATATCTCCACATGAATGATCAAGATCAAATCATTTGTACCACTTTACAATAATTGTAACATCTACGGAGTGGGACGTATTTGAAGTGTCACCAAGATAAGGTACTCAACCTTATCCATTTACTACAGACCATTTAAGTTATCTCTTAAACATAACCCAACTGTATATCTCCATATACATGTTTAAGTGATAAAAGATAACCTTGGATCTTATTTATTGGTTTTGTGGGTTAATGCTACTAAATGTCAAATAAAATGCCTCGAATTTTATTAGATAAATAAATTGTTTGTACATTACAATTATAAACTACAGAATCCACGGGATTTAAAGCATCAACCACAACAGTTTAAATATTGTGTGGAGTGGGTTGAGATTAATTATCTTTCTTTTAAAGTTCAACTTTTGGTTTCGGTGTGTTTATGGTGGTTTTAGGTTGAGCACATTTAGCCTTGGAAGTGTGTTCATTTTCTTTGCTTTGTAGGATTGTAGGATTCACCTTATGGTTTTTGTTTGTTTGTGGAAGTTTATGAATTTTCAATGTTGTGTGGGGTGGGTTGAGATTAATTTTCAAATAAGGGGTTGAGAGTTCTTATTACATTTAATCTTGATATATGTAAAACGTGCACTAATGAATGTAATTGTAGGTAAACTACTATTTCGGAGATGTTGTTTGGAGATGTTGTTGGAGATGCAGTTTGGAGATGTCATCACACTTCTTTCTATGTATTCCTCAAGACATTTTTTTGTAGACCATCTTGTTAACTTTTCTCTCTTTTGTGTAATAAAGAATAATACTATCGAATTTGTGTGTTTGTTTTGTTTCTTATGTGAATGCGTTTGATTTTCTTAATAATGTTCTAAATTTTAGGTTATTCAGATAAAAATTTAAAAAAAAAAGAAAAGAAAAGAAAAACAAAGACTTGCATAGTGCACAATTTCCCAACTCTACTATCTCCAGACAGCTAGTAAATTGTCGAAAGTTTGATTGCAGAAATTGAGTTTATGAATCAAACTCCCGATGGCCTGAACTCCCAACGACATTTATACAAACGACGTTGTATGAGTGTCGGGAATTATCCTTAACTCCCAACAGTATGTATTTAGGCATCGGGAGATTTCTAACGAGTATATCAAAACCAAATTCTCGACGACTATTTGGTCATTGGGAGTTGGTCTCCTGAAGCGTTTTTTTTTTTTTTTTTTACCATTTTTCAGTGATTTCAAGCGTTGAAAAAGTGGTGTTTTCTTATAGTGATTTCAGCCAAATCCGGCCATCTAGAGGTAAGTTTCTTCTTATTTTATTTTTTCGTATGATTTAGGTTAGGGATTTTCCTATTTTTCGTATGTTCAAGTTTGCTAAGCTGTGATTCTTGGACTTAGAAATACACCAGTGTTATTTTTCCCTTATCATATTTGTGAGAACTACACAAGTACTTTGACCTTAAATTAAAAGTAACTTAAATTATTAGATTAGGATAAATTCAATATTTCCAATTCATATTAGCATTTGAGCCTACCATTGGGAAAAAAAGTATATATGTTGAAAATTGAAGTTGACATATTCAGTTTAACCCTAAACTAACAACCTAAGCTTTTTGATTTGGATATATATTTCTAGATTTTACCCATATTCAATTTAACCATAGAGTTTTTCCTTTTTTTTCTTTTTCTTTTGTTTCCTTTTCCTCCTTTAATGACTTCAAGTGAATGTGATTCTCTTAAGTTTAAACAAAGACGTGTCTGACCATATAAAAGAATCTTTGAAGAGTTTTTAACGATATTTTTAGAGCAAACTTAAAGCTAAAATTACTTTGTTTCATCAAGAAGAACAATGGGATGAATTGTTTGGAATTTAGAAATATGCTGAACATTTTTAAAAATCAATCAAATATTTATAATGTCTTTTAGGTTCGTAATCAGTAAGAAATAAGACAATTGTTACATTACAACTTTACCTTCAAGCTATGAAAGTTGAGTGATTCAATCATATTAACTCTTATCTTTTTTGGATGATATTTCTATCTAAAACACAACTCTTTATTTTACCATTGTTTTAACAAATATATGCACTAGTTTTAGTTAAATATCATGTTCCACTTGGGTTCATGTCTTCTTTGTTTAATTTCTTGATTTCTGGAAAGAATACTATAAGTGGTTGCTCATCAATGCTAGATTATGTTCATATAACCTCTCAGGTTTTATTTACTTTCATTTGTTTGTTACAAACTAAATCATTACATGCATAAAAAATTGCATACTTGATTTAGATAAAATTTTTATGTGTTTTTCTTTTGAGCATCTCTAAGCTTTTAATAAATTCATGATATATTTGAGTATATTTTTATACTCAAATCAATATAGTTTCTCAAGTGCTTTTCTTACTTCTGTAAAAATCCATAAACCTTCCAATTTGCCTAATTAATTAACTAAGTTTATACTTTTAAGCCTAGTGTCAACGATTTATAAAAGACTCAAACAAATTATAAAAAGAATTGGTTCATTATTCAAGTGTCAATGACTTTTTTAAACAATCAACCACAATTCATTGTCTAAATAATACAAGTTATAATTTGTTTTGGGTTATAAGTTGGTCAGAAAAGGTTTATTTTTAAGGATGAATAAAGAATGGATCAAACCTAGAAATAAGTTATCTGTCGAGTATAGAGAAGAGTGTCCTAGTTTTTAGATGTGGTAAAGTTTCATGGTAATGATTTCGGACAAACAAGATGTTCATGCAAGAATTGTATAAATTCAATGTGGGAAACATTAGATGGTGTGGAGCGATATCTATTAATATATGGACTATCTCCCTCCTATTGTGAATGAGTATATCATGGTGAGTCAGATAACTTATCTAGAGGTTTTGAAAGTCATGCAACTCATTCAATAAATAATGTTGAAGCAAATTGTATAGAGTACAATGTTGTTGAAGAAAATGAAATATTAAATCTTACAAATGATCTACAAGTTCCAATTGGAAATGAGGATGCAAATGAAGAAGAGATCGAGAATAAAATACCCTCTAATGGTCAAGAAAGAGATACGACAAACTTATTTGAGGATTTAATGATTGAAGTACGTAATGAACTTTACCCTAGTTGTTCACAATTTTCTTCTTTGAACTTTTTAGTGAAGTTAATGCATATCATAGTTCTCAATAGTTAAAGTAACAAATCGTTTGACATGTTGTTAAAATTGTTAAAAGCAATGTTTCCAACTGGCACCGCTATACCTACTTTTTTTTATTAAGCTAAGAGAAAAATGTGTGACTTAGAGCTAGGTTATGAGTCCACTCATGCGTGAAAATACGATTGTATATTATATTGGAAAGAATTTGCAGATTGGCAACAGTGCTCAGTTTGTGGCGTGTCTCGATATAAAGTTGACAATGGCAAGGATAAAAAAATCCCAGATAAATTTTTACGTCATTTTCCATTGATATCGAGGTTAAAGCGATAGTTTGCATCGAAAGAATGTGCTTCTGACATGAGATGGCATAAAGAGAAGCGAGTTCAAGTGGAGGATGCATTATGACATCTAGGTGATGCAGAATGGTGAAAATATTTTGATCGCGAATTTTCTCATTTTGCTTTAGACTCTCGAAATGTTCATTCAAGATTAGCTTTAGATGGATTTAATCTGTTTGGGAATATGAGTACTTAGTATAGTATGTGTCCTGTGATAATGTTCGTTTAGGGTTTGAATTATATTTATGAATTACCTAGTGTTGTTTCCGTTTGTTTGTGCTAAGTTTGGATGTTTGTTCATGAAGTTTGAATGTTGGGGGAGGGGGAGGGGTTGAATTGTATTTATTCATTGAGGTTAGATTTGACGTAGTTTGATTATTAGAATTGTTTTGTAGGACTCATTAAAATGGTATGCATTTATTCATGAAGGTTAGATTGGCTAAGTTTGGTTCCAAAGCTTGTGGTTCTTGTGCTTTGTTGGAGGGGGAAGGAGTTGAATTATGTTTATGAATTACCTAGTATTGTTTATGTTTGGTTACTACTTTTGTATGTTCTGTTCATGAAGTTTAAATGTTGGGGGAAGAGGGAATTGAATTGCATTATTTATTCATTGAGGTTAGATTTGACGTAGTTTAGTTATTAGAATTTATTTGTAGGACTTAGTAAATTAGTATGCATTTATTCATGAAGGTTAAATTGTTATGTTTATGAATTACCTAGTGTTGTTTATGTTTATAATGTTGTGTTCATGAAGTTTGAATGTTGGGAGGGAGGAGGGGGGTTGAATTTCATTTATTCGTCGAGGTTAGATCTCGAGTAGTTTAGTTATTAGTAGGACTCATTGAAGTGGTAAACATTTATTCATGAAGGCTAGATTGACCAAATTTGGTTCTTAAGCTTGTGGTTTTTGTGCTTTTGTTGAGGGAGGGGGTTGAATTTCATTAATTCATCGATATTAGATTTGGCATAGGTTGGTTATTAGAATTATTTTGTAGGATTTATTAAATTGGTATGCCTTTATTCATGAAGATTAAATTAGCCAAGTTTGGTTCCTAAGCTTGTGGTTCTTGTGCTTTTGTTCGGGGGAGGGAGGGGCCTTGAATTATGTTTATGAATTACCTAGTGTTGTTTATGCTTGTTTGTGCTAAGTTTGAATGTTGTGTTCATGAAGTTTGAGTGTCGGGAGGAGGGGATTGAATTTCATTTCTTCATTGAAATTAGATTGGTGTAGTTTGGTTATAGAATTGTCTCGTAGGACCCATTAAAGTGGTATGCATTTATTCATGAAGGTTAAATTGACCAAGTTTGGTTCCCAAGCTTGTGGTTCTTGTGCTTTTGTTGAGGGTGTGAGAGGGGGAGTTTGAAATATATTTATGAATTACCTAGTGTTGTTTGAATGTTGTGCTCGTGAAGTTTGGGATGGGGGGAGAGGGGGAGGGGATTAAAATGTAGATAGATTTGATGCTTTGCAGGAGCATTTTTTTGGAGTCATGAGCTCACTACATGGACATCACACTTTCTCCTATATGTACCTATCACATTATTATCTAATACACTTCTCTCTCTTTTATGTAGCAAATAATACTATGCATAACTTTTGTTTAATTTCAATGTATGTGAAAACTTTAGATTTCCTTAATTATTGTTGATTTGGGTTCAATTTTAGGTTATATAAGTCAAAATTTAAAAACAAAATCAAAAGCAATTAGTGGAATATAAAAAAAGTAGACCCAATCTCCCGATGATATCGTCGGAAGTAGGCATACCCCTCGACGAACTGCACAGGCATCAGGAGATTAAAAGAGAAAATCTGGTTGGTATAACAAACTCTAGATGACATTGACACCCTCGGGAGAGACATAACAACCGTCAACAAAACGATGACCCCATCGGGAGATACTACTACCTCCCGATGAGGTATATACACCATCGAGAGTTAGTATAAACTCCCGACGCATAAGCGTCGTGCATCGAGAAATGACTCCCGACTTTTATTTCCTGATTATTCTCCCAACACAGCTTTTGTTTGTCAGGAGATTATCTCCCGATGTTTGTAAGCTATATCTCAATGATGTTATAAGAAAATATTATATTCTTGGAGTGATTGAGGTCAAATTAAGATTCATGGAATCCATGTCTTTATTTTTTAAATGATGATTTTGGTCTCAATTCTATCTTTGTGAAAGATATTTCTTTGTAATATCCATAGAAACTTTTGTCAAACCTATCTTTCATTCTCATTTCTACAAAATTCTTTCTATGCATTTATTTACTTCATACTAATGTGAAATGTAAATATTACGATGAATGCTAAATATTACCTTTTTACCATGACAGTCGTCCAAGTTTCATGTTATCTTCATGAGGTCAAATGAGTACCTTCCAGTTAAAACAATATTCCTTTTATAATTCCTAAAAAAAAAAAACATTTTAGGATTGGAAAAGAAATTGTAATTGGAAAATATTTAGGTGTATCTTAGACTAATTCATTTTATGCATCTCATTCAACTATCCAACTATAATTTGTCATATATGTATATATATATATATACATATATAGTTGCTATCTGATTAAATATATGAATATGAATGCACCAATGTATCGATAATTTACTATTGATATAAAAAGTACATATTGTTATAATTTACCCAAAATTAGATTTGTTTTCTCTCTTTCAAAAATTATACTCTGGTCATCTCTACGCATTCTTTTTATTATTCTTCATTCTCTCCCTCTTTATCGTCGATATTGTGTCCATAAGATTCGATGGAGAGTTTAAAAAACGTGTAATCAAAATTATAGTCAAATTGCCTCAAAAGAAAAATATATTGTCTGTGGACTACCTTAGGTTCCCTACTATAAAAAGTTTGTACTTACAAAAGTTGAGATGTAGACACATGAGTTTAGAGTTTGTATACTTTATAAGGTCAACATATATATCCATGGTGGATAAACAAACTTGCATCCTAAATATGAATTTAACTTCTTTTTTAAGTATAATTGGGAATAAGGAAATTCAAACAATAGACCTCATGGTCATTAGTACACTTGTATGCCAGTTGAACTATGTTTGGTTCAACAAATATGAGTTTTTTTTTTTTTTTCGGTTAACTCTATACTACAATGAAGATTAGCTTTCTAGTAAAATACTCTCTCAGAATGAAATATAAACTATCCAATACAATTTTAATTTAATTTTTTTAAAAAAAATCAAATTGTAAAAGATGGCAAAAATGTCTTTAACCATCAAGTTATGCTTAGGTTGTCCAATTTGTTGGAAACATATCAAAGGTCACGCTGTGTGAAATGAAGGAATCAAATTTCCTGCGGAAGTGCATGAATGTCATGCAATTGGAATTGAAAAACTATAAAAAAATAGAGAAGCAAACATGCTAATCCATATGATAAACATTGAAATTCTAAACATGTTTTCTACTCAGAGTTTGAAGAAGAGAGAACTCACCCTTGTAGACTTACTCTTCTTTGCAAAAATTCCTCACCAAGGTCACAAACACAGGAAAACTTCTCCCGAACAAAACAACATGATCACCAGAATACCTGTTGGGCTAACCATTTTTCACAAGGCCTAAATACCCAAGATCAACGCTGGAAAGATGAAGAAAAGGCTCAGAAATATTCTGCCAAATCCTCGATACTTGGAACTCAATGCTCGACGTCTTCCTACTCGATCCTCGATGAGAATTCCCTTCTTCGTCTGACGAGTCTCTGTTAAATCCTTGATGGAACTTGATGACAATTGAACTAATACTCGATCATACTCGATGGTTTTTGAATGATACTTGGTGTGACTCAAAGGTGAAAATGATGAACTCAAAGCTACTCGATAGCGAAGAACGATGCACGATTGACTCGATATTTAGATTACTCAATGTGATTTGAATGATGAATGAATGGCGCGTGATTTTTAGTGAAGTAAACACTCGTATGAACAAGAAAAATAAGGCAAGAAGATAAAGACACAATGTTTATATGGTTCGGCAAGATTGCCCATGTCCACGGGAAGATCTAAATTCTGTTACTGATGAAGATTGCATATAGTTTATGTTGTTTACAAAAAACTAAGGAAAATGATGATAATACTCTTTGTGTTGAATATAAAATCAGTAGTATTTATAGAGTATACTAGTTGACCGTTTACAAAGTTAGCTATAAACAAATAAAAAACTGAGGTATTTGAGTCAAAGCTTCTTCAAATTCTCCATTTTGACTCTAATGCCTTCTAATCTTCTGATCTTCCTGATTCTGGTCGATTTGTCTACCCTGCGTCTAACAGCTCAAAGGCAAACTGTTCTAAACATTTAAACAATTTAAGCTTTGAAACAGGTTTTGTTAATATGTCAGTTGCATTGTCTGAAGTATGAACCTTTAAAAATTCTTGAACCTTTAAAAATTCTATCTCCCCTGTTTCAATTTTATCTCTAATGAAATGATACTTGATATCAACATGCTTAGTTTTAGTGTGGAATTGTAGATTTTGGGACAAATGGATAGCACTTTGTTTGTCACAGTAGAGTTTCACCACTGTTTGATCTATTCCAAAGTCTTTCAGTAATCTCTTGAGCCACAGTGCCTGTTTGATTGCTATTGTTAAAACCATATATTTAGCTTCTATTGTAAATAAGGCTACTATAGGCTGCAGTGATGCTTTCCATTTGATTAGATTAGAACCATAAAGGAAAAGGTAACCTGTTAAGGACCTCCTTTTGTCCAAATCACCAGCATAACCAGCATCCACATATTCATAAAGCTTTAAGTTTGGTTCAGCTGACCTTTGGTAGACTAGTCTTGAGTTTTTAGACCAAACCAAGTACCTTAGGATCCATTTAGTAGCCTCTTAGTGTCTCTTACCAGGATTAGACATATATCTACTAACTAAGCTAGCTGAATATGAGAGGTCAGGTCTGGTAGAAATCATTAAATACATTAGGCTTCCGACTGCTTGACTATAGGGTATGACAGCCATCTGTTTCTGATGTTCTTGGTCAGAATCTTTAGGAGAGTTAGCTGAAAAAATTTTAAAATGCTGAGCAATAGGTAAGCTCACAGGTTTAGCTTCATTCATGATGAACCTTTTAAGGATCTTCTCACAGTAAGACTAATTGATGGTTAGAATAGACTTCTCTTTGTTCCTTTGGATTTCTATTCCTGGAACTTTGCTTGGTTCTCCTATGTCCTTCATATCAAACTTCTTTAAGAGGATTTTAACATGGGTTAGATCTCTTTTGGACCTACCTGCCGGCAACATGTCATCTACATATATGAGTAGGTAAACCTTGTCCTTGTAAGAACCTGTATTTACATAAACACATAAGTCAAATGAACATCTTTTGAACCCAATGCTAGAAATATAGTCATCGAATCTCTTATACCAGCACCTAGGTGATTGTTTTAACCCATATATAGACTTGTTGAGTAAGCAAAAGAGATTTTATTTTCCTTTAACTTCAAATCTTTTAGGTTGCGTCATATAGATTGTCTCTTCTAGATGTCCATAAAGAAAACCAGTTTTGACATCTAGTTCATACAATTCTATATTATTTTAAGCAGCTAAGATAGAAGAAGTCTTATGGAAATCTGTTTGACAACAAGAGAGAAAATCTCAGAATAGTCTATTCCTTCCCTTTGAGTGAACCCCTCTGCAACCAATCTAGCTTTATACCTAGGCTTTTGATCACAGGATACTCCTTCTTTAAGTTTGAAAATCCATACAAGTTTGTAACCCTTTGGTAGAGGAACTAAAGACCAAGTGTCATTCATTTTTATTGAATCCATCTCCTCATTCATTGCTTCAATCCAATCTCTTGCATTAGCACCACTTGTTGCTTCCTCAAAGGTTGTTGGTTCTTGGTTAGTAAGAGCTACAACAATATTTAAAACCAGATTCATATCATTTTAGTATATCTAGCTGGAGGTGTGATAGTTCTCCTTTGTCTATCCCTATCTAAGACATACTAACTTAAATCAGGTTGTTCACATGTTGTCTTCTCATGTTCCCTTACATCTTCCTCAGGATCTCCTATGTCACTAGGTTGGTTAGACTCTATTGGTTACTCAGTTGGTAACTTCACCTTAATTCTTGTGTTGGATGACTCTTCTTCATCCTCAATATTTTTCTCCTTTTGCATAAACATCTTCTCTTCCCTAAAGGTGATGTCTCTGCTAACTATGAACTTCCTCTCAACCGGAAGCCACATTTTAACTTCTTGACACCCTCTGTAAAGCCTTTAAACATGCACTTGATTGCTCTGGCCTTTAACTTTCCTTTATTTTGGTGTACAAACCCTACACATCCAAAGACCTTGAGGTTATCTCGGTTAGGAGGATCATTAGTCCACTTTTCCTTAGAGGTAAGCAACTCTAAAGATGTGTGAGGGCAACTATTCAAGGTATACATTGTATAGGCTACAGCTTTTGCCCAATAATTTTCCCCTGAGATAGCATCAGAGAGCAAACACCTAACCCTTTCTATTATGGTTCTATTTAACCTCTCAGCAATTCCATTTTGTTGAGGTGTATACCTCACTGTTCTATGCCTAGTTATACCATTCTCACTACAAAATTTATCAAAGTGTTCGTTGCAAAACTCAAGCCCACTATTAGTTATAAAGTATTTTAACTTTTTAGATGTTTGATTTTCTATCATGGCTTTCCATTCCTTAAACTTCCCCAAAAACTTGGTCCTTAGCTTTAAGAAAGTATATCCAGCTCTTTCTAGAAAAGTCATCCATAAAGGTTATAAAATACCTTGAGCCACTAAGGCTTGTGTAGGAGATGATCCCCATAGGTCAGAATGGACATAATCCAATGTTTCTTTGGTGGTGTGATGAGATTTTGTGAAATCTTGTTTGGTTGCTTTACCTAGAATGCAGCGTTCACAAATGGAAAGGTGCTCACCGATACCTTTGACAGAGTTCCTTGCTTGGACAGTGCTTACATCCCTTTTCCACTAATATTGGATGGTCTTTTGTGCCACAGGTCAGCCTTTGTTAAGCTTGTTGTTAAAACCGTGTAGGCACTTGTCATCATCTCTATTCCTCTCACAATATAAAGGTCATTGACCTTCTCACCAACCAGCACAACCTTGGAATCCTTGATCCCATCAAGAACTCCACCTTTTCATCTGTATTTGCACCCAATGGAGTCCAACATGCCTAGAGATATCAAGTTTCTCTTAAGCAAAGGTACATGTCTCACATTTCTTAGAAGCTTGATTGATCCATCTTTAGCTTCAAGGATACTAAACCAACCTTTTTGATCTTGCAGCTTCATTGCTTCCCAAGTACATAGATTCTCCATCTACACCCTTATAAGTATTAAACCAAGGTCTGAAATGTGTCATATGATAGGTACAACCAGAGTCAAGTACCCGGTTATGCTTCCCAAGAGGACTGATTTGGTTGATTTGGTTTCTAGTGGAGGCTAAGGCATCAGAATAAAAGTAGGAACCTTCAACCATTGAAGCTTCTGGTTTTTTTCCCTTCCGATCCTTCTCTTTTTCTTGGTTTTTCCATTTTAGGTTGTAGCAATCTCTCATTAAGTGACCTTTCTTCTTGCAGTAGTTTCATCTCAGCTTGGTTTTAGGTTTGTGCTCTTGATCTGACTGGTTTTTATTCCCCTTAGATTGATTCTGCTTGTTCTTTCTCTTAGCAAACAACTCTTCTACACTAGAGTACCCCTTCTTAACGGACTGAAGCTCTAACTTTCTAGTTCTTAATACTGAAATAATGGCATCAGTGGTAACTAATTCTCTGCAATATTTCAAGGCATTCTTCACCTCCTTATAGGCTTCGGGTAGAGAGTTTAATAACATAAAAGCCTCATTCTCGTCGCCAATTTTCTCACCAAGGTTTTTGAACTCTGAGACTATCCTTTTGAACTCATCCAAAATTATCTGAAAGAGGCTTGGTAGAATCCATCTTAAATGTGAAGAACTTCTCCCTTAGATACATCTTATTGGGGAGATCCTTGGTTGCGAAAAGATCTTCCAGCTTGACCCACATCTTGTAGGCCATGTCTTGATCAATTACTTGTCTCAAGATACTATCACTGAGATTCAGAATCAAAGTCTTATATGTTGTAAGCTCCATGTCTTTTCTTTCTTATGCTAATATAGTGGGTGGCAGAGTTGATGGGTCCAAAAAGGTTTTGTCTACTCTCTTTGTCCAAGAATGGCTTTGATTTTGGCCTTCCATAGGCCAAAATCGCCCTTCGCATCAAATTTCTCAATTACATACCTTGCATCAACCATTTCTGATCCGATCGAGTATCGAGTCTTGATTTCTTGAGTATCTCGATGCTTCAAGAATGTTAACCTTGATGATCTTTAAAAGCTCTGATACTACAAATTGTTGAGCTAACCACTCTTCACAAGGCCCAAATACCTAAGATCAATGCTAGAAAGATGAAGAAAAGGCTAAAAAATATTTTACCAAATCCTCGATACTCGAAACTCAATGCTCAACGTCTTCCTACTCGATCCTCGATGAGAATTCCTTTCTTCGTCTGATGAGTCTCTGTTAAATCCTTGATGGAACTCGATGACAACTGAACTAATACTCGATCGTACTCGACGGTTCTTGAATGATAATCGGTACAACTCGAAGCTACTCGATAGCGAAAAACGATGCACGATTGACTCGATATTCAGATTACTCGATACGATTTGAATGATAAATGAATGGAGCGCGATTTGTAGTAAAGAAAACACTTGTATGAATAAGAAAGATAAGTTAAGAAGATGAAGACAAAATATTTACATGGTTCGGCAAGATTGCCTACGTCCATGCGAAGATTTGAATTCTTTTATTGATGAAGATTGCATATAGTTTATATTGTTTACAAAAAACTAAGGAAAATGATGATAATATTTTATGTGTTGAATTTAAAATCAGTGATTTTTATAGAGTATACCAGCTGACCGTTTACAAAGTTAGTTATAAACAAATAAAAAACTAAGGTATTTGAGTCAAATCTTCTTCAATACCTTTGGACCTCACCACATGGAACACATTGTTATTCTTATGAAACAAGGAATAATGGATATGTTGACTCCAACAACATTTTTGATACGCTTGGTGTGGAAATGTGTACTGTGCATGCATGATAATGTTCTACAAGCTCATGTTGCCATCAACTTGTAACGCTATTTTTATATCTTACAGCATATGAATAAATATGAATATGAATGAATGAACAAGTATATGTGTTAAAAACATAAACTTGGTGACAAAGATGGAATGTTGTGCTGTGTTATTGCTCATGCACACTTTATGTGATACTAATTCTAAATGTGTTGTTAACTATATGCTTGTAGTATGCTATAGAGTAATGTGTGTCACAAGTTTCCTTGCGCTGAAACCAAGTATAATTCCAACGCAAGTTTCTCAGAATAATCCGAGGTCGAACATAGGGATTGTTTTCGCTAATGTGTTACTTTTGTGACACATGCGACCGGTTTTAGAATTAATAAAAGATTTGGTTTGTACATGAATTTAAATTGCGATAAACATAATTTGCGTTGATAAAATAAAAGTGCATTAAAAGGTAAATCCTAAACTAACATGATACAAGATACATGATACATGATACATGATACTGAGTTCAAGACTGACTGTGAAGTTTATACAAAGGATCGTGGTATGAAATGGCAAGCCTTTATGGATGAATCAGAAATAGGAAGAATAAATAGTAAAAACATTTCAAGTTTGTTAATTGCGTTAAAGATATAACTAAGGTTCCACTTTCCCTTGGCGTACACCTCTCGGTGATCGGCCGCGTTCCCATATCTCTATGGTGATACAGGTATGAACGTGATGAACGCAAGGTTGCTTCCATCTCTAGAAGTACTTCTCGCTTTAGTTAACACATTCTTCCAACCCTATCTCGATCGGCGGAATAACATCTTCACTTCTGCTCTCACAGGTGAAGATGTCATCTAGCATGCTTTAGCTAAACACAATTATTTCCTTAACACAGATTAATTTACTTGCTTAATTCTTACTAATTACCCAGGGAATTAAGAAAACATCATGGAGAAAGTGAATCATGGATGAAAGGAAATAGACAGAGAGATGATAATGGAAATGATCATAACAATTAGTACAAAGATTAAGCGTCTGATACATGGTATGAATTATAGAGTAAAAAAGATGAGTACAAGTGATGAAAAAGAGATAGAAACAAATACAAAAGAGTGTCAACGTCTTGACACGGATCTAGACAGAGGTTTTGCTTGCCGGCATGTGGAATGGATGAAAAGGAGAGCTTCCCTCTCAGGCTTGCTCTTCTAGTAGAAGTGACCTTCGTACAAAGCTTCAACAGCGGGGATGGAAAGGATTCATTGCCCAGAGACTCACCTCTCAGCCTTATCTCTTGATTCTTCCCGGATCTTCTTTGGAAATCGCTTCAGACCAGTCTCTCTCTCAGATAAGTATACACGTTTCTATGTATTCCAGTACTCAAGTATCAAGTCTCAAGTATTCCTATATTCTCTTATATCTTTCAATGGAATTGCAGAAGCTATTTATAGGCAAAGCTTTAACTCTTTGTAGTGTGGTTCCCACTATTTGTTAAGGCAGTTATTGAAATGGTGGAGTGAATATTCCTTCTGTTACGCAATCAATCCCATCAGAAATGCACAACTGACAGCTGTGCACGTGTCTGAATCTTCTGCAATTGCGTCGCTCTTTACATCTTCGATCGTTTTCCCGCATGCTATGTTGTTTTTTATTACCGCATACGGTTGAAATTTTGTTGATCGCAAAGCTCTTAATCGATTGTCGCATGTGCCATCATTGCGTTGATCGTCTCTCATTCTTGATTAACGGGTGCAATGCAACGTAGATGCATTGTTCATTTTTATCTTTGAGCCATGAACGCATGCGGTGACTTGATTTCCTGCAAAATAGAACTGAAACATTCTTTTCTACCATCGCAATGGTGTCAGTGGATGTATTGATGATAATTTATAATTCTCGCATTTCTTAGCCAATTTCCATACTATCGATGCAACTTTTCTTTCTTTTAGTCACAATATCTAAATAAAATAGTATAAATAACTTGTATTTCTATAAGGTATCACACCCCCAAATTTAGATATATGTTTGTCCTCAAGCATATCTTCTACTAAGGCAATTTTGCTCAATTCCAATCTTAAATTTTGCGTTGATTGGTTGCTCCAAATGCTCCACCTAAGAAACATTACTTAACAACGCAATTTCCTTCTATCCTTGATAATTCATAACAAAACCTTACTTTATTCTTCTATATAAAAAATCTCTATTAAAAAATGCTTTTCTAGTTTTAAAAAGAATGTTTACCTCTTCTTGCAAAAAACTCAATGCGTCCGGTTGCGGTGGTCAAATTTGTGTCATTTATTAGAGACTGTTGATCATGATGACACCCTTCCTTTTAGCTTGTTCCCACGGGTGTCATGCGAACATCCAACTACGGTTGTGTACCAATCTCAACTTTAACTCTTGAATTTCAGCTAAGTATAACTTTTTCTGATTAGAGAAGTTGTCTCTTATACTCTTATTTTTTTCTCATTTTCTTTTTTTTTTTTCATATTGCGTCGTTCTTGAAAACCCACCTTCGTTTTGGCTTGCTCTCACGGGTGTCATGTGAACATCCAACTACGAGCAGGTTTCTTTCATAATTTAACTCTTATCAGGTTGGGATTGTTTTTGGAATTTCTCTTGCGCTGACATTGGAGTTTTGTATGAAAACAAAAAAAAAATACTTCTCTTTTTTTTTTTTTTAATGGTAGTGATGAATGCATATTCTTAATGACCGCATCTACTTGATCGCATCTGCTCAGACCTTTCCCACCCCCAAATTTAGAGATGTGCAAAGTCCCCATTCCGTTGTTTGGATAGAATAGACAAACACTTAGACAAAATTTTGAAAAGAAGGTTTGAGCAGAATTTTGAAGGATAAAAGGTAAAGCAGTGGTATAGCTACGAATTAACTAAGTGTTAGTTAGAAAATACAAAGTGTGGGAAATGCTACTAAGTCTATGCATATAACTCATCATGACAGCGTAATGAATAACGCAAAATAAAAGATCAAGAATATCGCAAATAATGACAAAGGATGATAAAGAAGAGGCTAAGGCATAGGGAAAGAATTTCTACTTAGTTGTATTAAAAATTAACTAAGTATACAAAGAAATACAAATAACACAATACAAAATTTTTGCCTGTACAAAGAATCAAAGAATTAGCTTCTATACATAGAAAAATAATAAATGAAGTAAGAATAAAAGAATGATCGCAATAAAAAAATTGTAAAGTTATTGCGAAGGATAAGGTTCCGATGGAGGATTCTAATGAGGTACACGAGGAGCTTCTTCGAAATTCAGATGCTAATGCAAATGCGGAGGCACCATGGGACCATGAAGATATGCTGTCAGAAAGTTGAAGTACTAATTGCCTTTGGTTCAGGTGGATCATATAGATGTTGCATTGAATATTAATCATCACTTGCCTTGTCATAGCAGCATTACGTTGAAAGTCTTCTACTCACTCGTTTACCTCATTTATTCTCTGGCAGAAAAAGTCCTGTTGTTGGGAGAGAAGGGACTGCATATCTGCTAGTTCAGCGGCTAAGAAGGCAATGGTGGTTTGTGCCTGCGATGTTTTCCCATCATCGTTTTGAGGTTGGGCAGAAGTGCCTTCGCCCAAATCGCATGGGTCATCAACATGTGGCGGTGGAAGGGAAAGTTGCGGTGATGATGAAGGTGGGGATGGAGCTACTGGATATACGGTTAGAGAATCAGGGGCAAGGAGAAGGTTAGTGAAATATTAGGGAAGCGAGGGAGAAGGTTTTGCAAGAAGGCTTGGAGGGCGAATTATCAAAGGCAAAGGGTCCAAGATTTCTTGATCTTGCGTTGATGCCTCTTGGACTTTTTCCTTTCCTTTGTCATTCTTGTGCTGTTCTTTGGCTTTGGCTGCTGCGGCGCATTTAAGTCGATCATCGGCCTTTTAGGTGGAAGTTCGAGACAATGTGGGGAATCTTTGAGAAGCATTCTCAAAATCTTGACGTTGATGAGACCATGTACTTCTAGCATTGGTTCCTCTTCAATACCCACATCTAGTGAGAGGCATAGGCTTGAGACTGTCCAAGGAAAGAAATATTAGCCTCTTATGTGCCCCACAAAACCTCGAATTTGTCTTGCGATCAACTGGCCCACGTCTATTGGAATGCCGTGTGCGATGCAGTATGTGGCCATGACTCTATCCCTCGAAATTGTTTTGTCATGAGAAGTCGGGATGAGTCGCCATTTTACCAAATATAACCAAAACCGTGCCTCTGGAAGTAATATCTTGGACACCAAGGTTCTGATGCCTTTTAAGGACACCGACCACTGAGTGCCCAGTTGCATTAGTACCTTCAGTGCATCTTCCATCTGCTCTTCTATGGGATCATCAATGATTTTATTACCCGGCGCTTCCGGGATGTCCTTCATCTGATATAACTCATTGATGTCCTTTGCACTGAAAGGCACCACTCCCCCTTTCATGGTCACCGCATCTTTAGTGCCATGGAGCTATCCATTGTAGAGGTCACGCACTACCTTTGGAATGACGATGGATGGGCACTGGCAAAATGTTTCCCATTCATGCTCTAATATAACGCTTGTGATCAAGTCCGGTAGTGGTGTTGGCGCAGGGAAGAATCTCATCTCCATCATCATATCGTCATTTTCTTTCTTTCTTGATGGTCGTCCCTTAGCCAACGCAGACTCACTGCTTTCTACAACTGCTTTGCCCTTCTCTTTGGTCAACACAAGGCGAGATTTTTTCTTTTGTTTCCTTTCCCTTTCCTTGCGTTGTTCTTTCTTCTCCCACTCTGCAATTTCGTTTCCCTTCTTCTCTCTTATGCGCTGAACATTTGCTCGACGCTTCTTCTCCTTCTCTTCCTTCTTCTTCCTCTCTTCTTCTTCATTTTCTCTCATTTCTTTCTCAAATTCTCTTTCGAAATACTCCGAGGCCAGCAAAATGTGTTGTTCTTCCTCGAGCCTTTTTCTTTCCTCTTTAACCGATATCTCATTATTGCGGCGCACCTTCTCATCTTGTAATTTTCTTCTTCTACTATCTTCTACGATGATTTGCTGTGCCCGCAACATTTCATCTTGCTTTTCTTCCTCTTCTTTTCTTCTCCTCTCCTTTTTTTCTAACTCATCTTGCAAAATTGGTGGGTCAATTGTTGACCCTTGCGGCGCATTCTCCTTGCGACGCCGCGTCAAGGGGGTGATGTCTGCATCTTCTCCATCATCAGTCGCAACCAATCTTACTTATGTTGTTTCCTTCTTGGGTAGCGCTGATTCTCTCGATTGGGCTGACTTCCCTTTATCTCGCCTTACGGAGGTGGATTCTCCATCCCGTTCTAGGCTCTCAGCTCTCTTTCTTCTCTCTTTCTCCTTATTTAGGCGACTCTCCTCCCGCCTACGTTCCCTTCTTTCATTCCTTTCTTTCTTCTTGATTAGATGGGCTTACTCATCTCCTTCAGCCCTCTTTTCTTTGATCTTCTTCTTCTTCTTCTTCCCCTCAGTCACTTCAGGTTGCTTCTCCACCACTACTTCTTCCAAAGCAACTCTTGAGGGTCCCTCATAGGATTCTACGTTAACAGTTTCCTTAGGATCCATGATTGCCAGAGCGCTTCTCCTTGATGCTTCCTCCATCTCCTCTTCTAAAGGCAGTGGCTGGTTCATAACCCAGCTTTGAGCAGTCCTCCTTCCTTCTCCATGTTGCTGAGTATACTTCTAAACACCTCCTTATCATCCCTTCTCTTCTTTTCACTTTCAGAAGACAATGTTTGGAGTGGGGTGCTTTCTAAGCTCTGCCCCCTTTTAAACTAGAGTGGTCTAACTGCTAAGGGCTTTTGCCGTGGTTTTTCGGCGACTCAAGGGATGGTTTATGGTTGGGCGGAGAGATGATGGCTTTCCATAAGGATTGCCGCCTCTCGAGTAGTGATTTAGGCTGATGAGGGTGATGAGGGTAAAGAAGATGGTTGGTCGACCATGGATGAACTGAGCAAGAAAGCTGGGAAATTTTTAGGGTTTTAGGAAGAAAGTAAGTCTAGTATGTAGAGGCGATTTAGGGTTTCTGGTTGCAAAGAGATTCAAATAAAAAAACCTAAGATGGAGGAGACGGAATTTATAGGTTGGGTCTTGATGAGCCCAACGCGAATTCTACGATGGTAGGCCTCGAGGTACTCAAAAGCCTGCAATCGCGCGCCTCATATTTATGAATTTGCAGAGATGTACGTCCTTTCAATTGCGAATTCATCATGTCCTTGGAAGCCTAAGTGATTGGACTTCTCATATTTGCCAAAAAGATTTTTTTTTTTTTTTTTTTTGGTGGTTTTTATTTAGGATGGGCGCAAGGTAAGAATTAATGCAATGCATCCATCAACACAAATGCATCTTTGCAGAGGATGGGCAATAACGCATGTATCCTCGCAACACACCCCTTAACTCAACGCATTTTTGGAGGACAGATGTACGGTACTTCTACCAGCGCAACACTACTCAACATAGTGCATTTTTGCTAAGGACGGGCAAAGAATACATACGAGCGCAACACGCCCCTCAGCGCAATGCATTTGACTTGGATGAACGCAAAGTGTATCTTGTTGGTACAAGATGCACCCATCATCATAATGCATACTGGATGTTGATTGTTTCATTTCATTTCATTTCATTACATGATTTTTTTTTCATCAACGCAAGTCACAAGGAGTTTGCAGTATTAATTCTCTTCTTATTAAACAATCATTCACCAAAATTTAAGGATAACGCATTTAAGATAGAAAAGTAAGGAAATTAACGCAAGTGAATTAAATGAGAAATAAATTCTAAAGCATTGAAAGCAAGTTTAAGGAATTCATAAATAACAAAATTCATGAAGCAATAAAGATGATAATTAAGAAAGCATGTAAACATAGAATTGAGATATGGACCGAAAGACAGTTTTCCATGATAAACGCAATCCACACCTCCGTAGGCGATCAAGCTTGCCTGCCCAATATCTTCAAGGACATTGTTCCTTCTCGTGAGATCCTGGGGCTTCGAAATTTCTTGGTAGCGTTCCAGGTGTTCTATTACGTAGTTCGGCTGCCAGCTACCCGACTTGGACCTCCAAGTTTCTAATTGAAGACGCCTGCAACTGCATAACAGCATCGTTTTTCTCAATGTATTGCTTGAGCAAGGACTCCAATGAATTACCAAAGGTGTTTGAAGAGGTTGGTTGGTTTTGTGGCTATCTCTGATGCCCTTGATTCTAGTTTTGGTGAAAAGGTGGAGGGTTTCCTCGATTCCCGGAGTTGCTGGTCTGATGGTTACTTGGCCCTCCTTGGTTATGATTTCCTCTCTAACCGAAGTTAGGGTGATTCCTTCAATCAGGATTATACGTGTTGCTGTACGGATTATTTTGGATAGCACATACTTGCCACGGGCTTGATGGGCACATTTCCACTGCATGGCCCTCTCCACATTGGACACAACTTATTACAGCCACTTGTGCCAGCGCATTGGGTTGCACTGATCCTTGGGAGAGGGCACCTTGATTAAGCGCCATCGACTGGAGGATAAAGGTTGTCGCGGCCATTTGTTCGGCCAAAGTTGTCATTGTCTCTGCAGGCACAATGGAAGTATCATTTCTTCTTCTCTCGAAGCCTCTTCTTTCGTACCCATCATCAACCCAGTCATCCATATTCCGCGAGATGCAGTCAAGGATGACCTTGGCTTCAGTGTATGTTTTATCCATAAAACCTCTTGCCGTGGAGACATCAGCAACAACTTGCGTTGATCTGTTCAGGCCATTATGAACATTTCCATCAGAACGCAATCGGGTATCCCGATATGCAGACAATTCTTCACCAATCTTTAAGGTATCCACACCCCCAAATTTAGATATATGTTTGTCCTCAAGCATTATCTCTACTAACGGCAATTTTGCTCAATTCCAATTCTTAAATTTTGCGTTGATTTGGTTGCTCCAAATGCTCACCTTAAGAAGACATTACTTAACAACGCAATTTTCCTTCTATCCTTGATAATTCATAACAAAAACCTTACTTTCTTCTGATATAAAAAAATCTCTATAAAAAATGCTTTCTAGTTTTAAAAAAGAATGTTTACCTCTTCTTTGCAAAAAAAACTCAATGCGTCCGCGTTTGCGGGTTGGTCCAAATTGTGTCATTTAGTTAGAGCTGTTGATCATGATGACACGCTTCCTTTTAGCTTGTTCCCCAACGGGTGTCATTTGCGAATACAACCAACCTACGGTTGTGTACCAATCTAACTTAACCTCCTTGAATTTCAGCTAAGTAATAACTTTTTCTGATTTAGAGAAATTGTCTTCTTATAACTCTTATTTTTTCTTTCATTTTCTTTTTTATTTTTTCATATTGCGTCGGTTCTTCCCCCTGAAAACCCACTTCGTTTGGCTTGCCTCACGGGTGTTCATGTGGAACATCCAACTACGAGCAGGTTTTCTTTCATAATTTATAACTCTATTCAAGGTGTGGAATTGTTTTTTGGAATTTCTCTTGCGCTGACATTGGAGTTTGTATGAAAACAAAAAAAAAAATACTTTCTCTTATTTTTTTTTTTTTAATGGTAGTGTATGAATGCATATTACTTAATGTGACCGCATTCTACTGGATCGCATCTGCTCAACTTTTCCCACCCCCAATTTAGAGATTGTGCAAAAGTCCCCATTCCGTTGTTTGGGATAGAATAGACAAACCACTTAGACAAAATTGTTTGAAAAAGAAGTTTGAGAGCAGAATTTTGAAGGATAAAAGGTAAAGCAGTGGATATACTACGAAATTAACTAAGTGTTAGTTAGAAAATACAAAGTGGGAAATGCTACTAAGTCCTATTGCATATAAACTCATATGAAAGCGTAATGAAATACACGCAAATAAAAGATCAAGAATATCTGCAAAAAATGACAAAGGATTGATAAAGAATGAGGCTAAGCAATAGAAAGAATTTTACTTAGTTTGTATTAAAAATTTAACTTAAGTATACAAAGGAAATACAAAATAACACAATAACAAATTTTTGCCTGTACAAAGAATCAAAGAATAGCTTCTATACATTTAGAAAAATAATAAATGAAGTAAGAATAAAAGAATTGATCGCAATAAAAAAATTGTAAAGTATTGCGAAGGATAAGTTTCCGATGGAGGATTCTAATGAGGTACACGAGAGCTTCTTCGAATTCAGATGCTAATGCAAATGCGGAGGCACCATGGGACCATGAAGATATGCTGTCAGAAAGTTGAAGTACTTAATTGCCTTTGGTTCAGTGGATTCATATTATGATGTTGCATTGAATATTAATCATCACTTGCCATTGTCATAGAGCATTACTTGAAAGTCTTCTACTCACTCGTTTCTCATTTATTCTCTGGCAGAAAAAAGTCCTGTTGTCTGGAAGAGAAGGGACTGCATATCTGCTAGTTCACGCGGCTAAGAAGCAATGAGGTTTGTGCCTGCGATGTTTTCCCATCATCGTTTTGAGGTTGGGCAGAAGTGCCTTCGCCCAAATCGCATGGGTCATCAACATGTGGCGGTGGAGGGAAAGTTGCGGTGATGATGAAGGTGGGATGGAGCTACTGGATATACGGTTAGAGAATCAGGGGCAAGGAGAAAGGTTAGTGAAATATTTAGGGAAGCGAGGGAGAAGGTTTTAGCAAGAAGCTTGTGAGGGGCGAATTATCAAGCAAAGGTCCAAGATTTCTTGATCTGCGTTGATGCTCTTGGACTTTTTCCTTTCCTTTTGTCATTCTGTCTGGTTCTTTGGCTTTTGGCTGCTGCGGCGCAATTTAAGTCGATCATCGGCCTTTTAGGTGGAAGTTTCGAGACAATGTGGGGAATCTTTGAAGAAGCATTCTCAAAATCTTGACGTTGATGAGACCATGTACTTCTATGGCATTGGTTCTCTTCAATACCCACATCTAGTGAGAGAGGCATAGGCTTGAGACTTAAGGGAAAGAAATATTAGCCTCTTATGTTGCCCCACAAAACTCGATTGTCTTGCGATCAACTGGCCCACGTCTATTGAATGCCGTGTGCGATGCAGATGTGGCCCATGACTCTATCCCTCGAAATTGTTTTTGCTCATGAGAAGCTCGACCGATGAGTCGCCAATTTTTACCAAATATAACCAAAACCGTGCCTCTGGAAGTAATATCTTGGACACCAAGGTTCTGATGCCTTTTAAGGACACCGACCACTAAGTTGCCCAGTTGCATTAGTAACCTTCAGTGCATCTTCCATCTGCTCTCTATGGATCATCAATGATATTTATTACCCGGCGCTTCCGGGATGTCCTTCATCTGATATAACTCATTGATGTCCTTTGCACTGAAAGGCACCACTCCCCCTTTCATGGTCACCGCATCTTTTAGTGCCATGGAGCTATCCATTGTAGAGGTCACGCACTACCTTTGGAATGACGATGGATGGGCACGGCAAAATGTTTCCCATTCATGCTCTAATATAACGCTTCGTGATCAAGTCCGCTAGGGTGTTGGCGCAGGAAGAATCTCATCTCCATCATCATATCGCTCATTTTCTTTCTTTCTTGATGGTCGTCCTTAGCCAACGCAGACTCACTGCTTTCTACAACTGTTTGCCCTTCTCTTTGGTCAACACAGGCGAGATTTTTTCTTTTGTTTCCTTTCCCTTTCCTTGCGTTGTTCTTTTTCTCCCATCTGCAATTTCGTTTCCCTTCTCTCTCTTATGCGCTGAACATTTGCTCGACGCTTCTTCTTCCCTCTCTCCTTCTTCTTCCTCTCTTCTTCTTCATTTCTCTCTTTTCTTTTTCAAATTCTCTTTCGAAATACTCCGAGGCCAGCAAAATGTTTTGTTCTTCCTCGAGCCTTTTCTTTCCTCTTTAACCGATATCTCATTATTGCGGCGCACCTTCTCATCTTGTATTTTCTTCTTCTACTATCTTCTACGATGATTTGCTGTGCCCGCAACATTTCATCTTGCTTTCTTCCTCTTCTTTTCTTTCCTCTCCTTTTTTTCTAACTCATCTTGCAAAATGGTGGTCAATTGTTGACCCTTGCGGCGCATTCTCCTTGCGACGCCCGCGTCAAGGGGGTGATGTCTGCATCTTCTCCATCATCAGTCGCAACCAATCTTACTATATGTTGTTTCCTCTTTGGAGCGCTGATTCTCTCGATTGGGCTGATTCCCTTATCTCGCCTTACGGAGGTGGATTCTCCATCCCGTTCTAAGGCTCTCAGCCTCTCTTTCTTCTCTCTCAGGCTTGCTCTTCTGGTAGAAGTGACCTTCGTACAGAGCTTTAACAGCGGGGATTGAAAGGATTCCTTGCCCGGAGACTCACCTCTCAACATTGTCTCTTGATTCTTCCCGGATCTTATCTGGAAATCGCTTCAGATCAGTCTCTCTCTAAGATCAGTATACACGTTTCTATGTATTCCAGTACTCAAGTATCAAGCTTCAAGTATTCCTGTATTCTCGTATATCTTTCAATGGAATTGCATAAGCTATTTATAGGCGAAGCTTTGACTCTTTGCAGTGTGGTCTCCACTATTTGTTAAGGTAGTTCCTGAAATGGTGGAATGAATATTCCTTCTGTTATGCAATCAATCCCATAAAAAATGCACAACTGACAACTGTAGATGCATTTTAATCCTCGGCAATTACGTTGCTCTTTACATCTTCGATCGTTTGCCCGCATGCGGTGTTGTTTTTTATTACCGCATGCGGTTGAAATTGCATTGATCGCAAAGCTCTTGATCGATTGTCGCATGCGCCGTCATTTCGTTGATCATCTCTCATTCTTGATTGATGAGCGCAATGCGACGTAGATGCATTGTTCATTTTATCTTTGAGCCATGAACGCATGTGGTGACTTGATTTCTTGCAAAACAGAACTGAAACATTCTTTTCTACCATCGCAATGGTGATAGTGGGTGTATTGACGAAAATTTATAATTCTCACATTTCTTAGCCAATTTCCATACTATCGACACAACTTTTCTTTCTTTTAGCTGCAATATCTAAATAAAACAGTATAAATAACTTGTATTTCTACAAGTTATCAGTTTTGGGAGAGAGAAAGTGTAAAGGCAGAGATAGTTCTTTTTAAAGAGAATTTTATAGAGATTTTTTTCTTCTTTTCACGTTATATTCCGAGAATTTTATAGAGATTTTTTTTCTTCTTTTCACGTTATATTCCACACCATGTCTGTATTCTCAATCCAGACTAATAGGATGAGAGAGAGGATGAGAGTTACTCCAACTCTCATCCACGTGATGAAGAATAAATCCCCTGTAACAGGGAGTTATTTATTTTATATTATATAATATAACATAATATAACATAATATATTATATTACATAATCAGTCATATAATATGCTTTTTAATCACATGAAAGTGCACATCTATCTTAATTTTAACTTATTTCAAATATATATCATACATATTATATAGTTTAATTATAAATCATATTTATAATTAACATTATATTATAATGTATCAATATACATTATACTCTATAATAATCATATTAATATAATTGATAGCTTATATGCCTTTAAATAATTTGAACAATTCAAAATATTCTGAAAACAATTATTCGTTGTTTTTATCCTTGGTGAACTATGGGACCTTATGAACCTACAGATTAGAAATTCTGATGATACAAGATTAATGAATTAAATTATTTAATTAGATTAATCAATATTTATTAACTACTGGTCACTCCATTAAAGATCAACAACTGCACTCTTTACACTATAGATATATTTTTGTATCCATAGATATAACCAATCAACAATAAGTCGACCATTCACAAATTACTCATTACTATAGCTGGGTCAAATTACCATTTTACCTCTATAGTTACATCTAACTTCTTAAATACCATTGATCCCTCTAATGAACAAACAGTTTATAGTCCAACTATAAAATAGTCCCTCTTGAGCCAATGAGAGGGTGAGGCCTCATTGTTCAAGACTCGAAATCAACTATTAACGGAACAATTCATCTACTTTTTCTAAAGATGAAAAGGAGTGAATTTCATCTTGTATAGTTGTGTTCCTAGAAATCTACTCAGAAAAATCCTCAAAATTGTAGGCTTGTTTTATCAACAAAACTGGTCACTCTAACCCGTACAGATCATAGGATTTTCCTCATAGACAAGAGTTCACAACTCACTCAAGATTAAGGTCAAGTCACATATGGTCATCCTAGTGAGATGTTAGTCTCTTCAAGTAATGGTATTATAAAGAGAAACCAATCATTTCGCGGTCCAGTCTTATATAAACTCTTTATATAGGATACCTCCACTCACATGCTCCACATGAACGATATGGATTATATCTTTTGTAATACTTACAACTCATGTAAAATCTACAAAGTGGGTTGCATTCGCAGTGTCATCAGGATAAGGTACCCAACCTTATCCATATACTGCAGACTTTTTAAGTTATTACTTGAACATGATCCACTTGTATGTTTACCACATACTGTTCAAGCTACATTAAATAACTTTGGATCTTGGTTTATTGGATTAAATTAATGCAATCTAAATATCGAATAAAGTACTTTTTAATTTATTGAATAAATAATTTTTATTTACAAAATAAAAACTACGAGATTCACGAGATTTGGACATTAAATTCAACATGAATATCTTTCATCCATAGAGATGTTCACAAGGCGGGGTGGGGCTAGAGATGGTTTTCCTATCCCCATCCCTACTCTCTATGTTCATGAAATTTCATTAAATAGTTAGGCACCGTTTGGTAACCATTTGGTTTTTTATTTTTGTTTTTTAAAATTAAGTCTATTTCATCCACATTTCTTACAATGATTTGCATCTTTCTTAAGTACAATGGTTGAATTCTTAGTGCAATTCCAAAGACAAAAAACAACGTTTTGAAATCTACTTTTTTTAGTTCTTAAAATTTGGCTTGGTTTTTTAAACCATTGGTGAAAAATAGATAATAAAGAAAGAAATTTGGAGGTGGAAATAGTGTTCTTAGGCTTAATTTTCAAAAACAAAAATAAAAAACAAAATGGTTACCAAACATGACCTAAATTCCTCACTAATTTTTTAAATGATTAGTTCCACATGGACAGTTTGAATTCAAAGAGAAATTACTCAAATTTTCTAGTATATAAAATAATTATTGATGATCGGCAAAAATGCACATCATCTTAGGCTTTTTATTTAGAATTATGAGGATGGTTAAGTGAAATATGTGGCGAATATGTTAGGAATTCATGAGAAAATGAGTTTGCGTCGATTAGCATTAAGAATCTCGGCTAACTCACCATTATGCGTTATTATGCATTCAATTGTTTATCTTTGTAGTTAACGCAGGAAGCGAAGGCATACGCAGAAGTCAGGCTATTGCAAAGACGACTGCATGCGGTGAATTTCTCCATCGCAAAGGGGAACACATACGTTCGATGCATGGGTGTTGCGGTAATCGATCGCATGCGTCCGTCGCATAGGGGTTGCGATCATCAAGCGATTGCGCTCATCGCAAGATTGCGGCTACATCATGATAACCATAATAGCGAGATGAACGAAAGGTTGGTGGAATGGAAACATTAACGCATATCTCAGGAGAATCAAAAGATGATGTTGACATTTCACCTACCACGCCGTTAGCAGCAGAGATTCAGAAAATGACCATCGCGCCGCGAATGTTAGACTCAGAGCAGGTCCATTAATTCTGTAGGTGATCAACCTCTATAAATAGAAGCCGATGAGCAGAATTTCATTTGATCCAAGGTTTTTCGTCCAAGGCTCTCCTTAGGGAAGATCCTTATGATCCAGACCAAAGCGTGAGAGGAAAGCTTGAGATTTCTTCATCTCCTTCATCCATTCCGAGTGACGACCGGAGCCTTCGATGGAGTTAGAGCTCGAGAGAGTCAGCTCCACCGCCCTTCCATGGAACCACCGGTAGCCTTGACACACATCTGCTGGAAGCAAGACATTGCTTCCAGCTGATCCTTTCACTTTCTCTTCTTTCCTTACATTGTATTGTATTATATTTTGGCTTAAGGAATTAATGCATTTTGTGATCAACGCATTTCTATATTTCCTTCGATTCCATCTCCATCTTCCTATACTTAGCATCCTTAACTTTCATCGTATCACTTAGTGAGATTGATAGAGTATCGCATGTTTAATCATGCGGCATAGGAATATGAAGCATGTAGCAAACCACCGGGAGGTGTGCGTTGTGTGAATGTGTGAGAAAGCCTTATTTGCTTTGTATGAAGCTGTAGCAATGCTTGTTTATAAGTGGACGCAATGCTTGTCTATGAGTAAAATCAACAACAACTAACTGCCTAGGAGGGTAAGTGGTTGGTAGCATTAAGCAGTGTAAGCAAGAGTTCACTAGGGATAGGAATAATCTTACGCCAACCAGGCCATTGAGGTTACTTTGTTTTATGTATGCGTCCATCACACCTTTAGAGCTACTCGAGAGAGAATCTAAAGAAAGACCTAATACTTGAGAGAGCTAGGTTAGAATCGAGGTTCGGGAGAGCTAGATTAAGATCGCATAAGCAAGAATTGAGACTTAGGAATAAGTTCTGTTTGCTATTAGAAATCACATGCATTTGCGGCGAGCGTGTATGGCATGATTGCATTAGTCTGTGTTGGCTGGGATTTCCCTTGCAGTCAAGCTTAGGGTTGCGATGAAGATATCTTCATATTTTATCTATCAGTTGTCGTGTCTCTACCTCTCTATCATATTCACACCGCTTAATCTGTTAGAAGTATGAGTAGTTTGTAGCTTAAACCTCCCATCATTCTTTTATTCATCCGCCGCAAACACATCACCGCATAGCATTTAACTACAAGTCCCTGAGTTCGACCTCGGATCACCTGAGAAACTTGCGTTCGCATTATACTTGGTGTCAGGCACAAGAAAACTTGTGACAAGAACGCAAGGTCATCGCATACATTCGTAATCGCATATTACATAGTCCAACGCATGACCACCGACACATAAATATAAACGCATAACCTAAGACATGCATCGCATATTGCGTTCACCATAATTTTAGTAATTAAGTCTTTAACGGCTAATTTTACGTCACTAAGTTTTTGGCGCCGTTGCCGGGGACTTGGCAGCTAATTGTTTGTTGAGTTTTGTGTTTTTGTCGGCATCCTTTTTACCTTGGGAGTATTGTAGCTTGTGCAACCAAGTTGCAACCAATATTGAAGTGTAGGCGTTGCGCCGAAAGCCAATATTGACCCCTAGGTAGAAAGGTAATCAATCGCATGAGCTGAAGGTAGTTCTAAGCTCATGACGACCGCATGCGCCCACCAATTGCCGGAAGTTACAATGGTCTGGACGAGCTTCTTGACCTAAGCAGTTAAGAGAAATCTCCTACATGGGAGACTCCTTGCGGTGACGACACTCCAATTTCTCCAGGGACATCTTTTACTCTATCTTTACCTAGTTTAGTTTATTTTTATTGTTATTTTGAATATACGGCTGCTTCCTTAGTTGTGGTGCATTTGCTTCTTGTAGGTGCAGCAATAATTAGTAATAATTCTCCTCGGTGTGCAGTTACAATGGAAGAATTCCCTCCATCCTTCAACGCATGGCTTCGATCACATGAATTCCAATGTATGATCGCATGCGTTATTCCGCCTAAGGTCCCTTTTTTGTTATCTTTTATGTATTATCCTTTTGAAATTCTCTTTGTCCAATTGCGTTCCTTTGCGATGCATCTATGATGGTACGTATAATTCACCGCATCCGCTAACTAAGCATCGCAAGGCTCACCTTACTTTTAATAACTTCTTCAAAATTTGAAAGTCTAAGTTTTATTACGTGCAAACATTTGTTCAAACATTTGTTACCGCATTCCTGTTGAGTTTGTTTTTAGCTTTGTGGTGAGAACGCTGCCAACCTCTAAGTTTGGGGTGGCAACGATCCCGGGGATTGCATTCATTACATTGCGATTATTTTCTTCAAAAAAAAAATTTTGAGAATAACAACTCCAATGTCAACGCAATGGGGAAACCCATGTTGATAAGAGTTAAGTTGTGAAAGACACTTACCTGTAGTTGGATGTCTGCATAACACACGTGGGGGCAAGCCAAAATGTAGGTAAGTCGTCAGGATCAATGCATAAGTGCAACTCCTCTGTCGGGCGCAAGCCAAATCGAGCAAGACAAGAGTTGAGTTGAATATGGAACACAACCGAAGTTGCATGTCCGCATGACACACGTGGGGGTAAGCCAAAATAAAGAGTGTAACCAGATTCAACGCCGCATTTTAATAAGAAATCGCAAAGCTAAATTGTTTTGAACGAACGCATTCTCAAATGCTAAACGCAAAGTTGCGAGGAATGAATAAAAAGTTTTTGAGCAAAGGCTTGCTAGATCTAAGCTTAGAAAAGATCTTTTTGAAGAAGCAACCAAAGTGGAGGAGAGTGTTGCGGACATGGTTAGAGGTATGAGTAAATTATATTCTGAAAGGTTGGTCATCGCAAAGGAAAGTTGGAAGGTGAGTTAAGAATTTCTTGAGTATAACGCATGCTTAAGAACAAGCATGATTCTAAGTTTGGGAGTGTGATGATGGGCAGAAATACACGTCATCTTAGGCCTTTTATTTAGAATTATGAGGATGATTAAGTGAAATATGTGGCGAATATGTTAGGAATTCATGAGAAAATGAGTTTGCATTGATCAACATTAAGAATCTCGGCTAACCCACTATTTATGCGTTATTATGCGTTCAATTGTTTATCTTTGTAGTTAACGCAGGAAGCGGACGCATACGCGGAAGCCGGGCTATCGCAAACACGACTGCATGCGGAGAATTTCTCCAACGCAAAGGCGAATGCATACGTTCGACGCATAGGTGTTACGGTAATCGACCGTATGCGTCCATCGTATAGGAGTTGCCATCATCAAGTGATTGCGGTCATCGCATAGAAGTTACGGTCACCAAGCAAATGCGGTCTCCGCAAGATTGTGGCTACATGATGATAACCATAATAGTGGGATGAACGCAAGGTTGGTGGAATGGAAACACTAACGCATATCTCAGGAGAATCAAAAGATGATGTTGATATTTCACCTACCAAGCCGTTAGGAGCAGAGATTCAGAAAAGGACCATCGCGCCGTAAATGTCAGAATCAGAGCAGGTCCATTAATGTTGTCGACGATCAACCTCTATAAATAAAAGCCGATGAGCAGAATTTCATTTGATCTAATGTTTTTCGCCTGAGGCTCTCCTTAGGGCGGATCTTTGTGATCCATACCAAAGCGTGAGAGGAAAGCTTGAGAGTTCTTCATCTCCTTCATCCATTCAGAGTGACGACCGGAGCCTTCGCTAGAGTTAGAGCTCGAGAGAGTCAGCTCCACCGCCCTTCCATGGCACCATCGACAGCCTTGACACACATCTACTGGAAGCAAGACATTGCTTCCAGCTAGTCCTTTCACTTTCTCTTCTTTCCTTACATTGTATTGTATTACATTTTGGCTTAAGGAATTAATGCATTTTGTGATCAACACATTTCTATATTTCCTTCGATTCCATCTCCATCTTCCTATACTTAGCATCCTTAACTTTCATCGCATCACTTAGTGAGATTGTTAGAGTATCGCATACTTAATCATGCGGCATAGGAATATGAAGCATATAGCAAACCACCAGGAGGTGTGCATTGCATGGGTGTGTGAGAAAGCCTTATTTGCTTAGTGTGAAGCTGTAGCAACGCCTGTCTATAAGCGGACACAATGCTTGTCTATGAGTAAAATCAACAACAACTAACTGCCTGGGAGGGTAAGTGGTTGGTCGCATTAAGTAGTGTAAGCAAGTGTTCACTAGGGATAGGAATAATCTTATGTCAACCAGGCCTTTGCGGTCACTTTGTTTTATGTATGCGTCCATCACACCTTTAGAGCCACTCGAGAGAGAGTCTAAAGAAAGAACCTAAGACTTGAGAGAGTTAGGTTAGAATCGAGGCTCGGGAGAGCTTGATTAAGATCGCATAAGCAAGAATGGAGACTTAGGAATAAGTTTCGTTTGCTATTACAAATCACATGCATTTGCGGCAGGCGTGTATGGCATGATTGCATTAGTCTACATTGGCTGGGGTTGTCCTTGCAGTCAAGCTTAGAGTTGCGATGAAAACATCTTGACATTTTATCTATTTTTCCATGCATTTATTATGTGTCAACAGTTGTCGTGTCTCTACCTCTCAATCACATTCTCACCGCTTAATTTGTTAGGAGTAGGAGTAGTTTATAGCTTAAACCTCCCATCATTCTTTTATTCATCCGCTGCAAACACATCACCACATAGCATTTAGCTACAAGTCCCTGAGTTCGACCTCGGATCACCCGAGAAACTTGCGTTCACGTTATACTTGGCGTGACTGCAAGAAAACTTGTGACAGGAACGCAAGGTCATCGCATACATTCGTAATTTCATATTACATAGTCCAACGCATGACCACCAACGCATGAATATAAATGCATAACCTAAGACATGCATCGCATATTGCGTTCACTATAATTTTAGTCATTAAGTCTTTGACGGCTAATTTTACGTCATCAATTACCTATCAAATCATTCACGTATATAATTTAAATTTAAATATTCAATTCAAACTTATTCATTATACTGATCGCTAAACAATAAAATATGAAATTTAAATATAGTATTTACATAGTAATAATAATGACATTACATTAATTAAAAAAAATAATGACACAACACTAATTTATTATAATAAATTAAAAGTCCGTCCCCATTTAGTTTATGTGAAATTTTTCTCCCACTTTAGGTGAGAAATGGATATAGGGGTGGACCCAGGAAAAATAGACATCTCTAGTCGTCCAACAAACCCTAGTCACAAGGTAACACAATGTAGAACCCACTGGCTGCTAAGTATGGATTGTCAAATACGATAGGAAAGCTCTAACATACATCCCTCTATAAAATATGGTCAACATTCCTTCACAAAGGTAACATAATCTAAAGTAAGCTCAACTAGACACCACTTCAAATTAGTGGCAGATCTTAAATTTTTTTTGACGGACTTTATAATTCAATAAAAAAAATAATAATTTATAAGTGAATAGTTCTAAAAATTCATAAATAAACAAAAAAAAAATCTAAAATTAATTTTAAAATGAAGTTGAATAGTTACTCTCACTTGATTCTTAATATTTGTGAGAATTATTGTGTATTGTTTTTTTTCGAAAAATTGAAAATACGTGAAGGAAAATTTAAAGTATATGAGACACATTTACCATTGGACTAGCTAAAATTTATTATGGTTACTTTGTTACTTCTTTTTATACATATGATATAAAAACATAAAGTTGAGAGGAGGTTGAGTCCCTCCTAAGTCTACTAAATCCACCACTTTACATGATTAAGCACCACGACCCTAGGAGGTTTTGTGACAAGTGAAAACAACACTTGATTTGACTTCAATTTGCTGTCCAATCAAAGTAGATTGTTTTATTAACTAAACAAATTTAACATGTCAATTATCTCCATGCGTAGTTCGAGTTTCTTAACTTCGAATAGGAGCTCAAGCTATAGAAGCTTCCAATTCAAAGCAAATGGAAAAACGAAAAAGAAAAAAAGGAGAAAGAAAGGCAAAAGAGCAGCGCCCTGACTGCCGTGCCTGTGAGTTTGTCTTCAACCTACAGCAGCCGTATGGGCTCTTCTTTTAATTAAAAACACAAAACGCCAACACCCAAAAATCCCGACACCTTTCACCGCACGAGCGTTCACACAGAAACCCCCTTTTTCTTTTCACAATCAAACGTCAATTTTCTGTCCTTTGCTTTTGCTTTTCCGTCGAGGACGTTCCTTCACTGCCAGTGGGGCTGTAAGCCCAAAAACTACAATGCCCACAAACTGTTCGACAGAATGCGTAAACGAAGAAAATCACATCCCCTTCTACAATCATTGCTCACGCTTGGATTTAGACGTGGCTATCCTTCCTTCCAAACAATTTCTCACCCATTTGGGGCTCTGCTCTGTCTTTATTATTTGCATTGCAATCACTCGCAATCTTTGACTAGTCTCTGTGCTTTAAGAGGGTAATTAAATGTTGATGAGATGAGATAATGGTGGAATCAAAGGCCCACTAATAATCATATTATGAACTAAAAAGATTGGATGTGTTTCAGTTCAATTTCAGACAAATCTACTACAGTTCATGGCCTTCTTTATTAAATTTAAGACCCGCTCCATTTGTCCTTTGTGATTCATTCATTGATGTTGTTGTGTTGCTTCCAAAATTCAATCTCTTGACGTGTTTGTAAATCATTTGCATACTCAGTTTCTTCTCTTGATTAATTAATCTTTTATTTGCATTAGGTACTTGAATGAGAATGAAATTGACGAGAGTTCAAACAAGAATGAAGTTACTATTTTATGAGATAGAGAACTCTCAAATTGATGGTGGGTCTATCAATTTGATTACCCTTCATTTCATAAGGTAGAGATTTTCAAAATGATGGATTCCATCCCTACTTTCTAGTAAACATCATTAGAGGAAATTGAAAATTTTTCATTATCATTATTTGCTTGATTCATCCAATTTTTGTCCATCTTTTTCACCTTTCTTAAAAATACATTTGAATTTTTTTTAAACATTAATAAATAACAAAATATAAAATTAAATTTATGGATAGAAGTAATTTTTATAAGTTTAATCTAAAAAAATCAAACAATTATCAAACCTAACTTAAAATTCTCACATTACCCCATGGTTTCAAAATACTTATTTTAGTGAACAATTATGTTTGAGTTTCCACTACCAACCAATTCTGAACCTTATGAATTAATTTGGTAAAAATTTAGGGATGAGAAGTGTAATTTATCTTATTTTTTTTTACAAAGGATATTTGGATAATTTTGATAATCATTCATAATACCCTTATCAATTAGTTAAAACCAGCATAACTTAATTAACATAAATTTGTGTTATCAACTTTGAAGTTAGATGTTTGATTCTTGTAAAAATAAAAGAAATAAATTTTTAAAAAAATGTTATCAATTAATTATATATATATATATATATATATATATATTTTATATTCCAACTTCAATCATGATCAAATTCTTGTTGCAACATCAATTCTTGTGTGAGTTTAGTTTTGTTATTAGCCTCTCAATACAACTTTCTTCCTTCTCTTTCATCTATTATAGTCTCTTCCAAGAATTTATGAGCAAAATATACTTTTGGTTCTTCATATTTGAATTTGATGTCTATTTGATATGTGAAGTTTCAAATTACATACTTTAGTCCCTCATGTTTATAAATTAGTTCTAAATTATTGTAGACCTAACTTTAAACTAACGAAATGATGACTAGATTGTTAAATGCTGCTGTGGACGAAATAGAATCTACCTCATTTTACTATCTGAAAAAAAAAAAAAAAAAAAAAAAATCATTTGTTATTAATGGGCATATAATTTGAAAATAAAATGCTTTTAACTACTAAGTGAAAATAAAGTGGTCGAAAATATTAAAATATTTAAAAACCCTAAATCAGTTTCTTCCTTAATTCGGCGGTCCACCATTTTCACGGTCCTCCTGCATCGCCGTCCGTCCGCCACTGGAAATTTCTTCAATTCCACCATTTTTCATCCTCAGATTACTGCATCAACTATACTTCCAACTTTCCCTTGTATTAAAAATTTAATGAATTTTGTATTTCCTTTTCTTTTTCTTTTTAAATTATGAATCAGTAATATATTTTTAGGATTTGAATATACTAAATAATTTAACATAAATTCATTGAAGCCGCATAAATATTGAAGATGTTGCATGCTATCATTGGAAATTAAGGGTTCATTTATAATTATTTTAGAAATTTGAAGAACTAAAATAAATCTTTTGAAACTTCATGGATTAAATAGATATTAATTTCAAATTTTGGAGACTAAAAATGTATATCGACCTAATAATAATAATAATCAAAATGACTATTATATTAATCCTGAAATTTGAAGTTCTCTCTCCATGATAGGCAAAATTCTACGTTTTAAGAGATTTACCCAACAATTAGATTCAAAAGAATTGCAAAAACTCAGAAGTGTTTTATATTACTTTTATCCAATAACTCAAATCTTTAATATACTATCGTTTCAATTGATTTCATTGTCATACTCTATTTTTTTTCCAAAATGACTTGTTTTTTAAATTAAATACTTGAAAATGCATTCCAAACACACTCATAGTCAATTAACTAAATTTAACCTTCACTCATATACATTATACTCAATGGCCGAAACTCTCATAATTTTTTTTAATATAATAAGAGTAGGGAGATTCGAACCATACACCTTGACCATTAACACATTCTAATGTCAGTTTAGCTATACTCATAGTTAATTTTGTATATTATTGAATAATTAACTTAATCAGAATACAACAGAAAGGCGAATAAATAGATACCAACAAATAAAAGAAATAAAAAAAGGAAAAATATTATAAAGAAAAATACGAATTAGAAAAAATCGCTAATTTACTTTAAAACTCACTTTGGCAACTCTCTCATAGTTAGTATGTGACATTTAAAGAAAATATGTCATATGTCATGCATAAGAAAACTTTGATTCTATGACTCGTAGAAAATAAATGTACCAAGTAGAAGATTATAAATTTGACACCATTAACGAAAATATGTCCCATCAAAAAAATATATTAACATTTATGTCCTAAATATTTTAGATCTCCTTTGGTAATCATTTGTCTTTTTATTTTTAATTTTTTAAAATTAATTTAGTTTTATAAATATTGTTTATACCCATAAATTAGGGAAAAATTAAAATAATATGGTAGTTTTGAAAACAATTTATAAAAATATTGTACTTTTGAAACTATTAAGAATTTTTTTTTTTAATAGGTCGAGGGTTGAAAATTCGACCTACCTAGGTCGAATTTTCAACACTCGACCTTTAGCTTTTTTTCTTTTTAATAATTTAAACATCGAGTGTTGAAAATTCGATTGCAATAAACCTTGCACGATAGTGCCATCGCACTACCAAATGTGCAACTTTTTCAATTTATAGTCCTTAAGTTGATATCATGTAGGGGTTCAGTATTACAAGGCGATGGGACATCCTGCTGAAACCCGAATTGTCTCATCACCCTATCAGGAAGATGCCACTCACCAATGTGAAAACATATGAAAGGACTCATTGTTCGCCATATGTTTTCACTATTCGTACAGAAATTGGGCAAAGTATGCATAATAATTTTGTACGACTCCCAAATAACCTGAAACACAAAATATGATATTGGAGAACATTAAAGACAAATACAATAAAAATGTGCATAAAATAATCAATTAGGTTCAGTGTAATGTACCTAATCAGGTTGAAGCAGATCAAACATGTATCTGTACTGGCGGACTACATGTGTGGCTGTCCTAGTCACACAAAATTTGTCTCTCCTCTTAAATTTTTAAATTGATAATTTAGAATCTAAATTAACTAGATTAGTGATATAAAAATTAAATTGAATTAAAATAACATACCGAGAATAGTAGACTCGTCCAGCTAACTGAGCGTCATTAACATATTGTAGCTGTGGAACCATTGTTGGAAATCGCTCACAAGCCCATAGTTGTAAAAATATGAGAGGTCCAGCTATCTCTCGAACCTCAGGTCTTGTTGCTTTGCATAGTTGTTTATACAACCATGCCAAACATACTCCACCCCATGAATACCACCCCGCATCATAGAGGTTAGCTAATAGTGGCAGGAACATCAAGTAAACAAAATGACTTGATAACAAAATGACTTGATTTATCGGAAAATAAACTTCCACCCATCATTTGTAGTATATATGCTCACGCATATCTTATGACAGTTTTCTCGTCTGCATCATCTACGAGCTCATGAAATTGTGTTCCTAACCATATTAAACTTAACCTCAATCCTTTAATTTTATCGGTAGGTGGGGTCACACCAAGGTACTTGATAAACTTGTGACCAGTTATCGTACATCACTCGATGACCAGCTCACCGTCAACCGGTAACCCCAACAACACTTTTATGTCTTGTAGAGTGATAGTGCACTCTCCAATAGACATATGAAATGTATGCGTCTCATGCCTTCATCTCTCGACCAAAGCTGTGATCAGATGCCAGTCCAATTGAATAAATCCCAATCTGACAACCCATAGAATCCAGATGTGCGCAGTAGCTGTAGTATTCAAGAGTGGAGTGGGATAATGGGCTGGAGAACTGCCTCTCGACGCCTGCAAGATATTTCTCCAATACTACGATCTCGCCATACAATAGATGATCAATGAATGGACTGGTCATACAAAACATCGGGATCAACTGGTCGGGTTTAAAGCCATGATTTGAAAGAAAAAAATATTTATTTCTCAATTAAAAAAATAGTCATTTCTCAATTAGAAGAATAATGTACAACTTAATTAAAAGAATAATGTACAACTTTATAAATTATAATAAAAAAATAAAATATACAATAAAAGTATCTACACTTAATTAAATATACATGATAAAAAGATTATTTATTTCTCAATTAAATAATGTACAACTTAATTAAAAGAATAATGTACAACTTAATTAAAAGAATAATGTATAACTTTATAGATTACAATAAAAAAAAATTGAATATACAATAAAAGTGTCTACACTTAATTAAATATACATGATAAAAAGTATTTATTTTCTCAGTTAAAAGAATAATGTATAACTTTATAGATTACAATAAAAAAATTTGAATATAGAATAAATATTATAAAAAAAATTGAATATACAATAAATTATAATAAAAAAAATTGAATATACAATAAATTAATATATAATAAAAAAATATTTATTTCTCAATCTTTAACTATCTGGAGCCCGTCTTAGTAACAAAGGACACTTTCTTCGATTATGGCCTAACTGATTACAAAATCCACATCGTTGTCGAGTGACTGTTCTGTCCAATCCATCTCGTTGTGATAACGTGAACTTTTTGGTCTACCAGGTTTTCTCAACAACGATGGATAAGACGGGCATATTAGGTGCGTGATCCAAATAATCTTCATACGGTACAGGTTGAAATTGAGGAGAGTAACATTCAGCATGCGTTGACAATTTATAGTAGTCCTCAATAAAGTCTTCGTAGTTCATGTTAAAATGTGAGCAACGACCATAAAATGCGAGCTTGGAATGCCAAATGCTTGTCACTTGTTACATGAACAGTACCACTCGGACCTGTTTAGCCTCAATATTTGAACATTTCCTCCTTGGCATTGAGACTATGATATATAGGTCTTCACATGAAACACACCTTCATACCGATTGTCTGATTATACTTCATATTTACTAGATCTTGTGTGCATACCTGGATTTTTACTCTACTTAGTATTATAAAAATATGCTTGAAATAAATTGTTAATAACATATATATATATATATATATATAAAATAATAATAATAATAATAATATAATAATAATATTACCGGGTGTATTTATCTTGATCGCTCCAATGCATCCCTTATTTCTTCTCTTCTTTTCTCGAAATAATTCATGCATTTGAAGAATGTTATCTGAGCAAGAGCATTTATAGGCAACATTCGAGCTCCTTTGAGGACTCCATTTATGCACTTTGATAGATTTGTCGTCATCCACCATATCTGAACCCTCCATCATGTGCTCAGTCCATTGCTCTAAACTAATGTTGTAAAAAAAAAAACTAAGACAGCTCCGATTTATTCCTTTGATATCTTCAATTGCTTTATTGAACTTCCGAATTTGAAGCTGACACCTGACACAATAAACATAATTTTTCAATGTATTAAATCTATACTTTTTATTAAAGTTGCTGATGATATGTTGTAAGCAGAAACGATGGTGACATTTTGTTCCCGTCCAACCATTTGCTGGATTGTTCACTATTGCGATTATGCCAGCATGTCGATCTAAAATTAAACACACCTCTTCGTGTGTTACAATTTCTCTCAGGTGTTTCAAGAACCATCCCCATGAGTATGCGGACTCTTCATCAGCAACGGAAAATGCAAGTGGAAGAAGATGCCCATTCAAGTCAACTGATGTAGCAATCAACAATTTTCCTCGATATTTGTCGTACAAGTGTGTACCATCTATCTGAATTATCGACCGACATTTATTAAAAGCGTCTATACAAGGACCAAATGCCCAAAATACAGAAGTTAGGATAACATGGCCTTCAGTAAGCGTTTCTTTCACTCTTCACTCTACACGTGTTCCAGGATTGGTCTGTTTAACCATATACAACCACCTGGGTAACAATTTGTAAGACTCATCCCAATCACCGAACACTTTAGCCAATGCTTTTCTTTTGCCTTCCCATACCCTATAGTAAGAAACATGATATCCAAACTTTGATTTGATGTCGGACTGCAGTTGTGCCACACTGATAGATGGTTTTTCTCTTACGGCATCACAGAACTCTAGTGCAATCATTGATGAATCCAATTGCACATGACTTTGACTCAGTTCTGAATAAAAACATGTATGCTGCTCATCGTACTTAGTGATCTCGAACAAGCCATGCGATTTTTTCTTTATTGCATGAAGTCTCCACTTGCAACCTTTCTCCCACTTCTTACACCGAATTGTCCAAATCATCGATGTCGATTCAACAACCTCATATGGTGCGTGACATTTTATTGTAAAACATTTGACTGCTTGTTGTAGCATTTCTTTGTCTTGACAAATCATCCCTTTATACAATTGAGCATTGTCAACGTCCACAGGGGCTACAATTTGGTCATATTCTCGAATGCTATCTAGTACATTCATATCCAAATCGTTGAATGTATCTGAAAGTAACTCATGTTCACGACCATCGAAATCCAACTCTTCAAATTCATCGTCCATTTCAGTTCTGAAATCTCTATACATGTTGTTAGCCGTCATATCTTCATTATCACATGGTGATGTAACTGACTCCGGATCAGGATCAATACATTCAGTTGGATCTTCAAACTGACTAAATGATTTATTCAAGTTTATCTCTACCCCTATCCTATTTACATTTACATACAAATGCACTAAATTCAGTAGTGACATTGCGATTGAGAACATCAAGTTCATAGCTTAGTGCATTCGAAACAGGAAATGACATAAACCTTATTGATCCTGATGGTTCTCGGTTAGGATGTCTATATATTATTTCTATCTAATTTTTTCCCATATCTACACTAAGTGACATCCCAACCATTTCAATGAATTGTTCAAATACAATTTCACTGTTCACATTTATACTAAAACTCCCACTTGGTGGTTAGTCATAGTCAACTCCATTAATACCATCAATCATATTACCATTTGTAAACAACAAAAACCCCAAGCATTTGCCCGCCATTTTCTTAAAAAAAAAAAAAGACAAACAATACATTACTAAATGTTCTACTAATTATCAGACTTAAACAAAAATAAACCACAATAAAAATCACAATAAGAAATATATATAGAAAATATAAGAAGTTTGTGGGTAAAAAATATTAAACTTTGTATTAAACTAAAAATATTTAACTTTTTAAAAAAAATCACAATAATTTTGTATTATATTTTTTATAAGAAGTATATTAAAAAATCACAATAATTTTGTATTAAACTAAAAATATTAAACTTTTTAATTTATAAACATCAACTTTTAAGTTTTATGAATATCAACTTTTAAGTTTTATGAATATCAACTTTTTAACATAACAATAAATTAAACTTTTAATAACTATTTTTAAACATAACAACAAATTAAACTTTTCAAATATCATAAAAAATTTATACAAAAAAATCACAATAAACTATACTTAAATACAAACAAAAACAAACTAGTAATAAATAAATAGTAAACTAAAAATCATAAATAAGACATATTGGTATAACATCCCAACCATAAGAAAGAAAGAAAGAAATAAATAAATACTTAAATACTTAAATACAATCAAATATCATAAGAAATATATTTCAAAAAATCATAATAATTTTGTATTAAACTAAAAATATTAAAGGTATAAACTTCACAATTTAATGGACAAATGTTATCATAAGAAACATAACAATAAATTATACTTAAATACAAACAAAAACAAACAAAATATAAATAAGATTAACATGTTGGTATAACATCCCAACCATAAGATTAACATTAATAACAACTACTAAGATTAACACTAATAGAGAAAGAACTACTAACATCAATATGTAAATATTATTAAATTCAACATGATAGATCTACTAAATATAATAAAACTAGTAATAAATAAATAGTAAACTCATAAATTTAACTTACCTTTTTTGTTCTTTGTTTCCCAAACAACAACAAAAACTATAAAAAAAAATACAATAGTATGAGAATAGGAACAAAATATATAGTTGTTTAAAAAAAATGAAATTTTGTATAGTAAAAGGTACAAACCTCACAATTTAATGGACGAATGTAGAAGAAGAAGAAGATTTGCTAAAGGCAGTGAGAAAATATGAGAAAATGAGAGGCTGAAGGCAGTAAGAATGAGAGAACGAAGGTAGTGAGGAGAAAATGAGAGGCTGATATTAAAGGTCAAAAGGCAGTGAGGAGAAAAGGCAGTAAGGAGAATGAGGGAACGAAAGCAGTGTGAGAAAATGAGAAAGCAATGTGAGAAAATGACAAGAAACGGTGAGGGTTATAAGCCTAAAGGTCGAGTTTTCGAAACTCGACCCACAGGTCCGGAGTTGGGAAAATAATATGGATAGGATGGGACGAGACACTGACACGCTGCAAAGATTCGGATTCATTTTAAAGGAGGCCATCGTCTATTTGTAAAAGTTAGGCGATCGTATAGGTTTTGAGAAGGCCATCGTCATTTGTAATGATCTAAGCGACCGTGTAAATTTGTGGCGATCGTGTAGTGAGGAAAGAGAGCTCTCGAGAGGCATCACAGCGTCCCCTCCTCGTGTACTTCCATTGGCGATCGTGTAGAAAGTTTAAGCGATAGCGACATTTGGTATACGATCATACAGTAAAAGTGTAGGAGATCATATAGTTGAGAAGGCGATCGTCTAATTGTAATAGCTAAGTGATCGTGTTAGAAATTTGTGGGCGATCGTGTTAGTGAGGAAAGAAAGCTCTCGAGAGGCCATCGCAGCATGCCGCTCATCGTGTACTTCCACTAGGCGAGCAGTAGTAATACTCAGCGATCGTTAGTAAAGCTTAGCGATGTGTAGCACTTTGGTACACGATTGTATAGTAAAAGGTAGGCGATCGTATAGGTTTTGAGAAGGCGATCGTCTAATTGTAATAGCTAAGCGATCGTGTAGGAGTTTGTGGGCGACCGTTAATAGGGAAAGAGAGCTCTCGAGAGGCCATCGCAGCGTGCCGCTCATCGTGTATTTCCACTAGACGATCGTGTAGTATAGCTCAGCGATCGTGTAGTAAAGCTTAATGATCTTGTAGCACTTGATACACGATCGTATAGTAAAAGGTAGGTGATCGTATAGGTTTTGAGAAGGAAATCATCTAATTGTAATATAAGAGATTGTGTAGGAGTTTGTGGGCGATCGCGTAGTAAGGAAAGAGAGCTCTCGAGAGGCCATAGCAGCGTGCCGCTCATCGTGTACTTCCACTAGGCGAACGTGTAGTATCTCAACAATCGTGTAGTAAAGCTTAGCGATCGTGTAGCACTTGGTACACGATCGTATAGTAAAAGGTAGACAATCGTATAGGTTTTGAGAAGGCGATCGTCTAATTGTAATAGCTAAGTGATCGTGTAGAGTTTGTGGGCGATCATGTAGTGAGGAAAGAAAGCTCTCGAGAGTGGGAGTTCGGAAGACGCTGTCGCGGAGAGGCCATCGCAGCGTGCCGCTCATCGTCTACTTCCACTAGGCTATCATGTAGTAAAGCTCAACGATCATGTAGCATTTGGTATACGATCGTATAATAAAAGGTATGCGATCGTATAGGTTCTGAGAAAGTGATTGTGTAATAGTAATAGAAGCGATCGTATAGGAGTTTGTGGTCGATCGCAGAAGATTTAGTAAGCGATCATTTAGTCATAGTGAGTGATCATGGAGAGATTGTAAACGATCGTTTAGCGTCTAATAAAGAAGTTGTTCATCGTTCACTTGTTCTTTCCGGAAATTTGCACATATTGTTACGTTAATAAAGAATTACTAAACGATCGCATAGTAATTTTACTAAACGATTGTGTGCGATCGTGTATATAATTACTAAATGATTCTTTAATTTCCTTTAGGTCGAGGGTTTATTCTATAATTTTCCAGAGGTCAAGGGTTCAACTCTCGACCTCTTTCAAATTTTCTCCTCTTCCCTTACTGATCTTCATTAGTTTTCGAAAAGTCGAGGGTTGAACCCTCGTCCTCTTCTCAATTTCCTTTAGGTCGATGGTCAAACCCTCGATCTCTTCTTTAACTTTTGACAGGTCGAGGGTTGAACCCTCGTCCTCTTCTCAATTTCCTTTAGGTCGAGGGTCAAACTCTCGATCTCTTCTTTAATTTTTGACAGGTCAAGAGTTGAACCCTCGAAAAAATATTTTAAACAAAATCCCCGCCTCGAAATCTCCAAAACAACCATAGATTTCTAAATAGTTTCGAAACCACTATATTTCCCTAAATTGTTTTCCTAATCACAATATTAAAAAAAAAAAAACTCCCATAAATTAGTATATTTTGTTATCCACTTAGTTTCTACTAATGTTTTTTTAAAAAACCAAACTAAGTTTTTTTTTTAAAAAAAAAGAAATATGTAGTTTCCAAAAAAAAAAAAGAAATATATAGTTTCCAAAAAATTTACTTTTGTTTTTCAAACTTGATTAGAAACTCACATGTTTTTTTAACAATATAATGGTGAAAACTATAATTTAAAAATTGGAAAGAAACGAACATAGATTTCAAAAACTTGAAAACAAATAATAAATTAGTAATTGAATGAGCCTTTACGATAAAGTAGCTTTTCAAAATTATAAAGAAACTTTTGAAATTATAAGAAATAAAAAGTGAAAGGAGTTGCAGTACTTTTCTAGTAAATTTTTTTATGATTCTATCTCTTGTTTTGTTGATATGTCAAAATTTGAATAGGTAATGTGGTCTGACCTCGAAGGGACAGCAATGATAAATTTATACTTTGAAAAGAAAATCACTTGTAAGTTAGCAAGAATTATACACTAATGTAGTGTAGGTTACGTGCACTCCAATACTTAAGACAAGAAATTCGACGACTCATTTTAATATGGAGTTACTAACGAAGAGACAACTTACCTTTTATGTTTCCTTACTTCCTTATTTATAGGTGACCAAATCCTTTTCTTTTTAGGATTTTACCCTAAGTTTGCAAATACCATCTTTTCTTCTAGGACAACATTTTGCAGGTAAGGTCTAACTAGGTAGGCTCAGCCTTGATCGAGGGTGAGCAGGCTGAATTGGTTTTAGGCTAAGTTAGCCCTCTTCTTGAGGGTCCAATGTGAGCCCATATCATGCATTGGATGTACTATATATTAGGTTCTACCTCAATCTTGATTGAAGCCGACCAAGTTAATTTTGCTCAAAGCCAAATTAGCCATTTTTCTTAAGCTCATTTTATCTTCTTGACTCGGTTGCTTGTTCGTTTATTATCGTTTTCTTATTCTGATACTTTCTCTTCTACATTACGTCGATTCTGTCATTTATTCCAAAAATGACCGTAACAGATTTTAACTTTTATTTGTAGAATTTTTTGTTCACTTTCATCCATCTTAATAAAATTTATTTTCTCATAATAATTATAATAATTAATAAAATAAAATAATCATCACTCCTGTTGGGAAGTGTTATATATATATATATATATATAAAATGGTGGGAAAAAAGTGTTTACTTTCGGCGATAAATGGTACATATGAAATGGAAAAAAAAAAGGGGCCCATTTCCAATGCCCAGCATTTGTGTTTTGCTTAATCACAATTAATTAAAAAAAATAACTCTCTATGCTTATGATTAGTGGGAACTCAAACATGCATTTGCCGAAAATCTCGGCCTTCTATTATCAAATCATAATTACATGCACACTCAGCGAACCTAATTAGTTCTGCATTAATTGTATTAATTGTGTGAGGTGACAATTTGATAGTTCTTATTCATTTTTAGAATATACCAAACCTATCATTTACAGTGATGTATGATTAATTGAAATATGCTTTCAAAATCATATTCGAAATTATTTCGAAATTTATATGTTTGTCTTTTTATGATTATATTGCACACATATCTCTCTGAAATAATGTTGTATAATCGCATCTTTACCAACTTGATAGACTCTTTTGATATATTTATTTTCGAAATTATTTTGAAAGATTTAGGATCATTATGCTTATTTTTCTACCTTTTTTTATATGTTTACTAATCTCACTTTGAAAAAGTCAATGGAATCTAGAGTGAACACTAAAATAGACAATCAAAACTAACAAAAATTCGACTTTTCCTGAAAATGATAGGAAATCCAAAATTTTTTATTCGATTTGATTTTGCATTTGGAAACCAAATTTGAAACTAAATTTATGAATACAAAAAATCAAATCAAACCGATATAATATATATTATATAATATCTATCAAAATTGAAAACCGAATCATATCAAACCAAATATTTATGATTTGCTTCCGTTAGATTTGGTATATATTCAACAAAATCTTTTAGGGCTGATAAGATAAATAATAAATTTTAAAATTTCATTTGGAAAAGTAGCAAAAAATTTTCAAAATTGTAAAAGTAGCAAAACGATTTTTTGCAATAAAAATATTAATTAACAAATATTCAAATTACCCCCACACACTAAACCTGATAAAATATCATAATTGAAGACAAGCATATCACAAAAAACTAAAACTTTAACGAAAACCTTAAAAAAAACCTTGATACTCACCTAAATATCACCTAAACGTTGTTGGCCAATTCCTCTTATGACCACACGACAGCAGTAGCGATGGTGTCGGGTAAATAGCAGTGGAAAAGATATTTGAAGAGCGAGAGATGAAATGAGAAAAAAAGAGTGAATGAGATAGGAAGATCCATGGCACTTATCGAAACTAATTTTTGCGATGGTGGTGGTCTCAGCAAAAACGACTGACGTGAGGCATTTGATATTGTGTGGTGGACTATAGTTGAATGACAAGGATAATGGTGTGAAGCACAGAGTGTTGCTGAGCGAGGGCTTTGTGTGGCGGTTAGATAACTAGGGTTTTTGTTTTCTCTCACTCTTTTTTTAATTTTCTTTTGTTTTTATATATTATTTTAACCTTAAAAAACTTATTTAAATATAATAATAAGAAGAAGAGTTTCTCTTTTCCATTAATAATCTTTTCTAATAAACTCAATTTTTATTCTAAAAATTCAAAATTAAAAGAAATATATTAAACTTCCAAAATTATGAAAATTACATTCAAAATCTCTAATTCAAAATTTTGAAAACTAAAATATTTTAATTTTATCTATTGTAAATTTAATTTATTAGTTCTTGGATATCTATTAAAATTAAATTAAGACAAATTTTGATTTTATCGAACCCATACTTATTCCAAAATTAAATATCAAAGACAAAATTCATAATTAAATTTGAATTGATTAAAAATAACTATTTTTTAAAGGTTGGGGTGTTACATAAAATCTCATAACTTTACTACAATTGCAATGTATGTGTAAAGATAAATTAGTTAAATCTAATAACTTTATATTACTAGTACAATATATTTGTAAATATATTTAGCTAATTACTAGAATATATTGATATTAGTAGAGTTTTGGGAAGAAGCAATATGGCATTATAATTAGGAATCATGAAAAATGATGGTTAAAACCTTTATAACTTCACACTACAACTACGTGTAAATATAGATTAGTTAAATCTCATAACTTCATACTACTATAATATGAAATGAAACATGATAAGAATACAAACGAATACATTGGAACAAGAAGAAAACAAATAAATAACAATATGTATAAATAAATTAAAAAAGATTTAGCTAAACATTGAATCTTGTAACAAAAAATTAAAGAATAAAAAACTAGTTAGATAAAACCAAATCTACAAAGAAAAGATGGATACATAAGAGATATTTGGGGAGAAGAATCAGGACGGATTATTTATTTAAATGAAAAAATATATTAATCAAATTCAGAAATATATTCAAAGAGATATTTTGAGAGAAAACTATGAATGATTATTTGTTTTAAATGCAAAAATATATAGTATCCACAGTTTTGTTTCTTGATTTTTATTTAATTAGATTCAAATGAAAACTAATAACACAACAGTTAATAATTACACTATGTATATAAATGTTAATAATTCAGTCTTCAATAATTACCTATATGTACTATAGATAAGAGATTGAAAGCAAATAAGAAATTAGAAAAAGTCAGATTATTCTCATTGAAACCTAAAATTGTGCTATATATTCAAATTCTCCAATTTTTTATTTGGTTTGGTAGCCTAAATGGAAACCTAACACCCCTAATGGAATCATTGATAAGTTTTTTTTTTCCTTTTTTTTTTCTTTTTGCAAATAGAGGCCTAATATTGGATTATCAGTATTGTTTGATCTTTTACTATCTTTTTGTTGTTGAGTTTTGTGGTTGCATTCTCTTGTTGGTGCAATTTTGGATTATATTTCATACAGGTAAACGTGTTCAAATTTTGGTTTTGAGAATTACAAATCAATTCTAAAAATAGATTAATCGTTTCAATAATGTGAAAAACAACGATTCTTTGTTATTTCACATAATTGGACCTATTAATCAATCATCAGTTCAATTAGTCAATTTTTGTTAATATGTAAGATTGAGACGTGAGGTCATAGAGTAGATGATCTTGATTAAACTATGAGACAAAATAAGATTGTAATTGACCAACAAAGAATTTAGGATTGCTTTCAAAAAGGTGTTGCTGATTTTTCTTTTTTTCTTTTTTTTTTTTTTTGGAGAACATGTTGATTTTGGACAAATGCATGGGCATCAAATCATTGATATTCAAGATGGTAATGATATACTTATCTCCTAAGGCTATAAATAACATAAAAAGTAAGAGTTGCTTTGATCTTTTGGTGGGCTAGAAAATGAAGGAACTAGGGATACCACCAATCCATGTGGGTTAACTTTTTGGGCCATGAGCCTTGAAGAGGTCCAAAGAGTACATCTAATATATTTCATAAATATCTTAAAATTTAAATTATTTTATTGAAGGTTTCTAGACTAATTTTCGACAATTCTAATATTTTCAATTATTTTAATATATATGAATTTTTTTATAGTCGTTTTTTGTGTTCATTTTCATTTTAATGCATTCAATATGAGATTAATGAGATGTTGTTTTCCAAATTGACCTTTATTAAACTCGTGGACTTCATTTATTGAAGAATCCCTAATATTGGTGGATTATATTTATGGCATAATTTATGGTTACAAATCTTTGTTTTTATGTTTTATGTTTATGTACAAAGCTTATTTCAATTATAAATGAGGTTGTTCGTGTTCCAAACACATTTAGAAGTACAAATTTGAGGTTGTTATATAATATATACTCCAAAATTTTAATTTCAGTATCGTTTCTATTGAGTTATAAATTCTCTATATTTTGTCATATATATACATATACTTTTAGTTATTTTGCAAATATACTTCTCATATTATATGCTACCAATTAGACCAGAAACGAATATAGATGACATTATCAACTTATTAAAAAATAACTAAATTCGTGGAGTTCAAATTCGTAAAAAATAACTAAATTCGTGGAGTTCAAATTCGTAAGCTAGTGCTATGAAAAGTGTCAGTAATCTTATTTTCCCCTACAATACAAATTTTGAATGTATATTTAATATATTGTAAGAGGAACTATATGAATATACAATATGCAATCAAATGTTACTAACTAATTATATTTAAACAATACTGTCGTCGCCATAAACCATATATATTTGAAATTGAAAACAAAATGTACAAATACACTCAGATTTGTTATCCATCCATTTGCAACCTCATATCCATTGACCGGATCGACCAAATATATATGGATAATTTGAAAAGAAATCTGAATATATATGGATTATTGAAATGAACCCATATAAATTCAGCAACTAGATCGAGATCCATTGTGGACCCATCGTAGCTTCATCCATCTATAACCCCATATTTGGCTTCATCGTGCTCTACCCAGATCCTTCGTCCATTTTCAAAGGTCTCCAACCTAAGATCTGATGCCACCAACTAAATCTATTGTCGTGCAGCCAAGATCCGACATCGATCAACTCATGTCCATCGTGGACGTCTGTTCATGGACCATTGCAATCTCAGGCCCAACATCATTTGTTTGTTGTCAATTGCTTCGACTATCTTTGCAACCTCCTTTGCTTGCTGGTTTAAAAGAGGGACAATGATTTTGTCATTTGAGGAAGCCATGAATGAAGGAAGAAGAAAAAGAGAGTGAGGAGGCGTAAAGATAAAGGAAGAAAATTGTTTTTTGTTTTGTTTTGTTGTTTTTTTTTTTTTTTTTTTTTTGGGTGATTGGAGAAAAATAGTTATTCAAGGATGCGAGAAGAATAATTAGAAAGGATTATTTTTGGATGTGAGATATGAATAGTTTTTTTCCCCCCTAAATGTGGACAAGGCTAAAATATAAAAGATCACTAACATGTGTGAAAAAATGAAGCTATGTAAAAATGGGATGTAAAAGACATTGATGTAAGATAGATACATATTTAAGTCTTCTATGTAGAAATCTCATTCTCTAATATCCAAAATTTGATGCATGCCATAGGATTTCATTTGTGTCAAATGGACAATTTTATGGTATATTTTTTTAAAAATGTCTGGAATAACATTATTTTTTGTTAATGGGTTTTCATCATTTTCCCTCTCATTTTGAGCTTATCAAAATACCATTGCTACGATTAGGATTGTTTTTTATTATTAAATTAAAATCTTTAAATATCTTTATTGTTGTGAATTTGAATAGCACAACGACACATAATGAACACACGGATATGGGAAAAATAAATAAATATTAAAATATATAAAACATAATATATAAATAAACAAAACAAAATAAAACAACAAAAATATGAAATAAGAAATTGCTCCACTTTCTCCAATTTTCTTTGAATTTTTACCAATATATGTGTATCTTACAAGCTCCAAGAAATGCCTCAATTTATAGGCAAGATGACAAGTAAGAGGTGGTTTATTTGGACACTAAGAATGAGTATTTACAAGACATATGACAACATACATGGGATGTAGAGGGAGTGACATTTGGTTTTTGACACTAAGAATGAGTATCTATTTTACACATAATTTGTAATATTTATAATACTCCCCCTTAGACACCTATGATATATATATGAAATATGTTTCATTAAAATCTTACTAGGGAAATAACACATTGGAAAAAAAAATCCTAGTGAAGGAAAAAAAGTATATATTTCATATAATCTAATACTCTTAAACAGAATAAAGTATATTTACTCCCCTCATGGAAACATTACTTGAAATCTCTAAGTCGCCTTATTCTAATGTTATGCACCAATTTCTCAGAAGTTGCACTTGATAATGATTTTGTAAATAAGTCTGCCAAGTTATCCTTTAAACAAATTTCTTGTACAGTGATGTCACCATTTTCTTCAAGATCATGAGTGTAGGAACCTTTGTTGAAATATGCTTTGTTCTAATCTCCTTTAATATATTCTCCTTTGATTTGGGATATGCATGTTGTTTTTTTTGTATAATATCGTTGGAAGGTTTTTGTTAGAAGATAAACCACATGTTTCACGAATTTGTTGAGTCATTAATCTTAGCTATACATATTCTCAATTAACCTTGTGAATTACAAGAATTTCAGCATGATTTGAAAAAGTAGTCATTATTGTCTATTTCACTAACCGCCACTATACAACAGTTTCTCCACATGTGAATAGATAACTTATTTGCAATCTAACTTTGTGTGGATCAAATAAATATCCAAATTTTGCGTACCTAACTAGATCAAAATTTGATTTTATCAAATAAAATAAACCCATGCCGATCGTTCGTTGGAGATAACAAAGTATACACTTAATTCCGTTTCAATGTTTTTTTTTTGTTAGAGAATAACAATATCTTGCTAATAAATTTACTGAAAATGCAATATCTGGTCTTGTATTATTAGCAAGATACATAAGTGTGCCGATTGCACTAAGATATAGTACTTCAAGACTAAGAAGTTTTTCTATATCATCTCGAGATCGAAATATATCTTTCATCATATCTAGTGAACGAACTTTCATTGGAATGTTTAATGGACGTGCTTTGTCCATACAGAATCTTTTCAAAAAATTTCCTGTAAATGTTAACTTATAAACAAATATCTCATCTGCTAAATGCTCAATTTATAAGCCAAGGAAAAATTTTATTTTTTCAAGATCTTTCATCGCAAATCTTTCTTAAGATATTCTATTGCCTGTGAAAGCTCTTCAGGAGTTCCAATTATATTTAAGTCGCCAATATATACAGTTATAATGACAAATCCTGACTGTGATTTCTTTATAAAAACACACAGATATATTGAATTATTTTGATAACATTTTTTCAACAAATATCCATTCAGGCGATTGTATTACATTCATCCTAATTTTTTTAATCCATATAATGATCTCTATAAATTTATTGAATATAATTCCCAAGAATTTGATTTATATGTTTCATGGGATTCTCATATAAATATCATTACCAAGAGATCCAAATAAATATGCTATGACTACATACATAAGATGTATGCCAAAATTTCAAACACAGTCAGACCAATTAAATATCTTAATGTAATTGCATTTACCACCAGAGAATATGTCTCCTTATAATTAATAGTAGGTCTTCGTGAAAAACCTTGTGCAACTAGTCTTGCTTTATATCTTATGACCTCATTATATTTTCATTTATTTTCCTTACAAATACCCATTTGTATCCCACAAGTTGGACACCTTCTGGTGTTTGGACTACTTGTCCAAAAATGCGTTTTGAAAGTGAGTTTAATTTTGCTTCGATTGCTTATTTCCATTGTAGCAAATCTCTTCTATGTCGACATTCTTCATCAGATTTTGATTTAAAATACTCATTTTCAGATATAATATCAAAAGCAACATTATACACAAAAATATTGTCAATAACTACATGAGTCCGCTTCCATTTTTTTTTTCTGTCATAACATAGTTTATTGAAATCTCATTATTATCTTTTGGTATTTCACCTTCTTCAAAAATTCGACTATCAGTCATGTCTAGGGGTTCTTCATGGATATTTACATCATCAACCAAGTCTCTTTTACTGTTAATTATTTTTCTTTTTCGAGGATTTTTATCTTTCGATAGTCTACCATACTTTTGGCGTGTTCCAGACTCATTAGTGACAACTTTTTGTGTTGAGATATCAATTTTTTATGGAACATATGCAACTGGTATATTTGACTTAGTTACTTTTTTGCATCTATAAATACATCTGATAATTGATTTGCTATATTTTACAAATGAATTATCTTCTAAACTTCAAGTTCACATTGATCTGTATGGGGATCTAAATGAGATAATAACGATACATTCCATGTAATTTCTGTTTCCAACTTTTTAACTCCTCCACCTAATGTTGGAAAATTTGTCTCAATGACAATCAACAAATCATGTATTAAATACATCACCAATCAGAGGTTCAAGATATTTAATAATTGATGGGGAATATATCCAATATATATTCCTAACCTCTTTTGAGGGGCTATCTTAGTACGTTGTGGTGGAACAATTGAAACATATACTGCACATCAAAAAATTCTCAGATGGGAACTATTTAACTCATAGCCATAAACTAATCATAATGACGAGTACTTATGATAAGCTACTGGCCTAATGCGTACAAGTGACGTTGTAAGTAAAATAGTATGTCTTCATATAGATGTAGGAAGCTTAACTCTCATAAGAAATGAATGATTCTGCTAAACTATTTTGTGTATGAACATGAGTTATAGGATATTCAACAATTATCTTAATTGACATATAATAATTCTCAAAATCTTGGTATGTAAATTCACCAGCATTATCAAGATGAATGGTTTTAATTGTATACTTAGAAAATTGTGTTCTTAACTTAACTATTTGAGCAAGTAATCTTGCAAATGCAAGATTTCAACTTGATAATAAGCACACGTGTGACTATTTGCTGAATGCGTCTATTAATACCATAAAATATCTAAATGGTCCACTTTGTGGGTTAATAAGTTCACATATATCACCATGAATTTATTCTTAAAATGCAGGGGATTCAATCCTCACTTTAGCTTGTGATGGTTTAATTATCAATTTTTCTTGAGAGCAAGCATCACTCGATAATTCATTAGATTGAAGAATTTTCTGACTCTTTAATAGATGTCTATTTGAATTGTCAATAATTCTTCTCATCATTATAGACTCTGGATGACCCAATCCATCATGTCAAATAGCAAAAATATCTGGATTTATGAACTTCAGGTTCATTGTTGTATATATTTCAATTACTCGTATATGAGTATAATATAATCCAGAAGATAAAGTAGACAACTTTTCCAGTATACGTTTTTCATATGAGACCGTAGATATGATATATAAATATTCCACATTATTCTTACTATCAGTCTCAATATGATAACCATTGCAACGTATATCTTTAAAACTTAGTAGATTTATCTTTGATTGACTAGAGAACAATGCATTGTTAATTGTAAATTTTGTTCCTCTAGGCAAGATAATATTTTTTTTTCCAAATCCTTCAATTAGGTTTACAAAACCTAATATTGTATTGACTTTTACTTCCAACATTGTCAATTTAGAAAATATTTTCTACTTGTAAGTATTGTGTGCGTAGTTGCACTATCTGCCAAACATATATCTTCTTTGTTCATTTTTTAATCACCTAACATATGAAAATGATCCATGTTTCTTCATTAAAAGAAAATAATTACAATAAGAAAAACAATACTTGGAATATACAAAAGTTAACATTTAAAAAACATGAAGATAGATAAAAAAAAATAATAATAATAACAATGTTAAGTCTAAATATTCTTAAAGTAAAAAAAAAAAAAAAAAAATTGATGTTCTACCAACTGTGTCATTCTTCTCTTTAGGAGATTCAAAGAAGTTCATACCACTCTTCTCTTCAAGAGATTCAAAGAAGTCCGCCACATCCAAATTTGCTTGAGATAGGTCAAATATGTCATTATCTTGGTATGAAAAATTTACTTCCACATTTTTCACTTTTTCCTTTAGGGAGGCTTGGTAGAGATCGACTGAGTGTTTTGACGTATGACAGGCATGTGACCAATGGCCAATCATTCCATATCAGAAGAATTTAGTTTCAACACCTTTCGAACTCTTATCTTGTGGAATTTTTCCTTTATGGTCATTAATTTGTGTGGTTATTTTGATATTTGAATGATTAGAACGACCACTATGAAAATAATAATGATTTCTTTCTCTGCCACAATCATGACCATGACCCTGACACAATTATTATTGAAATTCATAGCATTCACTTTAGGGAATGGTGTCATTCTGGTTGGTCGAGATTCATGATTTTTAATCAATAACTCGTTATTTTGTTCAGTCAGGGGAATACATGAAATTAGTTCAGAATATTGTTTAAAACCTTTCCCTTGATATTGCTGTTGCAGGAGCATATTCGAGTCATGAAATATAGAAAATATCTTCTCAAACATATCAACGTTAGTAATTTTCTCTCTGCATAACAAAAATTTCAAACCAATTTTAAATAATGCGGAGTTGTAATCACTTACTGATCGGAAATCTTATAGTCTCGAGTGCATCCACTCATAACGAGCTTTAGAAAGAATAACTGCTTTTTTATGATCATACCTCTCTTTCAAATTTTTCCACAAGATACAGAGATCTTTTATTATGAGATACTTCATTTTCAATCCTTCGTGGAGGTGATGATGAAGGAAAATCATAACTTTTGCTTTTTCCTGACTGAATGTCATATTTCCTTTTTTAGTAGCCTCTCCAAGATTCATAGCATCCAGATGGATTTTAGCATCAAACATCCATGACAAATAATTATTGCCGTTAATATCAAGGGCAGCAAATTCTAATGTTTTCAGACTCGTCATGGTAGCACTCTAAAAAAATATTATATTTATATTAAAAATTTAATAGATATTAAATATGAAAAATAAAATAAAATTTATTAATTATAATAAAGAGGAAAAAAACCCGACCTACCTTTAAGGGAGAAACGACAGGAGCTTGTGCTAATAATATGTTGTGAACTTAGGAGTACAATGATATACAACAAGAACATGGATATGGAGAAAATATAATATAATAACAATATATAATAAAATAAATAAAACATAATATATAAATACAAAATAAAATAAAACAACAAAAATATGAAATAAGAAATTTATCCACTCTCTCCAACCTTCTTTGAATTTTCACCAATGTGTGTATCTTACAAACTCCATCAAATACCTCTATTTATAGGTAAAATAGCAAGTAGGAGTTGGACACTAAGAATGAGTATTTACAAGACACATGGCAACATACATGGGGTGTAGAGGGAGTGACATTTGGCTTTTGACATTAAGAATGAGTATCTATTGTACACATAATTTGTTATATTTATAATATTTATTATGTATTTTTAAATTGACAGGTTTGTAAAATTCCGAGCTATGTTGTTGATTTCCAAGAAGGAAGAATTTTTTTCATTTAATATTGGTTTATAAAACTCACACTTGAATTTTGAAAAAGGTAAGTCTTTTTTTCCTTATTTCAACAGAGTTTTTTTTTTGCTTTTCGGTATTTTTAGGGTAAATTTTTTAAAATAACACATGAAAATATTAGAAGGTTATTATAATATGACATATTATATAAAATTTTCTAATTAATTTGTGTCAGACAAATTTGTAAATATTAAATTCTTTTAAGGTAATTGCAACGGGTAGCATTTTTAGGGCTAATAATTAAGTGATAGCAACATTTTTAAAGAATGCAAATATAGTTTTTGGAATAGAAATTCGACCAATTACAAAATTTCACGTATCTTCCATCCAGTCATTTTATCACAATAATGAGCTTATCAACTTCAACGGTGATGAAGCCTAAATCACGATCGATAAATTCGGTCGAAGGTTCAATTGGGCTTTTAAATTGTAAATTGGATCGGGTCGAGTAATTAAAGTCGCTTGGGTCCATAGTCTAGTCAGATTTAAGCCTATAATGGAAAATTTGGGCTAAAGGAAAGATTGGGTCTAAGCCCAACTTTAGCCCAAAAAAAAAGGTTGGGCCCAAGCCCACCTAAAGCCCATGGAAATCCTCTATAAATAGAGGCATGCCCTTTCATTTTTTGAGGAAAGGGGAATCGAAAGAATTGGTAACAAAGTGTTAAAGCTCTAGAGATCAAGATTAAAGTTCTGAAACTCTCAAGATTTTGAAGTTCTGATTGATCTCGAGATTACAACCTTCTGACGATTGAAGACTTGGAAGATTAACTTTCTTGAATTCCAGAAGATTGAAGCTCAAATCGATCTCAAGATTAGAACCTTCGGAAGATTGAAGACTTGGAAGATTAAAACTTCCTTAAATTTCAAAGGATTGAAGTTCAAAAGAACTCCTTGAAGATTGAAGAATTAGAAATTCTAAACTGTATCTATTGTTTGAAAGAAGACATTAAAGGATCAAACATTAAAGAATATATCTAATGTACTATATTAAAACCAATATAAAAATTCCACGAATTAAATTCCTTTGAAAATCTCGTGTGAACAGTTTGGCATGCTCAGTAGGACCATCTTTACCTTTCATCTCTTTCTCTACAACAAGATTTACCTAAAGAAGCCATGACATCCAAAGACAACTCTCCCAAAACTTCAAGTGAAGTCTACAATAGATCAATTACTCGTAGTCGCTCTAAGGGGATTCAATAATTTGAAGAGTTGCCACCCTTTGAGATTTCGAGGAATATATGGGAACAAATTCCAAAACAACCGCAAGGCGAAATTGTCATTAGAGAAAGTCTTGTAGTTAATAAGCACACTCCACCTTCTGAGCAATCAAGTGAGGAGGTGTCAGATCCAAATATAATGTCAGTCGTGATGGCCAACGTCGAAAAAAGTGAAGAAAGGATGGTTGAACTCAAAAAGACAATTAACATGCTGATGAAGGTAGTCGAAGAAAGAGATTATGAAATTGCATCCTTCAAGAATCACATTGAAAGTCATGACATTGTTTAATCAAGTCATACACCCGTAGTCAAGAATAATGACAAAGAGAAAACTATTCTGCAAGAAAGCCAACCACAAAATTCGACATTAGCTGCTTTGCTATCTATTCAACAATTACAGGAAATGATTGCAAACTCCATCAAGGCTCAATATGGTGGACATACTCAGACTTCGCTCTTGTATTCCAAGTGATATACAAAGAGGTTTGACAATCTAAGAATGTCAAATGGGTACCAGCCACCCAAGTTCCAAAAATTTGATGAAAAGGGCAACCCAAAGCAACATGTTGCTCATTTCATCGAAACATATGAAAATGCTGGTATGCAAGGAGATTTGATGGTCAAATAGTTCATTTGAACTCTGAAGAGAAATGCTTTCAACTAGTACACCGACCATAAACCTGAAACTATTGATAGTTGGGAACAGCTTGAAAGAGAATTCCTCAATCGTACAACACTAGGTGTATCATTAGCATGATAGAGCTCATTGCCACCAAAAAACAAAAAGTGAATCGGTCATTGACTGCATCAATCCCTGGAGAGCATTAAGCTTTGATTCCAAAGATAGACTAACTGAACTGTCAGCAGTGGAAATATGCACTCAAGGAATGCATTGGAGACTTCTATATATCCTGTAAGGGATAAAACCCATACCTTTGAAGAGTTTGCAATTCAAGCTCATGATATGAAGCTAAGCATTGGAGGGAGTAATGATTTACTGGTCCCATAAGTAAAGAAAGAAAAAAAAAAGAGGTAAAGAGCATCTAGAAGGTATTGAAGGGTGCTACTAAAGAAGCTATGGTCGTTAATACCAACCCTTTAAAGTTTATCTCCAAGGAGAAAAAGATTGAGAAATGTAGTTATGGGGCGAGAAAAGACGCCGATGTTGAAAGAGAAAAGAAAAAGTCTATCATTTTCTGGACTCTGATCTACTTGATATGTTAAAGCAACTATTGGAGAAACAACTCATTGAACAACCTGAATGTAAATGACCTGCAAAAATGGGGAGATTAAATGATCCCAATTATTATAAGTATCATCGAGTTTTCAGTCATCTAGTAGAAAAGTGTTCGGTACTAAAGGAGTTAATTTTAAAGTTAACTCAAGAGAAAAAGATTGATTTGGACCTCGACGATGTGGCGGAAACAAATCACGCTGCAGTGATGATTCATCCTGATGTTCGACTATCTGCAACAGAGAGTTTAATTCAAGTTGGATCTCTTGAGCCTATTATTCTTCACCGGAGGTCTCACAAAAGACCGACTTCCAGAAAGTTTACTCCCAAAAATAAGAAAAGCAAATGGAAGATGCAGATGAAGGATGAACACTAGTAACTCATTGGAAGATAAACAAAATTTTGTCCAGAAAGAATCTCGTTTATATTGAGACTATAAAAGGAAGAGTAAGTCTCAAAGAAGAAAAGCAAGGAAGAATACGAGAAGCCTTCGACTAGTGATCGAAGAAATCGAGGAGCTTCCTCGACCTCGACAACTAATAGCTGCTAGACAGATTTTTTTTGGTGTCGCTCCCAAAAGATCGCCAATCAAATAATACTTATAATTCACCGAACAAACTACTTATACTAGCTGATAGTATAAGCAGCAAGTCCGGGGTCTAACCTCAGTGAAGTATGGAAGATTAATTATTCAAAGCACATTTTTAGTTAAAGTGGTAAAATGGGGGGGGGGATTGAAATAGAAATTGCATAAAATGCAAGTAAAGTAAAAGATATAAATGCAATAAAAGGAAACGACCTAGCTCAAGGGAATTGGAATTGTTCGATGTAATTTCGTTTGGCGAATTGCTTAATGTAATTTTAGTTTCTTAACTATGCCTAGCCCATTCGATTGGACATCCAACCGACGGTCCTAATTATCTAATTAGCTAAATATGCTTAAATGAATCCATACTAAACATGATTACCCAACTGCATTAAGTTCTAGGGCTTACGTTAGGATGAATGTTTAATTTCCACCGTCTAATTAAACACCCACTATGGTTTTCTCTAGGTTGATAGGAACAATATGATTCATTTCAGACAACAAATTGTAAGCCTAACTAACCTATTGCTTCTTATGGACTGACTAACAATTTCATGTCACATATTGCTAGATAATCCTAAGTATTCAACCACAAATCCTCAAGTAGTTTGTTAGATAATCAAGAGAAAATATAATTGATTAAGCAAGATAATAGAGGCAAACCTATAGCCAAGATATGACAATTACAATTAAACAAAACTCCTAAGATTACATTGTTCCAAAATCCCCTAGACTAGAAAATAGCTAGAACTTACCTTCCCATGGAGATGGAGAAGACAAATCCTGACATCATTCTATTAATTACATGAGAAGAAGGAAGAAAATAGATAAAAATACAAGTAGATAGATGAGAAGAGGAAGAAATTGCTTCATTAGTCGATTGGGGGTTGATTATTTCATGAACTTCATCCCTAAAACGAAGAAGAAAGCTTATAATCTTCAGTCGCAGTGTTGCAATGCTACGAGGCCTCGCGCACGCCTCTGTAAAAAATCAGAGCATTACAACGTTGCGAGGCCTCGCGTGCGCCTCTGTAAAAAATCAGAGCATTACAACGTTGCGAGGCCTCGCGTGCGCCTCCGTAAAAAATCAGAGAGTTGCAACACTACATGTAACGTTGCAATGCTCCCCTATTTTCTAGTATTAAGTCACTACTATCTTGTAGCATTGCACAACACTCGGCTGAGCGTTGTAACGCTCCGTCTAAGAAATTTTCATCCGTTCACATCCTTTTGAAGCTCAATTGCTCAAATTAGCTCCTAATTTCTCCAAATTAACCCCGAACAGCTCGTAACGAGTGATTCTACTTCAAAGAGGTAGGATTGTATCAGCAACAGCGGAAGCACAAGAATCATCTAAGCACTCAAATTCACTAATTTTGGCAAAATATAAAGTATGCTCTTGCAGAAAACAAGTGAGTTTCAAGACATACCTCTTGTAGAACTTTTTCAAAGCTCCTTCTCCATCTGCTATCTTTCCCAAATCTTGTTGCAAACCACCTCAAGATCTTCCCCACTATTCTCTTGGTGCTCTAGATTGAGTTGTGAGACTCAAAACAAGCTTGAATCAATGGATGAAGGAGAAATGCTCACTGCAGTAATCTTGTTGAAGAACCCTTTCTTCAACCCAAATTTTCTCTAAAATTCTCTATAGATTGCATCACCAATTTTCACTCCAATCTCTTCATTATATTGCAGATCAACATGTAAAGGAGAGAGTTGCATGAGTTGCAGCTCATGCTTGGAGAAGATAAGGCAAAGAGAATGTCATTTGAGTAAGCAAGTTGAAAGATGGATAATAGAAAAACAAATTTTCCATTTTGTGTTTTGTTTTTCACTTTTTTCAGTTTTATCATAAAATCAAATTTTGATTTTATAAAATCGATTTTGAAAATAAAAAATGAAAAATTTAATTAATTTCATAATTAATTAAATAAAACTTAATTAATTTATACATAATATTAAATACTTAATTATTAACATCTATATGAAATTACACTAATCTTTATATATTTAAATCATAATTTAAATATATAAATTCCTCCTAATTTCCGTTTTAATTCTCAATTAACATGTAATTATATCTCATAAATATTAATTCCCTTAATTCTAAATTGAAAGATTTCAAATAACTTATCACGCTATCCTAGGAGCTAGTCTGTTACGAGTTAGTAGGGGACCTCGCGGATTTATAGATCATGGGCTTTAACAGATTCGAGATTAATTGGCATAAACTAAATTAGACCAGATTAACCCCATTCCTTAACTAATGGTCACTTCACTAAAAACTCATAGTTGCACCCCCTCACTGTAGGTATATATGTCCACCATGATTAACCATAAATCAGCAATCGACCCTCACAGATTGTTCGTAATAATGCTGGTCAATATCTGTTTTACCCCCGGATTATGTCTTATTCCTCAAAGTTCCTACTGAATCCTCTAATGAACAACTGTTTGTGATCCAATCACTTAAACCAAATCTCTCAGCCCAGTAAGAGGTGGGGCTCCCTTGTTCAATACTGGATTCAGTACTGAGAAACAACCTTTCTCCTATCCCTAAAATCGAGTAGGCATGACACTCCATCTTGCACCCTATGTCCTCAGTCATCTATTTCGGTCTTACCTCTTGAATGCGGAATCTTTTTGAGTCAGGCGTGTTGAGCCAACCCTCACCTAGCAAATCTAAGGGCAATCCAAATAAACAGGAGTTCATAGTTAGCTCAGTAATTAAGAATCGGAGTTCCTAGATCATCTAGTTGAAATAGTCAGTCTTAATAGTAACAACATTTATACAAGTAAGTGACTTTAATTTCTTGGTTTGATCTTATACAAACTTCATTGCAAGGACGCCCCCACTTCTCATTCATAACATGTACGAAATTAGGATCACATCAATATGTAGTACTCTTACAAACTCTTTATAACAACTTCAGAGTAGTCCGCACCAAGTTTGTTACAAGAATAAGGTACCCAATTTATTTCATGTACCCCAAGATCATTTTGACCTATTTCTTGAACCATGATCCACTCTTATGCTCCACATAAAAGTTCAAGTACTCATTACAATAGTCATGTGGGTTTAGTTTATTGGATTTAGATTTTTTCATAACAATTTATGAACATCAATAATAAATATATTGATTATAGAAAATATTTATCATTTTACAAACTACGAGTTTTAGGACATAAAACCCAACAATACTCCCACTTGGACTAAAACTCCAGTGGATCAATATATACAAATATATACAATGTTGAGTTTACATGGAGAGAATAAAATGTACAAATACAATAAACTAGGGCATTACAATACCCATAAATTCTCCCACTTACCCTAGTGATAAAAAACTTGTAGACGTAGCCCTACTAGGTGACCCTCGAATACTTTAGCCGAGAAGGCCTTCATAAATGGATCAGCTAAGTTATCTTAGGAAGCGATCTGGGTGACGATTATGTCTCCTCTGTGTACAATCTCCCTAATGAGATGGTACTTTCATTTAATATGCTTTCCCTTTTTATGGCTTCGTGGTTCCTTTGAATTTGCAACTGCTCCACCGTTGTCACAATAGAGAGTGACAGGCAGGACATAAAACCCAACAAATGATGCTCAATACCTATAAAATCATTAAATAAACACATTAAACATAGTAACAACCTAGAATTAGGAAAAGGAAAATATCACATTTTTTATGCCATCAATAACCTTGAAAGACTGCTTTCCAAAGAGTTTTCCAACTTAAACTGTTTCGTCTCATGTTGTTAGTACGACTGAAGATGACGACACTCCTTGAAATTGTGTAGAAGCCATGGCCAAGCTGAAGTATCTACCTTCTTTCAACATAAATGATTTGTTGTCACTCTTGCAAGAGACCAAGAATACACTTGTCAAAATATTAAAAGATGATGGAATTCCAACTACTTCTGCATCCCAGAAAAATACATATTCTTCATGTTGTATATCAATATCATTCACTAACGAAGATTTGCTACTTTCGTCAAAGCTTCATAATAGACCCTTATTTGTGTTGGAGAAGTCCGAGAGCAAAAACTCAATCGAATCCTCATCGATAACTGCTCAACTGTCAACATACAGTCGAAATTGACCATGAATCAATTGGACATTTCGATGGAGGAGTTGTCGGGTAGTAAAGTGGTGAATCAAGGCTTTAATCAATAAGCGCAACGAGCGATAGACACAATTCGTTTAGAAATCACCATAAGGTATTTGCAAGAGAGCACCATATTTCACGTGATCGATGCAAGAACCACCTATATTTCTTAATGTCACAAACAAGGCTCTCCAAGGTTCCAACAAACGGATCTCTAAACCGTCTTGATCACGAACAAGGCTCTCCTTGAGCGATCACGAACACTAACATGAGAGTAACCTCGTTATTCTTTGGGATTCCAATAGAGGGATAGGTGGTATCCAACTATTGGGAGAGGGAGAAGAGAAAAGGATTTTGGAGAGTAAAGAGGATTAGAGAAACTTTTGCACAATAACACTAGGGTGCTATGTATTGTTCTCTGTGTGTTCCCAAAGGGCCATAGAGAGGTTTTTATATAGAGAAGGGCCAAGCTCTTTATCTAATATTTTCCTTTTCTATAATTAATTAAATAACATTTATTTAATTAATTAGCCCATTTAATTAAATAGCACTTATTTAATTAATTAGCCCAATTAAATAACACTTAATTTTAATTTTCACAATAGTTAAATAACTATTTATACATTAAACCCAATTCAATGTATACATTTAATTATCATATACATCCCATGTATATGTGCAAAACCTCTCTATTAATTAATTCTTTGTGAATCTAATTCACTTGAATTAATTATTTGAATCTTATTCAAATATCACTTTCTAATATAATTATAGATCATATCCTTAATTATATTTTAATTACATTAATATATAGTTTCCTCAAATTAATTTGAATAATTCAAATTATCCCTCTTAAGTATCCTCTAATGAGCTAACGAGGGGACCTGGTAGACTTGTAGATCAGAAGCTCTAACAATATGAGATTAAATTGGCTAAACTCATTAACCAAATTAATCAATTTTCATTAATTATAGGTACACTCCACTAAAGACCCACAGTTGCACTCTTCTCACTACAGATATATTTCTGTGTCCACAGATATAGACCAATACCAACAAGTTAGTCCTTCACGAGTGTTCATAACTCCAACTGCGTTAAATTGCAGTTTTACCCTTAGATTACCTCTGCCACCTTAAGTACTAGTGCTCCTCTAATGAACAACCTATTTATGGTCCAACCAATAAATAGAAACCCTTCTTAGGCCAATGAGAGGGTAGGGCTCTTTGATCAAGTCCTGAAGACACCACTTAAGGGAACACTCATCTACTTACCCTTATGGTGGGAAGGAGTGAATTCCATCTTGTATTATTATGTTTCCAGCTCCCCACTCAGTTTTATCCTCAAAATAGTAGGCTTATTGGGTTGGTGATCTGGCCACCCTCACCCATACAAATCAACGGACAACCTTTCATGAATAAGAGTTCATAATATACTCAGGATTAAAACTAAGTCGCCTAGGTCATCTTATTAAAATAGGACCCTTACTAGTCAACGGTGTTACATCTAGTGGTTACTATTTGGCAGTCTAGTCTTATGAAAATTCATTGCATAGGATACTCCCACGCGTGTCACCTACACGAACGCGTTGGATCATTATGTTTGCATTAAATACAAAGTGGGTCATATCTATAGTGTTACCAGAATAAGGTACTTAACCTTATCCGTATGCTATAGACCCTTTAGGCTATATCTTGAACATTGATCCCTATATGTCTCTACATACAATTCAAGACTCATATGATAGCCTTGGATGTTAGTTTATTGGATTTAGGGTTACTAAGACAAAATAGACGACAATACAAGCAATAATATTTATTGAATTAACATCCATAACTCTGTATTAATAACAATCAATTAATAACATTTACTATCTACGAATTTTAGGGCATAAAACCCCACAAATTCCCACTTGACTAAACATCTAGTCAGTGGGTTGTACATAATTCAAAAGGCGGGATAATACAATAAACTAGGGCATCCATATACCCATTGCACATCTAGGACTTGCCCTAGATTATACAACGTAGATGTCTCATAGACTTAGATTCTCTAGATGACCCTCGAACACTTTAGCCGAGAGAACCTTTCTAAATGGATCAGCAATGTTATGCTCTAAGGCAATCTTTGTGATGATCACATCTCTTTTTTGCACAATCTCCCGTATTAGATGATACTTCCTCTCACTATATATGCTTTCCTCATTTGTGACTGGGAGGTTTTTTAGAGTTGGTTACTGCCCCACTATTGTTACAGTATAAGATGATGGCCAAGTTTATATTTGGAACCACTTCCAAATCACTTAAAAACTTTCTTAGCCAAACTGCTTCCTTTGTTGCTTCACAAGCAGCTACATACTCAGCTTCTATAGTGGAATCTGCAATGCATCCTTTCTTGATTCTACACCATACTACAACTCCCCCGTTCAGGGTGAACACTGATCCTGACGTGGATTTTCTAGAGTCCTTGTCATTTTGGAAATCAAAGTCTGTGTATTCTATAAGAATTAAATCCTTAGCGCCATTATTCACCAAAGGCAAGGAATATGCACTCTATTATCTAAGTAGAACTTTGACTGAAGCTAAGTTGAATTATTCACCAATCGAGAAAATGTATCTCACTTTGTTCTTTACAATAGATAAGTTGAGATGTTATATGCAAGCCTTCACTATAAACTTAGTGGCAAAGGCCGACCTTATCAAATGTACCTTATTCAGGCTAGTCATCTCAGGAAGCCTTGCTAAATGGGAAATTATACTTCAAACAATATGATATTGTGTATATACCTTAGAAGGTAATGAAAGGTCAAACATTGGCAGATTTCCTAATTGATCATCTGATCCCATCAAATTGGAAATTATATGAAGACTTGCCCGATGAAGAAGTATCGAAAGGATGGAGTCTTGGACTATGTACTTTGATGGTGCAACACAAAGAAGTGGAGCCAACGTCGGCATTGTCTTCATTTCTCCTAAGAAGCACATGTTGTCACATAGCTTCACACTTAGTGAGTTGTATTCAAATAACGTTGTTGAATACCAAACGCTCATCATTGGCTTACAGATGGTTTTAGAGATCAAGATAATATAATAGATGTATATGGTGATTCAAAGTTAATTATAAATCAACTCTCATGCCAGTACGATGTGAAACATGAGGATTTAAAGCCTTACTTCACTTATGTTAGAAGATTGATGAATAAATTCGAAGGCGTAATGCTAGAACATATACTGGGATCAGAAGATAAGAGAGCATATGCATTGGCAAATTTAGCCACTAATCTAACGATCTCAGATGATGTACCTATAAACATCTCTCTTTGTCAAAAGTGGATTATTCCACAAACAAAGATCAATATGTAGAAACCGATGCGATATCTGTTTAAATGATGAAAAGGAGGATTGGCAACAAAGTGCTGAAGCTCTAGAGTTAAGATTAAAGCTCTGAAGCTCTCAAGATTTTGAAGTTTTGATCGATCTCGAGATTACTACCTTTTGAAGATTGAAGACTTGGAAGATTAAAACTTCCTTGAATTCCAATAGAGTGGAGCTCAAATCGATTTCAAGATTAGAACCTTTTGAAGATCGAATACTTGAAAGAATAAAACTTCCTTAAATTCCAGAAGATTAAAATTCAAAACAACTCTATGAAGATTGAAGATTTAGAAATTTTAAAATTTATTCTTTGTTTGAGAGAAGGCATCAGAGGATCAAACATTAGCGATTGTACCCATTACACTATACTGAAATCAATACAAAAATTCAAAAATTAAATTCCTTCAAAAAGCTCATGTGAACAGTTTGGCATGCCTAGTGGGATCGATGCTCGAAAAAAATCGCTGATGAGAAATGAAGTAAAAAAGGGATTGAGCCAGAAAATCTGATTCTTTAATACCCTATTGATGTGGATGATTGAAATTTGTAGAACTCTCTTCTTCCACCCTTTTCTAAAATATATTTTTTGTTTTATTTTTTGTTAGGAGTGGGAGAAGAGGCCGTTTGTAACTTTGAGAGATGTGAAATGGAATGAATATGAATTATCACTGAACAATTGTGACATGAGATTCCACCCTCTTTGGATATCTTTCCTTCAGTTGAATATTTTTCCACATTTTGAACTTGGAAAACAGCTTTCCCCTTTTTATCCCAATTTTAATTCGACTTTCATTTTTTTCAAAAAACATTATTGATTTTTTTTCCTTTCTTTTCTTTTTTTTTTTTTCAATTTTTTCTTTTTACTTTCTTTTTGAACTTTGTATTTTTCTAAAAAAAATTTTAGCCATGTTTTTTGGGTTTTTTTAACTTTTTTTTTTGTATTATTATTTTACTTTTTTTTTCTTTTTTTATACGTTTTTTAGCAAAATAAGTGGAATTTCCATTCTTCTTTGAGTATCTTTTATTGACTTGCCCCAATGTTTTTTTACAGGCTTAAGCTGCTAGTAGCTTTGATCTTAATTGAAGAAAAAATAACTTTTCTTCCTACATATTTCCACATATTTTATCAAAAGTTGGATTTTTTTTTTTTTGTTTTTGTTTTTGTTTTTTTGTTTTTTTTTTTTTTTTTTTTTTTTTTTGCAAGAATGCCTTGATATGGGACCACCTCCTCTAAATTATTGTTGACCTTAGAGAGGTATGGATTATCATTGGCCTTAGAGAGGTCCGAATTATGCTAGGCTTAGAGAGGTCTGGATCATCGCTGGCCTTAGAGAGACTTGGATCATCGTTAACCTTATAAAGGTCTAGATCATCACTGACCTTAGAGAGGTCTGGATGATCTGCTGACCTTAAAGAGGTCTGAATTATCTGCTGACCTTAGGGAGGTTTGGATTATCTGTTGACCTTATAGAGGTCTAGATTATGCTCGAATGCCATCTAAGGAGGGACATTAGAAGGTTCCTCTAGTGTTCTCCATCTACTTGAGCTTAGAATATGTCCAAACTTTATGAAATTCACCATCTTTTTTAGCATATGAAGTTCACCATCTTTCTTAGGCCCTTCGTGCACCCGTTTCTTTTAGGTTTTGCAACTGTGACTTATTTCTTTATGGTGTTTTTTTTACACAACAATGGTGTACTTCACTGAACATATCTCGTATGGAAAGAAACATCTTGTAATTATTACAGATAGGAAGCAACCTATAAAACATGGGCTAAGCCTTCTTGTGAAGGAGCCACTAGTTGGTCCTTTCGCAAATTTATGGCTGGATTTGGACAAAGACATGACCCCACTCGAATTATCAGCAGAGATACCCTTGACTTTGGGAGAAAATATGTGGATATTACGATCTTTTATTGATAAAAAAAAGCCCCCACTTCTGATCGGGTGGTAACTCTTAGGCATCGTACGATTGATGGTGAGCCTTATTGGAATGCTACCACAAAAGTCCCTAGAGAATTTACCTTTACCAACTGCTATTGGGAATGTTTAGAGTTCATAATTAGTCAAGATGAACGATCCCTTCATGCAGTCTATTTATTTGGTGCGGTGATGGCCTCTTTGTATACATATAACCAAAATAGTGACATGATCAGAGCCTTTTGCAAAGTTTGGTGCCTGTCAACCAATACTTTTCATATTATGGCATGTTAATTATCAATTTCCCTATGGGACCTATAGTCATTTGGGGGCCTTTCAATTAGAGGGGGATTCTACAAGGAGGTCATTCCCTGCCTTAGAGAGTTAATCGACTCAGAAGAAAAGAAGAAATATCTTCCGAAGACTTGTGAACATCTTTTTCAGGCATACTATTCGATAATTTACTTGTAGAAAAAAGATTGTGTATTGTCCTCTAAGAATGATTCCCTAGTGACCATTAGTTTTTGTATTTCATTTTGGTTCCTAGGGGCTCGAATATATGATAAGCCTATTACTAAGAAGCTAAGAAAGCCTTTCACTCCCAGTCTACTCAAAATTCAAATGGTGTAAACATCAAGCCTCGGGACGGGTCGAGTAGAGAAAATATTTTATTCAAGGAACTTGGGATATAAGACAATTTGAAGGATAAAACATACTTGTCTGCATTTTTATTCTGGTTGTTGTGTCTTTTTATATTCCCACAAAAAACGGCTTACCTTCGTCCTGGAGTCTTTAAAGCTGCTAGTTTTATGGTTGATGATAAGATGTATAGCCTTGTCGTTCCAATTCTAGCCAATATTTATCATGGCTTGAGGTTGATAACTAAAGCTTTAGCTCCGATTGGACGAATGAGCTTTTATTTTCCCATGCATTATGTCTACGGATGGCTAGCTCACTATTTTAATACCCATTACCCAGTTCCAATGATATTTGGGGTTCGAAAATGGCCAATTTTTCTAGCAAAGGCAACTCAATTTATTTTGAAGAATATGAAACATAAGAACTGATCCATAAAGGTGCACATATTCGATGGCACGTGAACTCTCAGAACCGAAATAGGCATGAGCGTCTAATTGATGATAGAGATTTATCATTTTATAATCTTGCCAACTCTCCAGTACACGATATCTATTGGGGTTGATGCTCTAAATCTCATGGGTTTTGTAGTTTGTAATTGTAATGTACAAATAATTTATTTATTTAATAAAATATTATATATTTTATTCAACATTTAGTAGAATTAACCCACAAAACCAATAAACAACATTCAGTTATCTTCTATAGCATAAACATGTACGTAGAGATATACAAGTAGATCATGTTTAAGTGATAACCTAAATGGTCTATAGTAGATGGATAAGGCTGAATACCTACGAATACGACCCGCTTTGTAGATATTACAATTATTGTAAAGTGCTACAAATAATCTGATCCTGATCATTCATGTGGAGACATATAAGCAGGGGTATTCTATATAAAAGGGTTTGTAAAAGACCAGACCATGAAATGAATACTCTCATTATATAACGTCGTTAATAGTAGAGACTTACATTTCACCAGGATGACTATAGGTGACATGACTTGAATCATAAGTGAGTTGTAAAATCCTGCCTATGTAGGCGGTCATTTGATTTGTATGAATGAGAGTGGTCAGATCGCCGACTCAATAAACCTACCATTTTGAAGATTCATTTAATTGGAGAGTTGAGAACATAGCTACATAAGACAGAATTCACTCCTTACCTAATATAGGGATAAGTAGATAAATTGCTCCCTAAAGGCTAATTCTGGGGCTTGAACAATGTGGCGCCATACTCTCTCTTGGCCCGAAGGGGTTTGGTCATAGTTAGATTATGACTTATTGTTCATTAGAGGGATCAATGGTACTTAAGGAGTTAGATGTAACTATAGGAGAAAAACGATAATTTTGGCCCAGTTGTACTTATGAGAAATTTGTGAAGGATCATCACACTGTTGACTTGTTATATCCAATGGACACAGAAATATATCTATAGTGCGAAGAGTGCAGTTTTCGATCTTTAGTGGGATGATCGACAGTTAATTGATGTTGAATAATTTAATTAAAAAATTTTAATTAATTATTCGAGTACCATTGGAGCTTCAATTGACAAGTTCATAAGGACCCCTTTGTAGTTCAACAGGGATATGATATAATTAATATAATGTATTTGGTACATTATAATTTAAAGTTCATTTTGAGAGGAATTAAATATTTGAATATGATTCAAATACTAATTATATGAATGAGATTCATACAATTAAATTAAGTATAAATGTGATTTATGAAATGCCATGTATTATTGAGAGAAATAAAAACTATAGGTCATATTATATTTGATACAATATAAAACTATAGGTTATGTATTATATTTGATATAACATATAGTTACATATACATATAATAAGTTAGTTATTATATATAATTATTATTTAAATTAAATTTATTTAAATTTCAAAAATTAAAGGGAGAGAGTTACAACCCCCTCCCCTTAATTATCTTTCAATGAATCATGGTAGGGGAAGTTACGTATTATTCATCTTCTTCCCATGTCTTCAAAAAAGTTTAAACAGAAGTTCTCTCTGTGATTGAAAAGGATTACATAGAATAAAAATTCCTCTCTCCAAAAATTTTCTTCCTCTCCCAAAACTCAAAGCCCATACACTCTTGAGAATTCTCTTCCACTACAGAGAATATGGAAGTTGCTTTTGTGGTGGTATCATCGTTGGTGGCCTTTCGATTCGTGATTGATCGTGACCAAAGAGGAGGCTTTCATGAAGAAGTTTTTCTTCAAGGGTAAGTTAATCCTTATCCCTTCTTCCTCATTTTTATCTATAAGCATGCTATAAATAATCTGTATATGTACAATTATATGTTTACTGTATTTAATTCTGTGAAAAAAAAAAATTCGAGACAATCTCACTTCCACATTGGACCTTACGATTCCTTCAATATCATCTCACTGTGGGAATATTTTGATTATAGAATCATATAGTCCTTATCGATTTGGCTGGCAGTTCGGATTTTATCAAGACATTCCTAATGACATAGAGGAAATTCCAATTGCCATCACTTTCTACAACGTGATATATCACTTTAGGGTCTGCACCAGACAAGATCATTGTCTCAAGTGTTCTTACCAACCCACAAGTTGGAGCCATGCAACCATGTTACACCACGATACATGAATTGGTGGTTGAAAAAACATGAGAGTTATTTTGAGGATAACACATATCACTTAGTGAGTAGCACTATTCTTTCTCCCTCGAAACCTAAGTTATCCAAGAATAAAGGGAGTAACCAAGGGGATAAACAAATTTGTTTCATTGAAGAAGTAGCTCCCACCCTTCAGAAAGTTGTTTCTACTCACGAAGGAGTCATAGAAGTAACAGTGATCATCATTGGAAAAGAGCTCAAAGAAGACGAAGATGGCTGGTGATGATTTGTTTTGAAGGAGTTCTAAGTGCTTTGGTAATTCCTAATGGTACTATAATACTTGTATGTATATCTTCCCTTTATGTTCTCCTCATTCACCTCTTTAGCAAACAATTAATTTATTTTCTCTTTTCTTTTTCTTTTTATAGTCACCCTCGAGCAATCATCTTTAGGAACTTACGGAGTAGTGTAGCGAAGAGTCTTTAATGGGAGCTTATGCTTTGGATTCATCTATCAAAAAGGTCATTACTTGTAAATTATCGTTAGTTGAAACAATTAGACAACCTTCACAACCTCTTAACATTTCTAAAGAAATTCGACATGGTAAACAGAAAGTAGGCATTGAAAGTGTTGAAGTTTAGACCATTTGTTTGGAGATGTTGGTCATTTTAAAGTACCTCAAATGGAGAAAATCATGCCCCCTCCTGGTCCCCCGAAGATTTCTGAGTCAACACGATATCTTAACGGTGAATCAATTACTGGGCACCCTAAGCCTTCTCTATATTTTTATGAGAAATTGGTTTCAAACTTCTACCAACAAGCAGCCTTATCTATATGGAAGGATATTCAAGGCAAGATTGTGCACACTTCTTTTGAGCACATACTAAGCCTTAAACCAGAAATAGCAACAATATTTTCTGATATTTTCAAGATTCATAAGAGCGATTTGGCTTCTCTTCAGGAATTTGTGAATAGTTATCTTAAGGTTGTAGATAATTTAAACACGGTACAATCTTCGTATTCCACACAATTTCCTTCAGCCGACAAGGACCATCGATTGGGTGAGAAGACATCTCGTGTGAAAGAAGCCATTACTTTGATAAGCCGACTACGAGAGGAAGACAAAGTCAGTCAAGAGCGAGCTACCAATTATCATTGAAAAAGAAGGATCTAGAAATCTAACTTCAAAGTCTAAATGTTGAGTCTATAAAGCTGTCGAGTTTATCTTGTGAGAAAAAGGGGCCATAGACAGAAAGAACTTGAGTTGCCAAAATTTAGAAATAAATCAATACTCTTGAGAGCACCCCCATTATAACTGATGCGGCTATCGAGGCTTTAGCTATAACTTGTAAAAACATGGAGACTACGTGCAAAGAGTTAAAAGATTTCAAGTGAAAGCTTTGACTTTAACCATTCCCCCCCCCCCCTCTCTCTCTCTCTCTCTCTCTCGGTTCAATCTTATTGTTTTGCATATTCTGATTTAATGGAAAGAATTTTTTTTTTTTTTTTGCACGTGACTGCACTTAAATTTTATTTTACGCTATTTACATACCCTTTATGATAATAGGATCAAGTCATAATGTAGTTCAATACAATTATTTTTTTGGGCCATTCACCTTTTAAGCTTATGTGGGCCAAAAGCAACGTGCAGTTTATACTCTTACGATATGAAGGTTTTTTTATTTACATAATGACTTCTAGCATAAAATGATATGAGAAAGTTGCCATTGATTGGGTTAGTTCTTAATTTGTCAATTGACGATCTTGTATGCTCCATTCGTAGTTTAGAAGAGCACCAAACAGGGGTACACTATTGACTTCACCATGGAGGCGAAGTACGTAGCGACTTGTGAAGCTGCTAAGGAAGCTGTATGACTCAGAAAATTCCTGACTAATCTGGAAGTGGTTCCAGACATGTCAAAGTCCATCACCCTTTATTGTGATAATAGTAGTGATGTGACCTATTCCCAAGAGCCTAGGAAGCTTATAAAGCAGAAGTATCATCTCAAACGAGGGATTGTGCATCATGGGGACATGCTCGTAATACAGATAGCTTTGAAGCACAACATTACTGATCCATTTACAAAGATCCTTACGGCTAAGATGTTTGAAGGTCACCTGCAGAGTATGGGTCTATGGGATAGGCCACATTTAGACTATGGTAAGTGGTAGACTTGTACTAGGCAAGTTATGCCCTAGTTTATTGTTTTGTGTACTTTGTATATTAGTTTGACTTTTATATTGTACACCCTACTAGCTTTAGGTCAAGTGAAAAATTGTTGGGGTTGATACCTTAAATCTTGTAGAGTTCTATAGTTTGTAATTGTATTGTACAAACATCTTATTTATCTAATAAAATATGTGATGTTTTATTTGACATTTAGTTGTATTAAACCCACAAACCAATAAACAAACATCCAAGGTTATCTTGTAGCTTAAACATGTATGTAGAGACATATGGGTAGATCATGTTTAAGTGATAACCTAAATGATCTGTAGTAGATGGATAAGACTGGATACCTTATTGTGGTGATACTACGAGTACAACCTACTTTATAAATGTTACAATTGTTGTAAAGTGCTACAAATGATGTGATCTTTATCACTCATGTGGAGACATGTGAGCGGAGGTATTCTATATAAAGGAGCTTGTATAAGACCGGACCACGAAATGTTTAGTCTCATTATATAACATCGTTCATAATTGAGACTTACATTTCCCCAAGATGACCATAAGTAACATGATATGAATCCTAATTGAGTTGTGAAATCCTTCCTATGAAGGCGGTCCTTTGATTTGGAGACTCATCTATTTAGGGAGCTAGGAACATAGATACACAAGAATGAATTCACTCCTTCCCCAATGTTGGGGTAAGTAGATAAATTGCTCCTTTAAGGGTTGATTATGGGGCTTGAACAATGTGGCGCCACACCCTCTCCTGGCCCAAGAAAGGTTTGGTCATAGTTGGACTATGATTTATTATTCATTAGAGGGATCAGTGGTACTTAAGAAGTTATATGTAACCATAGGGGTAAAATGTTAATTTTGGCCCAGCTGTACTTACCAGCAATTTGTGAAGGTCATTGTACTATTGACTCATTATATCCGATGGACACAGAAATATATCTATAGTGTGAAGAGTGCAGCTCTTGATCTTTAGTGGAGTGTCTGACAGTTAATGGATGGTGAATAATTTAACTAAAGAGTTTAATTAATTATTTACGTACTGTTGGAGCTTCAAGCTATAGATCCATGAGGTCTCCTCTGTAGCTCAATGAGAATTAATGAGAATCAATTTTTGGATTAGTTTTAATTGCTCAAATTAATTAAGGGAATTAATTACCTGTAATATAATTAAATCAATCGAGTTATATATAATATAAGTACTATAATGTATTTGATACATTATAATATAAAGTTTATTTTATAGGAAATAAATATTTGAATATGATTCAAATATTAATTATGTGAATTGGATTCATATAATTAAATTCGATATAAATGGGATTTATATTAAATATAGTTGTTGAGAGAATTAAACTATAGCTTATATTGTATTAGATACAATATTAAACTATAGGTTATATGTTATATTTGACATGACATATAGCTTAATATATATATTATTGTGCTTTTTCTCCGTAACTGAATGAGTTAGTGGGAGATTGCATTGAATTTTTGTAACTGAAGGATAAAATGAAAATTTTTCATTTTTCAAAGAATCAGACATTTGCTCACCGATTGTGTATACTGCATATCGCATAGCAAACTGAGAGCATATACGACAGCTCAAAATCTCTAAACGATCGTGTACACGTGTGCCTTTTCCTAAACCATCGCATATAATTTACTAAACGATTGTCTAGTGTTTTCTACGCAATTGCACGCTTCGAGCATTTTACTAAACGATCATCTATACGATCTCGCCTATTTTACTACACGATCGTCTACCTTTACCTAAACGATCAAGCATCCGTCTATACGATAGGTACCCGATATCTCCCACTTGCTTGGTCGTGCTCAATGATTATCTCTTCTTCCTTCCCTCTACCAAATCCAACAGAGCCCACACGTCCTGAATCTTCACTCCGAGAATACCGAGGGTTTCGAGTGGTGGTGTCTTCCTTATTGCCTTGTTCGTAAAGTGTTCGTTCATGGGTAGACGATAACGATTTGGTGGACGATTTCTTAGATGATCTCAATAAGAGTAAAAGGTGCAATCCGTTTGACGAGAGTGATATTTTTGTGAAGAATGTTCTTCAACTGGTATGTATCTTCTCTCTGTTTTGTTTAAAGTTCAAAGCATGTCGTAATTTATTCTTAAATGCATAACTAGTCTGTTTGATTGTGAATGCGGTAATTTTGTCATAAGGAGTGAATTTCGTCTTGTGTAACTAAGTTCCCAGCCCCCCAATCAAACAAATCCCCAAAAAGGTAGGCTTATTGAGTTGGAAATCTGGCCACTCTCACCCATACTAATCAAAGAACTGCCCTCATAGGCAGAAGTTCCCAAAACACTCAAGATTAAGGTCATGTCACCTATGGTCATTTTAGTGAAATGTAAGTCTCAAGTATCTTACGATCCCAAATGATCTGGATCCCTAGAACATGCTGCACCTCTCCTAAATCTTTCATTTGGAACTATGCGGCTAGCCACTTTTTAATGTCAGTCAGAAAACCTATATCATTTCCAACGTTCTGATCAAAGCCAAACAATTTGATCGCACTGTTAAATTTAATGTTCCACGACCTAGATGCTCGTTTCAGCCCATAAATGGACTTATTAAGCTTACAAACTCTTTGCTCCTGATCTGGTACAATGAACCCCTCTGGTTGAGCCATGTAGATGGTCTCCTCAAGATTACCATTAAGAAAGACAGTCTTGATGTCCATTTGCCATATCTCATAATCATAAAATGTGGCTATGGACAGAAGTATCCTAATAGACTTCAACATGATAATAGGTGAGAAAGTTTCCTCATAGTCCACTCCCTTGACCTGGGTATAACCCTTTACCACGGGTCTAACTTTAAAGGTATGCATCTTTTCATCTACACCTCGTTTTCGCTTGTAGATCCACTTACACCCTTAGGTTTTACCCCATCAGATTGATCCACAAGTTTCCAGACATTATTGAAGTATATAGACACCATTTCCTGGTTAATGGCTTTAATCCACTCATCTTTGTCAACATCCTCCATTGCTTGCTTATAAGACAATGGATCCTCGACCCCATCATCAGAAATGATGGTTTAGGCTTCAATCAAACCCATGTAGCGTTCCTGGGTTTCATAACCCTCCCACTATGTCGAGGCAGTCTCAACTCTTGAGATGGTTGACTCGATGAACCGACATCAACAACTTTTGTTGATTGATCAGTCTGTTCAACAACTCTTGTTGAACCCTCAATAGTCTCACTAGAAATCTCATATAAAACAAGCTTGCTTCGTGGTTTATGATCCCTAATATGGTCTTCTTCCAAGAAGATAACATTTATTGACACAAACATTTTGTTCTCACTCGGATCATAGAAACATCCACCCCTCGTTTCTATAGGGTAACCTACAAAGAGGAAAACTTTCGAACGCGGTGAAGGAACTCTTATCAAAGAGTACCTATGAGCGAAGCAAGATCGTTCCAAATTCATTGTGACAGAAATACCGCATTCACAAACATACAACAAGTTATGCATCTATAAACAAATTACATGCTTTTCAAACTTAAATAACAAAGGAAGGAGAGACATACCTCTTGAAGAACTTTTCTTCCCTTGAACTCTCACTCTCGTCAAGGAATATAGGTGCTAGTTTGAAAGAGGTGGTAAGACCATTGGAAAGAGGAAACGCATAGATGCTAGTTTGAAAGAGGTGGTAAGACCATTGGACTTCCACAGAAAAGATTTCTTCTAATAATCCAAAGTAGTTCCACCATGATTTAAACAAATTTGGAAAGTGCATTTTGTAAGCTTGCTTATAGAATGTCACAAACCAGGAATGGTTGTAAGCTTGAAACCAGAAAATATTATACCATGCTTGCATGTAGTCACGATATGTATATGTTTGTGGTTTGAAAGGTTTTGAGAATTTCTTCGCTACAAACATCCCTTGATTCTAATAGGATGGAGTTAGCACTTTGAAAATTCTCAACTTTAAGTATACAATTTTTTATGGATCCTACCGATCCGAAACATGAGTAATTTCTACGGACTTGGTGTCTACCAAGATGAATTCGTAGAAGGTTCTCATTTTTTATACATCCTCAGGAAGATAATTGAATCCATAAAGGAATATTTTAGAACAGACTTCCTGAATGAATGGTCCGTTAAATTCTGGCTTGATCGTTAGATCGACCATTGTTGTTTTTGTGAAGTATCCTGAAATGGGTGGCCTTGGTTGAAAAACCATTGGCTTCACCACCTGGGAAAATATTGACGGATTTTTTGGAATTAAGGTTGAAGATGGCCTCGTAGGTCTCTTATTTGAACTGTTTACTCCCGAGGGACGTAACAGTGTTGTTGAGGGTTAAGGAGGCAGGCTTAAAGAGCCTGATTGTATTGAAAGTGCCTTTTGGGCACTGCCTTGACGTCTTCTAGACACGACTTCAAAGCCAGTGTCCATGGCGTACTTATCTGCATTCATGGGAGATGATGCAGAAGATTGAGAAACAAGCTATTTTGCCCTTTGAACTACTAGCCTTGGAAGGGCTAGCCTGGATGCTCTGCGATGGCGGAGGCTGCTTTGGTGGCCTAGGACGGCTGAGGAGTTCCATGGACTTCTAAGAATTCATGAAGGAAATGTTTTTCTTTCTTAGGAGGATTTTTGCTTGGGAGTTGCTCTCTGCTTAGATAATCTACAAGAGAGTTTTCCGTGCCTTTTAGAAGCTCAATTTTGAAATCAAGGCAGGATAAGATTGTCTGCCATCTTGCAAAGATTTTTATTGACACAAGATTCTTCACATCTTTTTCAAAGATGTATTTACTGACCTTTGAATCTGTTCTCACCAGAAAATCTTTGTTGATAAAATCTCCTTGGAACTTTTGAATGCAATTTACTATTGCGAGAATCTCCTTTTTCACTGTGGAATAATTCTTTTGAGTATCATTCCAGACTCTAGAATAGTAACAGACTACTGTTTCTTTTCCGTTAATTTCTTGTTTGAGGATGTCGTCGTAACCAATGTCAGATGCATCGGTTTCCACAATTGGATAAGCTTTTTCATCCATTAGCGATAAGCATGGGATGCCTTTTAAGGGGGAGACAGATGATACAGAGGTTTTTTTATAAAGTCTCCAATATAATTTACACACCCAAGAAAGCGTTGGAGCTGTGTCTTGTCTTGAATAGTGCCTGGAAACTTATCCACGAAGTCTAGTGATCGTTGGATTGGTTTGATTATTCCTTGATTAATATCATAACCAAGAAATCTAATTTTTGTTTGAAACAATTTGATATTTAGTAAAGATACCACAAGACTATTTGTTTTAATGATGTTGAAAAACACTTGCAAGTGCTTAAAGTGTTGTTTAATTGTATTTGAGAATACCAAGACATCATCGATATAGACGATGGTGAAATCTTGATATTTGTTAAATATGTCATTCATGACATTTTAGAACTCCAAATGAGCTTCTTTAATCCAAAGGGCATGACATTCCATTGCTATTGCCCAAAGGGGACGTTGAAAGTTGTTTTATATTTGTCCGAACTTTGAGAAAACCTTGGCTGAGGTTATTCTTTTTAATAAGTCTTGTCGATTAGGAATTGGATACCTAATCCATTTGAGAGCCTTGTTAAGGGGCTTATATTTGTTAAATATAGTCTATAAGCCCCTTCACATCTTTGAAGAATCTTGTGTCAAAACAAATCTTTGCAAGATGGCAGGCAATCTTATCCTGCTTTGATTTCAAAATTGAGCCTATAAAAGGCACAGAAAACTCTCTTGTAGATTATCTAAGCAGAAAGCACCTCTCAAGCAAAAATCCTCCTAAGAAAGAAAAACATCTCCCTCATAAATTCTTAGAAGCCCATGGAATCCCCCGGCCGTCCTCGGCCACCAACGTGGCCTCCGCCATCACAGAGCATCCAGGCTAGCCCTTCCAAGGCTAGTAGTTCAAAGGGCAAACGACCCGTCTCTCAATCTTCTGCACCATCTCCCTTGAGTGCAGATAAATACGCCATGAACACCGACTTTGAAGTCGTGTCTAGAAGACGTCAAGGCAGTGCCCAAAAGACACTTTTAATACAGTCAGGCTCCTTAAGCTTGCCTCCTCAACCCTCAACAACACTGTTATGTCTCTCGGGAGTAAGTAGTTCAAATAAGAGACCTACGAGACCATCTTCAACCTTAATTCCAAAAAATCCATCAACATTTTCCCAGGTGGTGAAGCCAAAGGTTTTCCAACCAATGCCACCCATTTCGGGATACTTCACAAAAACAACAATGGTCGATCTAGCGATCGAGCCAGAATTCGACGGACCATTCATTCAAGAAGTCTGTTCTCAAATATTCCCTCATAGATTCAATTATCTTCTTGAGGATGTATAAAAAATGAGAACCTTCTACAAATTCATCTTGGTAGACACCAACTCCATAGAAATTACTCTTGTTCCGGATCGGTCGGATCCCTAAAAAATTGTATACTCAAAGTTGAAAATTTTCAAAGTGCTAACTCCATCCTATTGGAATCAAGGGATGTTCGTAGCGAAGAAATTCTTAAACCTTTCAAACCACAAACATATACATACCGTGACTACATGCGAACATGGTATAATATTTTCTGGTTTTAAGCTTACCACCATTCCTGGTTTGTGACATTCTGTAAGCAAGCTTACAAAATGCACTTTCCAAATTGGTTTCAACCATGGTGGAACTACTTTGGATTATCAGAAGAAATCTTTCTTGTGGAAGTCCAAAGGTCTTACCACCTCTTTCAAATTAGCATCTATGTGTCTCTTCTTTCAAAGACGTTTAGATTTGCATTATACTTTCAAATTCCGTGGATCTTTTGTTGGAATTTCCAACTAGGACCATACGGAAACTTCAAAGCCTTAAGCAAGGCATTAAGGATCAAGTGGTGGGAAAAGTTTGATTACTCCCACTTAAAAGCGTCAAAGTTGAAAGATTGGTTCAAAGCTAATGTTCATCTATAGGATCTATCTTGCCAAGAAGATGAACAATTTACTTTGACAAAAAATTCAATTATGAGTTCTCTAGCTGGAGCAGGATCACTTGATTTTACTTCAGTCCTCAATATAGTCGTCAGGAAATTATCAGACCATGACGAAACTCAAGAAGATGCAAACTCTTCTGCATCTGTGAATACTGAAGTCAAAAACGACGAAGATGACTACGACCCCTTCGCCGATTACGACATCAATGACCCATTTTTAGACCCACAACCAAATTAGTCTAAAAATGGTTACTCAAATTTTATTTAAATTTAAATTTATGTAAATTATTTAAATCGCTTTTGTACATAGGTGTGAAAATCAATCTGCAATTATCTTCGTCATTTATAAAATCCTACATTTGAGGCAGAGATGATGGAGATAGTATGTTCCTGAGGTGGACTAACCAACCACCGGCCACAGCAGTTAGCTGAAGATTGGAAAGCTCGGATAGATCACTATATGAGAAATGACTATAATATCCCATTAACTCATAAGGATTACGTTAGGCAGTTAAAGTAGGCAAGGTAGCCGAAGAAGTAAGACCCTAGATTGTAGTCCCAAAAGAGTTGATACGGTAGATATATGTAATAGTCGTTCCAATCCAGGCCATTCAGGAGAAACTGGGTGACATCATCAATAGTTATCACTTGAAGATCTTATCAAGCGTGCTTGAAGATATTGCAGACATATCCCATTTATCTTTATTGCTTTACTGTATTATTGCTTTGATGTTTGTATTATTGCTTTATTTCTTTTCCTTTTAAGATAAGATAAGGTCAAGTGGGGGTCCTGTCTCACCGACAAAATCTTATCGTAATCTTTTCTTTTTCAAAAGAAAGATTCCAAAAGATATTTTGCCAGTCAGGGGTCCTGTCCTATCTGCCACATTTGGAATTTTTCGATCACGTAATATTTATTTGTTGGGACGCGTGTCAAAATCTTATGGAATTGCTAGTAGGCAGAATGCTTAAAAACAATTCTATAAGTAGAACTTGATCTCGACCCTTAATGGTATCAGAGCCTTCAAACTCAACCTTTCTTCTATTTCTCTATCTGTGGAGTAGTCTCCCTCTAGAGCCTTGAGTAGCATGTATTGTTTCCTGGGTTGGATACTTGTTTGGAATTTAAATGCATGAACTTTAAATGTCTCTGATCATTAATATGCGTGTTTAAATATTTTAGATAATTAATATCTAAAAGTTCAATATGTTGTTTGACCAATTTTATATATAAAAACTAAAATAAAATAATTACTTGATTAAATGGTAGAAAATAATTAATATAATCATGGCTTAAATTTTTTATTATTTAATATTATTTATATTGATTAATTATTTAATCACTTATAATAAAAATAAATTATTTTTATATGAAGAATTAATCAAATTTAATCAAATTATTTAACTTAATTTCTAAAATAATCTAATATATATAAATTAATTAGAATATTAATAATTAAAAACAAAATTTTATATTAAATAATTAAGACTGCATAAGTTGAAATTTATTAAAGCTATAATTAATTAAAATAATTGTTCATCTTCTAGGTATAAAAATTCCACGTGTATGCCAACAAGAGCGTAACTCATGCGATATAGTATTCATAATATCAACCTCCATGAAGATATTAGAAAACTCTTGTCAGATGGATTTTAAAGTTTTTTTTATAATAATATCTATGATTTTAAAAGCGAGGTTTTCAAAAATAGAAGAATAAGAAAAATTATTTTAAAACATAGCAAAATCTTCCTTCCACCTTCTCCATCCCCTTCTTCTTCTCCGCCCCCTTCTTAGTTTAGTTTATTTTTGGGTGGGAAAGTAATAAACCTACTGCTGTGAGGGAGAGAAGCTTCATTAATGGCATAATCGATCTCGATTTTGGGTAATTATTAGATCTTCACTACTTGACCTCACCTCATTTCGATCTACTACGACAATAAAGTAATCAACCATCTCGATTTTGGGTAATTATTAGAACAACCAATTGTTTGTTTCTACGATGAACCAAAGACAAATCGGAAAGATAAATAATCAAAATCTGAAAGCTAAAACAACCAGAAGACAAGAACAGGACATGAGAGTAAATTTTAAAGCTAACATGCTAAACAAAATTAGAAACTTCGTTGAAAGATCAAATGGGAGTTTCCTAAAATTATCAGCAAAATTGAAACCAACTGAACTAATAAAAAACTATTCGATTGAAATAGAGAAGAAAGTTAACATAAAGTTCAGAGAGAATACTCACCGAAGAAGAAGATCCCGGAAGCTTCAATCGGGTCGAAGATGGAAAGAGGGAAAACAAACCTCTGAAAAACTCATACAAAAATCAAAAGATAAGAGCTCAGGCAAGCTTACGAAGAGGATATCACAATGATTGAGGGATTCTTTTTCTTGTTTTAGATAACAATTATTGAGGATTCAAGAAAAGCAAATGTTGCTATAAATTTTGTTTGTACTTCAACCCACGTTAAGTTTTGGTGTTAAAATTGATTTTACTCATAAAATTAGATGATAAATTTGAATTTTATTGCTTTTAGACATTTGTGATAGATATTATTATCAATGTCTACTAATGATAGACGCTTTTATCAGTGATTCTATCAATATTTATCGATAGAAACGGATAGAAATCTATCATGGATAGAGACTGATAGAAGTCTATCAGTATCTATCAGTGATACAAATTGATAGAAGTCTATTATTGATACAAGTCTACCACTGATAAACGCTAATAAAAATCTCTCGATATCTATTAGTAATTTTTTTTTGTTATTTCTATAAATAATTTGACATCTTTTCTATCTTTAAAAAAAAAATCGATTTTAAAAACTGATTTTATTAAACAAATTGGGATATCAAATGTCTATAATATCCCATGATAAAATTTGTCAAACAAATAGGTCTAAGAATTGTTTGGGTTATAAAGAGCTTGTTTGATAACGTTCTCATTTTCAATTTTTCGTTTCATGTTTCATGTTTTTTGTTTCTTATTTTTTAGGAATTAGAAATAAGAATATTTTTAGTAACTTTTTATGTTTCCTATTTCTTAGAAAAAAAAGAAACAGAAAAGAAAAGAAATGAAAACTAAAACTTGTTTGATAACCATTTTTTACTTCCCATTTCTTATATTTCCCCCAACATTTTCTCTTATTTTATAATCTAAATATAATTTAATTATGTAAAATAAAAAAATACATATCATGTACTAAAATATAAAATATTTACATTATTAAATACTCATAAATCCAGATGCAAAATTAATCACTATAATACAATTTTTCTATCATTCATATGTTACTAAAATTTTATTCCCATTTCTTACTCAAAACATTTATCTTAAATAATGTTGAGTTCAAATTAATTATATTATTATGTAAATGTCATAGTTGTAAAATATTAAAATGAACTTAAATAAATATCATAATAAACAAAATTTATATATGATAAAATTCTATTCGATTTTGAATGTACTGAAAATAATAATTTTAAATTTAAAATAATATATAAAAATACATATTTCAAAATTCAAAATTTAAAATTAAAAGAATATTTAAATATACATACTGAAATTTTGAAATCTGGAAATCAAAATAACACGTAAGTCTAAATATTTGAAAATTTTAAAATTTAAAACAAAATTAACCTATAAAAATAAAATAAAATAAATAAAAGAAATATAACAAAATTAGTATAAAAAGAGATAAGCCTTATTAGGAATTGAGCCCAAGACATGAAACCCAAGGATCGTTTAAGGCACGCCTACCTACAAATGAGCCAAGTCCAGCTTATGGTTCATTATAATGGTTATAATGGTTACCGATTTCCATCTTTCTCTCTCCCATCTATATCTTTTATTTTTTCATATGAATGGTTTATTGGAAAAGATTGCTTCTTAGCCACTCTAATCAATCAACATGTTAGCTCAGATTTATTATGTCATATCAAAATAAATTTTTACTACGATAAACGTGGAAGTAAGAAGATTTGTGTTGAAGATTTCACAATAGAAAAACCAAGAGATCTCACCTATGAAATACAGATACAGATACGACTACACGATACGGATACGATCGGATATGTCGATTCGTCAATTTCTAATACGATCGGATATAGTGATTCGTCAATTTCTAAAAAACTAAGATATGGATACGTCGAAGGATACGCCATTTTTTATATATTATTTTAATATATATTTCTAAAATATGAGAATACTGATATAAGGTTGGCAAAAAATAGTTGTAGGGGGCGGGGACCCGACCCATTCGGGTCGGGGATTCCCTAGTTTGATCGGGGTAGGGTTCAAACCGGGAAAATTAATCAGGCCCCGTCCAGGACGGGATAGTATCCCCACCTCGACCCCGATCCCGATTTATATATTTTTATTTATATATATTTAGAATAATATAAAATAATAAATTAAATATATGTCTAATTGTCTATAATATTAATAGGTTTAAGTTTGGACTTTGGAACCAAGAAGATCTTAAAAAAAGCCCAAAATTAAAAATTAAAAAGCCCAGCTCATTTCTCCTCTCCTTCCTCTTCCTTCTCTTTCCCTAATTCCCTTCCCCGATTCTTTCTTTTCTTTTGAGTACCCACTACCCAGCCGAGCCGCCCGCCCCTCCCTTCCCTTTCGAAAAAGTGAAGCCACCGCCGCGTGAAAGTGAACTGTGAAGTCGTGAAGTACCGCCGTGAAGTGAAGTCGTGAAGGAAGTACCATCGTGGTGAAACCGTGAAGTGCAGTCGTGACTCGTGAAGTACCGTCGGCCGCCCAGGCTTGAGTCCAACCGGCCGCCCAGTCGTGACTCGTGAAGACCCAGTTGTTTGGTTAAGTACCGCGTTCCCCGTTCCCTCGCGACCGCCGACTGCCCAGTCCACTGCCGAAAACTTGAGTCCAGTCCACTGCCGAAAACGCCCTAGTCTTGAAGCCAATAAAAATTTTCTTTCGTTCTCCTTTCGAGTTATTGGTTAATGAGAATGGGAGTATCAATATAGGAAAAAAAAAAAAATGAGAGTATTTTTTTTTTAAGTCACCCTTTTTTCAACTCAAGATAACTTCAAATAAATTTACCAATATACTATCGAAAGAAGCATTTCTAAACTTTTTTTTATGGTTAAGAATATTAATGTAACTTTTGAAAGTTCAAATAATTTTGAAATGAGGTATTAACTATTTTTGTCCATATATCAACGACAATGATATTTTTTACTTTTCTAAAATTTAGAATTACTATTGAAACTTTTGGAAGTTTAAGGGTATCTTTGAAACAAATACTAATGATTCCATTAAAAAATTAACGTGGGTATTATTGATTTTTTGTTGTTGAAAGTTTAGGGGTTTTCTACACAAAGCATAAAGTTTAGATATTATTCATTTTTTCCATGAATTTCTTAGTTTTCTTGTTCAGATTTTTTTTTATTTGTTAATTAAGATACATTTTGTTTGTTAAGTAAGATACATTTGTTTGTGCATTAATTAAGATTTGTTTGTATTTGTTTTGTTTGTGTGTTAATTAAGATTTGTTTGTGTTTTGTTTGTTTGTGTGTTAATTAAGATTTATTTGTTTTTGGTTTGTTTGTGTGTTTGGTTTCAAAGTCGACAATGGTAAAAGACTCTTGAAAGAGAGATGATGGCTAAGTTGAAATGAGAAAGATTTCTCATAATAAGATAAAAGGATATAGTGCTTATTCAATTTTGATTTTTCCAAGTAGTAGAGAACCTTTTCACTCAACTTTGAAACTTTTTGTAATACTAATATTTTGTAAAATCTTTCATGTCAAAATCAATAACAAATTGAGTGGTTTACGTATAAGTAGACATTTTCTCTTATAAGCATTCCATTTAACTAAAGTTTCTCAATTCTCTATGACCTAAAGACTAAAGAGGGGTTTTTAAATTAAATCTTTGGTAGGTTGAAAACAATGTCTTCATCACCTTCTACAAATAAAGATTCTCCAAGTCCAATTCAGATCCAACCCTAGATTTAACCCCAAATTTAACTTCATGCTCTTCGAATGATGATAATTTGAATGTTGATAATTGTGTTATTATTGGTGAGGATATTGAGAAGGGATCTTTAAAGAGGAGATTGAACAAAAAATAGGTGGAGTAGACAAGCAGTTTGTAATTATTGCAAATGAAAATTAGGGGTGATAGTAAAAATGGAACCAAACATTTGCATGATCCTATGTCCATATAAAGGACAAAAGGACATACGACAAGCAAAAAAAGTATTAGCTAGGAAGATAATAAGACCTGAATATCCTTTCTCAATAGTTGAGCATGAAGGTTTTAGGGAATTTTGTAGTCATCCAACCATTATTTAAGATGGTGTCAAGAAACACAATAAAGGAGATTTTGAAAATTTAATGGCTCATTTTGTTGATGATAGTTTAGTTTTGCAAAACAAAATAATTAGGTTTATATATGTCCCTTCTCCACACATTTTTGAGATGCTTCATGAAGAAATAATGGAATGTCTGTTAAATTGTCATCTGTAACTGTAGATAATTGTAGTACAAATGACTCCATGGTTAATATGTTTGTTGATAGTTTGTGTGGAAACTTAATATTGGATGAGATTTTATTTCATATGCAGTGTTGTGCTCATATTCTGAATTTGATTGTGAAAGATGGGTTGACAGTGATAGGAGATGGGATCGAAAGAGTACGTAGTGTGTCTTTTTGGGTGCATACACAAAAAAAAGAGAAATTTGAGGAAACTGCTCGACGGTTGAATGTTTATAATGGTGAGATGTTGAGTCTTGATTGTTGTACTAGGTGGAATTGGAATTCTACATATTTTATGTTAGCAATTGCATTAAAGTACGCTATTTTTTATTGATTAAAACAACAAGAACCAAAGTGTTTGCCTTTGGATCAAGATTGGGTATTAACAAAAGAGATATGTGAGCAACTGAAAATATTTCATCGAAATATTTTCTGGATACAAATATCCTACTATTAATCTTTTTTTCCCAAAAAATTTTAAATTGAAATTGGCTATTTCTGAGTGGACTAATTCTAGCAATGATGTCAAAGTTTGATAAGTATTGGAAAAAAATTCATGGGGTAATTGTCATAGCTGCAATTTTAGATCTACGCTACAAATTGAATGATTGAGTTTTACTTCCTTAGAATTTATGGAGATGGTTTTTTTCTTGAAGTGGAAAGGAATAAAAAAATTTGTTCAAATTTGGAAACAGAATATCTTAACCTGTCTTACATCGAACATCCGATTTTGACATTTTGAGTTGATGAAAATTAAATGGTGTCAAGTATCCAATTTTACAAGAAATTGTAAGAGATATATTAGTCATCCCGTTATCTAGTGTTGCATCAGAGTCTCTTTTAGTACCTCCGTAGGATTGTAAGCCCACATCGTAATAAACTCCTTCCAAAGACGATAGAGGCTTTGATGTGCATTCAAAATTGGATTGCAACTAGGTTAGTTTGTTTATTTTGTTTTACCTCTTTTTAGTATTTAATATATTAATAAATATTTTCTTTTATTACAAATATTTGACAATATAAGGTACTAGCACGAAAAAGAAATGGTTAAACATTATTTTATGGTCTATTTTTTTTTTTTGTGACATTATTTGTTTATTACATTTTAAATATAGGATTGAATAATACTCGTAACTAAAGATGAGATGATGCCAAGAAAGGAGAAAGATTTGATTGTGAAGTCATCATTGAAGAGAGAAAGACGAGCTTTATTGAATTTTAAATTGTAAATTTATTTGGATGTATAAGACATTTGCCTTTAATTGACTTCTTTATTCAAACTTTATTGAATTTTAAGTTTTAAACTTATTTAATGGATTTGTTAGTTTTTAAATTGTGTTTATTTGAATGTATAAGATGTTGTGCACTAGTCAAATTTCAAATAAAATCACTTGAATTAAAAAAATGAAGAATTCGATAAACTTCTTTAATGTATTTTTTGTGAGCTAATCAAATTTTAAATAAAATCTAATTTTAAATTTAATGTTAATTAACAAAAAATGGAGAATCCCCGTGGAGAAACGGGGAATGGGCCTGCGGGGACGAAGGTACATTTTCTCTTGCTTAAAAAAGTAGGTTGCCTAGTTTTAGATTGAAAAAGATTAGATGAGTGTGAAAAAAAATTAAGCGTAAAAATAGATACATCAAATTGCTTGTAGATACGTATCAGTATCTGATACGTATCTGATACGGATTCTTTGCCTCACATGAAGTATCTGTGCTTTATAGGACCTCACACTCATTATAAGATAGGTGAGCTACTCATTTCCTTGTCAATTAGTTTAAGATGGAACCTCATGTTATCTAATATGGTTTCGGAGCCCATAAAACTCAAATGGGTATTCGATTCGATTAAAAGAAATTAGGATCCGATCAAGAATGGTAAACCCCAAAGAAGCACTATCTTGAGGGGGCATGTTAAGGATCCCACATTGGGAAAACCAAGGGGATCACACACTCTTTATAAGATAGATGGGCTACTCACCTCATTACTAATTGATTTTGAGATGGAACCTCATGTTATCTAATAATTTGACTCTTCGACTTCAAGAAAATGAATATGTATGAATTATTGTTGAGTTATATTCATTTTGGCAATGTTAAATCAAAGTAAAGCAACCAATTTGGAGAAGATTCACATATGACCAAATAAATTGAGACAACCATAGATGGTTTAGTAAAAGTAACATTACGTATCGAATGTCTCCCAAGGGACAAATACAAGCAAACTAATAACCAAATTGTTATGTTTGGCATCCTAAATCTCGTGATTCTCATAGTTTTTAAATTTTGTTTATGAATTATTTATTTAATAAAATAATCGTTATTTTATTCGACATTTAGATTGTATTAACTCAATCCAATAAACTAAGATTCAAAGTTATTTTATGTTACTTAAACATGTATGTGGTTGACATACAAGTATATCTTATTTAAGTAATAACCTAAATAGTCTGTAGTACATAGATAAGATTGGGTGCCTTATCAGTCTGTAGTACATAGATAAGATTGGGTGCCTTATCCTAGTGACACTACAGATATGACCCACTTTGTAATTATTACATGAGTTGTAAAGTATTACAAACGATCTAATCCTAATTATTCACGTGGAGACATACGAGTGGAGGTATCCTATACAAAGAGTTTGTATAAGTTTGGACATTGAAATGATTAGTCTCTCTTTATAACACCGATAATTGAAGAGATTAACATTTTATAGAATGACCATAGGTGACTCGACCTTAATCCCATGTGAGTTATGAACTCATGCTTATAAGGGTGATCCTTTGAGTGGCCAGATTTGCCAACTTCATAAGCCTATCATTTTAGGAATTCGTCCGAGTAGGGAGCTATAAGTATATCTATACAAGATGGAATTCACTCCTTCCTATTTTTAGAGTAAGTAGATGAATAGCTCTATTAAGGGTTGATTTTGGGTCTTTAACATTGAGACCTCACCCTCTCACTGGCCCGAGAGGGATTAGTTTATAATTGTACTATAAACTGTTTGTTCATTAGAGGGATAATTAGTACTTAAAGAGTTGAATGTAGCTACAAGGGTAAAACGGTGATTTAACCAAGCTGTAATTACGAGTGATTCATGAAGAGTTGACTTACTGTTGATTGGTTATATCCATGACAATAGAAATATATCTATAATGCAAAGAGTGCAGTTGTAGGTCTTTGATGGAACGACCTGCAGTTAATGAATGTTGATTAATTTAATTAAAGAATTTAATTAATTAATCTCATATCACTAGAGCTTTTAATCTGCAAGTCCATAAAGCCTCCTTGCTAGCTCATTAAGGATAAAACAAGAATCAATTAATTTTGGATTAATTTGAAAATTCAAATTAAATAAGAAAATGAATTGTATAAGATATAATTAATATAATGTATATAGAATGATAGGTCTTGAAAAGAGCTATGTTCGTAGTATTAATTCCCTCGATTTTATCTCATTTGTTTGTTTAAAATGTCTATTTTATAGGTAAAATCCAATATCGACACTTTTGGAGTCATTACATGAAGTTTCGAGCTTAATGGAGTCAAAAGAATCAACTTAGAACAAATACAAATTACCATTCTACCCCTCAAAAGAAACAAATTTACACACTTCAGCACCACTCGGAGTGTCGCAACGCTCTCTCAATAACTAAATCCATCGCTAGCTCAACACTTAAGATAGAATGCATCAAAATGCTGCAAAACAGGGTAGCTTCGCAATGCTATACCCAACGTGGCAACGCTCCAGACATTAACAAAAAATAAAATAAAATGCGCGCGTTCCTGATGTAACGCAGCGTTGGAGTCAGCGTCAGCCTAGGGTCGTAAGGTTGCGACCCTCATCAGATATATGCTTCGATTTTTCCAGATTTTTCAACAGAGAGAAGAATTTATTTTTTTTTTATAGAGAGAACTTTCATATTGAAATTCTGAGAGAAAAACCCCTGAAATTTGTTTGTTTTGAGAAATTTCTTGTAAAATTCACAAATCTTTTTTGTGAATTTCTTCATGTAATGCATCAATTCTTCAATGGATTTCTTCAAGACTTGTCAATTTTATGGCTAGGTAAGCAATTTTCTTGGGAAATCTTTAGTCTAAAGTTAAATTCTTGAGATCTTTTGTGTAATTTTCTTGAATTTTCTGCATTTTTGGATATTCTTGTGATGAATTTGACTAGAAATTAATGGAAAAAAGTTGACGCATTGATTCTATAATCATGAATACAAATCTTGCTTAGCACTATTACATATAGTAAGATAGGTTGCAAAAATTAAGTTTTCTTGATTTAATTAGGACTTTTTTTTCGAAAATAATTCTTGAACTTCTTAATTTATAATATTCAATCAAATCGTTCTTGAAATTTACTCTAATGTGTTTCTTGAATGTCATAATAATGAAAACCCTAGTTTCTAAAGCAATCTAAGAAAAGACCATGAATTTGCTGAATTGAAGTGTTTTTTACTTAGATTAGAGATAATTGGTATGGTAATGTTAATTAGCTAATTGGTTCTTTAGGGTTTTTACCCTATTAGAATATGAGATGTTGAATTTTCATGCATTTATTCAAGATCAATGATAGAATTAACCTAGCTAATACAGATTTCCTAAGAATCTCTCTCTATTAAATCTTACAAAAAAAAAAGGGGGAGTGGTTTAAAAAAGAAATTTTTAGGAAAAAATTTTTGGCATCTAAAGCTCATAATATAAGAAAAGAAATATATGGGATTAAGCAAAGTGTAGGAGAATATCTTTATGAATACTAGGAAAGATATAAACAACTTTGTGCTTCATTTCTTCATCATCAAATTTCTGAACAATATCTTATCCAATATTTTTATTCAGATTTTCTTCCATCGGAGAGGAGCAACATTGATGAGGTCGTCGGAGGGGCCCTAGTTGACAAGTCACCCACCAAAGCAAGTCAACTCATATCTACTATGGTGGAGAACTCTTAGAATTTTGGGACAAGGATTCTCAATCACACTGTTGCTTAATCTAGTGAAGTAAGTAAGCTAAGATGACAACTATCTAACCTCATTTCTCTTTTTACTTAGGTAGCTTAGGAAGAACTTCCTCAAGTCAAAACATGTGGAACATGTGGACTATTCAGACATACTTGTGAAGCTTGTCCACAAGCCCAAGTCAATACAATTGGAGGATTTCAAAGGAAATACGACCCCCACGGGTAACCTACAACCAAGGATGGAGAGATCATCCTAATTTTAGGGATCTCAAGGGCAATATGAGAACCAAAACCAATCATCATCTTCAACCTTCTCAAGTATGTCTCTAGAGGATGTTGTAAAAGCACTTGCTGACCACTCCTTAAAATTTCAACAAGAACTTCATCAATTCCAAAAAGACAACATCCAACTCCAACAAGACACCAAATCCTTTCAAAAAGAGACTAGACAAGGCTTCTCAAATTTGGACACTCAAATCACTCAACTTGCAACTGTGGTAAGCAAACTTGAGAGTAAATCATCCAGTAAGCTTCCTACCCAATTGGATCACACGAACGTAAGTGCCATAACTCTCAAAAGTGGGAAGAAAATTCCCTCTTCCTCTAAAAAAGCTAGCCCAGTTCAATCATTCCCCAAGAAGCAAGAAAAGGTAATAAATGAATAAGAAGTCAAGGTAAGTGAACCAAAAGAAATTTTCATTTTTCCTGAGGTGTGTAACTACTTTCCTCCTAAGGTAGAACAATATGTACCTAAAGCCCCCTTCCCCAGTAGATTAGCAAGGCCTAAGGTAGGAGATGTCGATTTAGAGTTTATTGAGATGTGAAAAAAGGTACAAATCAACATCCCTTTTCTCAATGCTATTCAACAAATACCCAAGTATGCTAAATTTTTAAAAAGATTTGTGTACTGAAAAAAGAAAAGGGAAAGAAAGAAGAGAGTATGGGCTAGCAAGAATGTCTCTGCTCTATTAAAGAAAGAAATGCCTAAAAAATGTAGAGATCTGGGGAATATTTACCTTGCCATGCAAAATAGGGGATAGAATTATTACTCATGCTATGCTAGATTTAGGTGCTTCGATAAATGTTATGCCTTTTCATGTTTATGAAGACCTAAAATTGAATGGCCTACAAAAAACTAATGTTTGCATACAATTAGCTGATAGGTCATACATTCAACCCCTAGGCATAGTAGAGGATGTTTTGTTAAACGTAGGAGAATTAATTTTTCCTGTTGATTCTTACATCTTGAAAATGGATGAACCTTACTTTACTTCTTCTTCTAATATTTTACTTGGTAGACCCTTCATGAAGATTGCAAAAACTAGAATTGATGTAGATAAAGGGTCTTTATCGGTAGAATTTGATGGAGAAGTAAAGTCTTTCAACATATATGATGCCATGAAATTTCTAGAGGAGTATTTGTCACTTTGCTTCATAGATACGTGTGATATGTTTGATGAATTGTTGTTAACTACTGATGAAAATTTTGACTGTTTAATTACCCCCTCTATTGATCTTGATGATGATGACTTGTCAATTTACTCTTTGCTTACTTCTAATGATTTTGACTTGAATGTTAATTCTTCTAATAAGGATATTGATGAATCTCAGGTATAAGGGATCGAGCTTAAGACTCTCCCTTCACACCTCAAGTATGTCTTCCTAGGAGAGAAAAAAAGTCTTTCCATCTCTAAAGAACTCACGTCTTCTCAAGAATGTACATTAGTGGAAACATTGAAGATCTATAAGAAGGCAACCAGGTAGACTTTGGATGAAATCAAGGGGATTAGCCCTTCCTTATGTATGCATAGGTTTGTTTTAGAAGATGGCGCAAGGCCACCGTCCAACCTCAAAGAAGACTTAATCCAATGATGAAGGAAAATGTTCATAAGGAAATCATCAAACTCCTTGAAACCGGATAATGTGCATAAATTTCAAGAAAGTAAATGAGGTAACAAAAAAAGATCACTTTCCTATTCCTTTCATTGACCAAATGGTTGAACGGCTCACTGAAAAATCATATTCTTTTGCTCGATGGATTTTCAGGATTCTATCAAATACAAATAGAATAGGAAGATCAAGAAAAGACCATGTTTACGTGTACTTACGGTACATATGCATTTAGGAGAATGCACTTTGGGCTATGTAATGCCCCATATACTTTTCAACGATGTATGACGAGTATTTTCTCCGACTATGTAGAAAAGTGCATAAATTTTTTATGGATGATTTCACTGTGTATGGTAATTTTTTTGAAGACTGTTTACATAATTTGATTTTGATTTTAAAAAGATGCATAGAAACCAATTTAGTTATGAATTAAGAAAAATGTCACTTCATGGCTTCTCATGGAATTGTTTTAGGACATATTGTGTCATCAAAAACCATAGAAGTAGATAAAGCAAAAATAAATGTCATTGCTAACCTTCCCTATCCTAAAAACATTAAGGAAGTGTGCTCTTTCTTGGCAGTGCAGGATTTTATAAGAGGTTTATTAAAGACTTTTCCAAAATTGCACTCCCCCTTGTCTAATCTACTTAAAAAAGATGTCATATTTGATTTCAATGATGAATGCAAAGAAGCCTTTGATAAGCTTAAGGAGAAGTTGACTTCAACACCAATCCTTTAACCACCCCGATGGGACTTACCATTCGAGATCATGTGCGATACTAGCAACCTAGTAGTTGAGGTGGATTGGGACAGAGAGTTGACAAGAAGTGCCATGTGATCTATTTCGCATTGAAGACTCTCAACTCATCTCAAATCAATTATTCCATCACAGAAAAGGAATTTCTTTCCATTATTTTTGCTTTAGATAAATTTAGATTTTACATTCTTGGTTTTCCAATCATTGTTTACACTGACCACGCTGCTCTTAGGTATCTTATGACGAAGAAAGAACCCAAGCCCAAACTTGTAAGATGGATCCTTCTTTTGCAAGAGTTCAACTTTGACCATCAAAGACAAAAAAGGATAAGAGAATTCAGTAGCCGACCACCTAAGTCGAATCATGCAAGAAGAGGAGTCAATTCCAATTAGAGAAGACTTTCCTGATGAACACATTTTTAAGGTATCTACTTTCCTACCGTGGTATGCCGACATGGTAAATTACCTTATAAGTGGTAAGTTTCCTTTTTACATGTCTTCATCTAGAAGGTCTAAACTCAAAAGTGACTCTAAATACTTTGTCTGAGATCCTACTATTTTATGAAAATTTTGTTCATATCAAATAATTAGGAGATGTGTTCCAGACAAAGAGTTTGAGTTTGTTTTTTCGTTTTGTCATTTTGTCACGAACACGCATGTGGAGGTCATTTTAGTCCAAAACAAACTGCTAGAAAATTTTAGACTCATAACTATTTTGGAATTCTCTTTTTGCCGACTCTTATGCATATTGCAAATCTTTTGATAAATGTCAAAAGTTTGAATCTTTGTCAAAAAGAAATGAAATATCACTTAATTCCATTCTTGTATGTGAAATTTTTTACATTTGGCTTAGATTTTATGGGTCTATTCCCTTCTACATTTGGCTATCTGTACATTTTACTTATGGTGGATTTACATTTCCAAGTGGGTTGAAGCAATCTCCACTAGAACAAATGATTCTTCTGTTGTTTCAAAATTTCTCAAAAATCATATCTTTTGTAGATTTGGAATTCTTAGGTCCATCATAAGCGACCAAGGAACACATTTTTGCACTAGAACTATAGAGGCATTATTGAGGAAATACAGAGTGCACCACCGTGTTGTAACCCTGTATCATCCTTAAACAAATGGCCAAGCGGAAATTTCCAATAGAAAAGTGAAAAGCATTCTAGAAAAGACGGTCAACTTAAAGAGAAAAAATTGGAGCTCCCATCTTAATGATGCGCTTTGGGCCTATAGAACCACTTTTAAGAAACCTATAGGAACAATCCCGTACATAATTATATATAGAAAAGCATGTCATCTTCCCGTAGAGATTAAACACAAGGTATATTGGACAGTAAAACAATGTAATTTAAATCTAGCTCAAGTTGGAGAGGAAAGATTTCTAAAATTGCAACAATTAAAAGAATTGAGACGTAATGTTTATGAAAACTCAAAGATTTATAAAGAGAAAACAAGATTTATTCATGATAAAGGTTTGATAAGAAAGAACATCAAAAAAGGACACAAAGTATTACTTTATAATTCCAAATTACAATTGATTCCTGGAAAACTTAAGTCCAAATGATTACGTCCTTTTGAAATTACTAATGTTTTCTCTTATGATGCAGTTGAAATCAAAAGTCTTAAAACAGGAAAGATTTTCAAGGTGAACGAACATAGGTTTAAGGTCTACAATGAAGGACATGTAAATCAAGTCCAATTGGACTTGATTTTGACTAATCCCTTGTATATTTGATCTTTTTCTTTACCAAAATCGAGCAAACGACGCTAAAAATTTGCAACAACAAAGCAAATTTTCTTTTTCTTTCCATTTTTTTTCTTCTTTCTCCTTTTATTTTCCATTCTTTTTCTTTTTGCATTTCAAAAAAAAAAAAAAATTGATTCTTTCTCTTTTATTTGTAGGTAAACCCAAGAAGAAAAAGGAAAACTCAAAGGGAAAAAAAAAACAAAAGCAAGGAATTTTCTCTCAAGCAAATAAACGATCAATCCCAAAAACTAAGAAAGTTTCTCTCTACATCCCTTACTTTTTGTTCTTGAACATATATGCATAGTTTAAACATTGAGGAAAATGTTCAATTTTTAAGTTGAGGATGGGAAACATTGCATGTTTTTTATATTTTTTTTATACAAATTTTTAGGTTTATGAAAATGAGCCTCACTAAAATTTTTGCTCTATGATATACAATAATGCATGTTTGGAACCCCTGAGCATCTGAGCTTGGGTTAGGATTAAATTTTGATTTTATCATTTTGATATTTTTATATCTTGATTAGATTTTGAGGCTTTGATATATTTGGATAACATAGCTTTGATTCTTTGAGAACATAACCATTGAATTTTTTATACTCCAAAAGACTATTTTGCTAAAATGAATAATGCATGATCGATTGAATGCATGAAAACACACAATGATTACATTCATTTTGTTTTATGCATCATTTGATTTAAACGATCTTTGATTCTTATCAATGAAATTTTGATGACGCATTCTTTTAAGTAAGGATACAAACAAAGTTTTAGATAGCTTAAAATTTTCAAACAAAATTTTGAAACCATCTTTCAAAAGAAAATTTCTTTTCCTTTTAATTTCATAAAAAAATCGAATACTTAGCATTTAGATTTATTTATAATCTTAAAACTTTTAGAAATATCATTTCTACTCGATTTTCTTTGTCATCTTGATAGTACAACTTTTAGTCTAAGAACAACCTTCTTGTTGGAGTAGCAAGTCTAAACAAAGAGGATAAAATAGGGTCTTCTAAAAAAAGTTAATTAAGCAAGCTTGCGAAATCAAAAAACATAAAATTTTACTAACGTGTGTGTGTGCTTGGATAGAGGTAAAAAGAGCTACATCCATCGTGTCTAGTTAGGGCCCGCGAGAAAAAAGTGATAGGTTCTCAGCAATGTGAGTGTGAAAGCTATCTCTCTAGGTAAAATAAATACCAATTAAGTTTTATGTGTGAGTTTTAAAAGGCACCCTTGCCTTAGAATTTCCACTCTCCAATGCAATTTAGGTATATCTTAGATCGATAATTGGGCCAGTATAGGGCGAAGAGGAATTAAGAGTTAGATGTCACTTTTCCATTAGCTTTAGCCTTTAAATAAACTAAAACTTCATAGTCTTTTCTTTTATGACTTTGCAAGAAAAAGACCTTTTCTCTTCAAAAATAAGTTTCAACTTTTTATTAGCAAATTTTAAATTTCTAAATGGATGTTTGTATCATTATTTCCTTGATTGTTGAGAAAAGAGAGGAGAATCAAATTTTTGTGCAAAGACAATTGAACATATGAACAATTCGAATAAGTGAATGAAAGTTTTGAATAGTTTCAATAAACAATAAATAAATTCACATTTTTCTTGATGAACGCATATTTCTAGTTTCTTTAACTTGCTCGAGATGATCAAGAGCTAAGTTGGGGATATTTTGATAGATCTTAAAAAGAGTTATGTTCATAGTGTTAAACTCCCTCAATTTTATCTCATTTGTTTGCTTAAAATGTCTATTTTGTAGGTAAAATCCAATCCCGACACTTTTGGAGTCATTACGAGAAGTTTCGAGCTTAATGGAGTCAAAAGAATCAACTTAGAAGAAGAAAAAAAATACAAATTACCATTCTACCCCTAAAAAGAAACAAATTTACACACTTCAGCACCACTCGGAGCGCCGCAACACTCTCTCCATAAATAGATCCAATGCTAGCTCAACGCTATAAGATAGAATGCATCAAAATGAAGCAAAATAGGGCAGCTTTGCAACGCTATACCCAACATTGCAATGCTCCAAACATTGACGGAAAAAAAAATAATATGTGTGCGCTCCTAGCACAGCGTAACATTGAACGTCAACCAAGGGTCGCAATGTTGCAACCCTCATCAGATATATGCTTTGATTTTTCCAGATTTTTCAACAGAGAGAAGAATTTATCTTTTTGATAGAGAGAATTTTCAGATTGACTATCTGAGAGAAAAACCCATGAAATTTGTTTGTCTTGAAAAATTTCTTGTAAAATTCATAAATCTTTTTGTGAATTGCTTCATGTATTGCATCAATTCTTCAATGCATTCCTGCAAGACTTGTCAATTTTATGGCTAGGTAAGTAATTTTCTTGGGAAATCTTTAGTCTAGGGTTAAATTTTGAGATCTTTTGTGTAATTTTCTTGATTTTTCTTCATTATTGAATATTCTTATGATGAATTTGAATAGAAATTAATAGAAAAAAGTTGACGTCTTGATTCTATTAGTTTCTTGAATACAAATCTTGCTTAGTACAATTGCATATAGTAAGATAAGTTGCAAAAATTAAGTTTTCTTGATCTAATTAGGACTTTTTTTTTCTGAAATTAATTCTTGAACTTCTTAATTTAGAATATTCAATCGTCCTTGAAATTTAATCAAATGTGTTTCTTGAATGTTATAATCATGAAAACCCTATTTTCAAAAGCAATCTAAGAAAAGAACATGAATTGACTAAATTAAAGTGTTTTTGCTTGGATTAGGGCTAATTGTGTGGTAAATGTTAATTAGCTAATTGGGTCTTTAGGGTTTTTACCCTATTAGATTATGAAATGTTGAATTTTCATGCATTCGTTCAAGATCAATAGTAGAATTAACCTAGCTAATAAAGATTTCCCAAGAATCTCTCTCTATTGAATCTTTACAAAAAAAAAAAAAAAAAAAGTTTATGTTAAAAATCTTTTTGTTACAATTGCTTTTATTTTGATTTTACTTAGTTTTTTAAAGCCAACAACTTCCCTCCCCCTCCAATTTGTTACAACTTGGAATTCAAAAGTTAGACCTTGTCAATTAATATAGGTTTCTTGTAGATCGACCTCTTACTTCTGCTATAACTACTTGTTAGTTTTAGTTGTAGTTTGAGCTTTATAAATTTCATTTTTCTTGGGTTCAATTTGAATTAATGACGCCAATTTTATCTTGAACATAGATACAATATAACATAAAGTTAATTTTGAATAAGATTCAAAATTATACTTTATAATATGTGAGAGTTAAATATTTGAATAAGATTCAAATATTAATTATATGGATAAGATTCATATAATACTATAAGTTAAAAATAATATGAATGAGATTTATATTAAAACTATAAGTTATAATAATATGAATGAGATTCATATTAAAACTATAAGTTATAATAACATGAATGAGATTCATATTAAAACTATAGGTTATGTGAGAGGTTATTATTTGAATATGGTTCAAACTAAATTAAATATATGATATTTAATTAATTGTTAATTAATTAACATTTAAAAAAATTATTTTAAAAGATAAAACTGCTGAAAATATTTATAAATAATAGCAAAATATTACCGTTTATTTGCGATGGACCGCGATAGATTACTATGTCTATCATGACATAGATAGACATGGATAGTAGTCTATCACGGTCTATTGCAGATAGATAGTGATTTTTTGCTATATGTATAAATATTTTGATTCTTTTTTCTATATTTTAAAACAACCCTAATATTTATTTAATTACATATTAAATTTGATTTAATATATAACTTATTTAAATTTAAAATAATAACTCCCATTGGGAGTTATTGTGATTAGTAGAGGGACATTTTAACTCCCTATCCAACCAATTCACTCTCAAGTAAAATGGGAGGGAGAAGATTCTTTTTGTAGAAGCTTCAATCCAACACATAGATCACTTGGAAGAGAAAAAAGATTTATTTGCATTCTTCATCTTCTTCCTAAAGAAACCTCTCTCACACAAAATCACTCCTCCATACCAAATTAAGGAGCCCACACATCTTTGATTCTTTGTCTAGAGAATAGTGAGGAAATCAAGTAGTGGTGTCCCCTATCCGTGACCTTTTTGTTTGTGAAAGGATTTTTCCAATTTGAAGGAGATCTGTATTCGTGTAGTTTAGTGTTGGTGAGAGGAATTACAAGAAGAAAAGTCTTCAAGGGTTAGTTCTTCTCATCCTTTTCTCCCTAAAAGCATGCTATAATTTATAAATATTTATCATTTTCTCTTATAATTTCTTTGTGTTTTCAAGTTTTCCAAATTGAATTACATTGATACGTGTATTCATACTTCTGCTATGGAATTTCATTCCTTCACAAACTTGATAAAATTTTTACAAAGAAACTAAATACAGCAGGTATTGCCACAAATAACTACATTGCAATAAGTTTTGTCATTAACCAAACGTCAATCACTTGCTTGGTAGATTCAACATTTCAGTGGGTTCGTATAAACCTAGTAAAAACACAACATTACAGTTTAACTCAACACTGTGAATCAGTTCCAAACTGCAATAGAAGAGTTATAAACTAAGTTCAACATTTAGAAAGAGTTTGAAATGATCTAAGTGAAGCTTGAGCACCAAAAACTAACAAAACAATCTTAAACCTTAATTAAAACACTCTGAATCGATTTCAAACTATAAAGAGAGAGTAAAAGTCAAATAACATACCACATTTGTATCTTTAATGAAATTTTCATGACCACTAACCTTGAAAATCATAATAAAGAATACTTGTGTCGAGAGACTTAACAGAGAAAGCCAAGTTTAATAAAACTAGTCTTTAAAGAAAGTGAAACAAAACAAAGAATAAGTATACAGCATAGTGCAAAAGTGGTCTCCCATATTAACATTACACTTGTAATAAATCTTGGCAACTTGAAACTTATCAAATCCAATCCTTTAGTAGAGCAAACATAAGAATATATGTATACACAAGAATAAAATTATAGAAACAAATCAAAGTCTAACACACCAATAAAATTATGCTACCTGCAAGTAATTGATAGTTTTAAAAAAGAACTCTAATTTCCAGCTTAATTTAGGCTCGTAAATAGATTTTTAATGTTAATTATCTTATTTTGTAGGTAAATTTTTCCCAAGGGTCAAAAAAATCATTTAGATAAAAAAAAAATGAGCCACAAAGGAGCTAATTTGGAGGTTGGATACACCAAATAGGAAAAATATCCAAAAATTACAATTCTGTCATCGATTGGAGCATCACAACCCTCATGCAATGCTCCCGTTCAACGTTGTAAGGCAGTAGGCTAGTGTACAAGGCAACATTGCAATGCTTTGAATTTTACGCAGTGCCACAACCATGCACGTATCTCACCATCTAATTAGCGTTTGAGGCAATGTCGCGCCTCTATCCCAATGCTTGAAGGCTAATGTCGATAAGAATGTTGCAATCCTATCATCAGCGTAGTAATGCTACGCCTATTTCTATAAATATTTTTCTTCATTCTAGGGTTAATTTTGGGATGCAGATTTTGATGGAGCCGAGTAGAGGCTTAGTTTTCTTCCTTCCCCTTTATCTTTCTAGCAACAATAGGTTAGATTTTGATTTTCTTTTGGTTTGTAATCGATGGATCAGATCTTCTTCTTAAATTTGTCTATGAATTTATGAGGTAATTCCTATCTAATTTCTTTGAGTAAGAGTTCCATGTTCAATTTCTTGAGATTTCTTTAATTAGATTTAATATTCTTCAATTCTATGCTTTCTTTGAATCTTGATCTAATTTAGATTTGCATTTATGTGTTGGATTGACGACCCTATCATAATTGCATATCTTTGCTAGTTAATTTCGAGCTCATGCATTTCCTTGTGTTCATCTATGCTTGAATTTACCCTGGTAGCATAGGATTCAATGTGAATGCTTTGATTTATAGGCTGGACTAGAATCATAGTAATGCATGTTCAACCTAGATTCAAAGAACAATTTGCTTAATTGAATAAGATTGTCTAATCAATTAGTCAACACAACTGAATCCTCAATCTTCATGCATATGAATTTTATTTCTATAAGGGTGCTATCAAACCTAATAGAATTAAAAGCATATAGTTTAATTAGGGAATGACTTTCCAACCCTAATTAATAATTAGGATGCTTGATTGATTTGGTTCTAATTAGTTGTCGGCCTTTGTAGAGACTAGTTAAATCAAAACGATTTATTTATGCATGCACAAAATGGAATGTTTGTTTAATTAATGAACTCCATGATAGAAATTCCATAGAATTCTTCCTATTACTCTAGAAATTAGATAGAATCCTATCTTAAATTACATTTACCCTTTGTATTTTAATTATGCATTTAGTTTATCCTATCAACCAACCAAACCCCCCCCCCCCCCCCATTTTTATTGCTTTCTATAGTTAAATTTAGCTTAAGAGAGATTTGATTCTTGGCCTCTCTATAGTTTGACCCCGTACTTGCCACTTGTGCCACCTTATTCATTCATCAGATACGTCTTCTTCCATGATCCATTTCATGTCAACTCTAATTAGTTATCAAAAAGTTTACTTTACAAAGGGAACGTCGTTTCCTGGGAACCTTGCAACTTGCGAGAACCGACGGTGACGAAGGTAACAAATTGGTGCCGTTGTCGGGGAGTCAAGCTAACTAATCTCTCTCTTTGTTAAAATTGACTTGTGTCTACTTGTTTTATCATGGTAGACGATTTAATCATCTACTATGTGCTTCTTGTGAGGCAAGCGTCTCAGCGAAGAGAAGAAAAGGTAAGATAATTTAGTGAGCTTGGAAATCAAATATATGAACTAACCTTTATTTTTCATATTTTGGCTACTAAGCAATTGCAGGAGCTTAAGACATGTCGAGTCTATTTGCTTCAAGGTCATCCATCCAAAGCATGTCGTTAGCTTTTGCATGGTCCTACGCAAAAACCTATTCCCCTTGGGAGATGCCTAGCCCAAACCTGACGTTGATGCATGCTTTTTCTACCAATTCAGTGATTTCGTTGGAAGATTTGGTTAGGGAACTTTCTAACAGCTCTTGTGAGTTTGTGCATAAATACCCCTATAAACAACATAAATTCTCAAATTACCAGTAGGATAGCTTCTATTCCGGATCCGAAGCTAGAACTGAATTTCATAATCTAAGTGACCTTGTTACTTAGATTACTGAATCAATTGGGAGACTTAAAAAATCCTTGTTGCAACCATCTTTTCATCTTATCGACTTAAGTAGTGAGTTGACTAACATTGACCACCATGTTGAGCAACTGAGTTCTCGAACTTCAAGCAAAGATATAACGTTAAGTTCTTTAATGTATGAACTTGCTAATGTATCTTCTTAGTGTGAGCAAGAGTATATTGAGTTTCACCTGGAGACTCAAGCCCCTATGCCAGTTGAGATAGATCATTTTCTCAGCTTGCAAATTCCATGCCCCCACTAAAGAGTCGACTAGAGCTACACATCTTTTATACTACCGAGGCTGACCTCACTGAGGAATTCTCCTGGACGAGTGATGATGAAGATGTATATCCACTACCATACCAAAGTCAGTAAGGTTAAGTATGGGTCCGAGCTTCATCTCGAGGAGTCTCAGGTGATAGAGTTAGAGGCTACGATGCCTTATTTTGTTCTTCCTTCTAGCATCTCATATATTTATATTATTGCTCATCTTTTCCTTACGAATCAGAGTCAGTTGTAGAGTCTTTTATTTCTTTAGGCTCGATTAAGCCATTTGAGTCGTTTGATTCTTTATTTTCTCTTTTTTAAAGATATTAAAAAAAAAAAAAACAAAATTCGACCTGGTTTACTCTTCTCAAAAGGTGAGAAACCATATAGTCTTGTGAGGTTATAACACATCGAAGAAAGAACCAGAGAAATACGAGAATTTCTTTTTATATTGATAAGGGACAGGTAACGTTGAGCAACCAACATTAAAATTTTGCACTTCTTGGAGGTAGCCAGGCAAACAATTTTATTGTTTTCTTTTATTTTCAATTAATTTTCCTTTTTTTGGAGTTAATTAGTTTAGGTTAATTTAGATTTAGTATTGGTTTTAGTTTGAATTAAATTTTTAAAAAATTAAGATTTTTTTTTTAAAAAAATTACGACACAGCATCGCAACATTGCATTCACAACGTTGCAAAATTGCAAGGCAGATCTCCCGTTTAAAGCAGATCTACAGTTGATAGGGGTCACTTTTTCACCTTTTCTCTTCCGTTTTCTCTCAAATCCTTCCTTTTCCACCTGATTTTCACCACCTAAGGCCGTAATCTTTCCCTCTCCTTTTAAAAAACGATTCCCCATCACTTTCCCTTACATTTCAAGTCTAGATTTCGTGGGTTTTTTATGCGTTATTTTATGAATGGAAATATGGATGATATGCGTTGATGGATTGCAATGTGCACTCAAGTTTCCCTAGCGGAATTCAAGTGTAAATTCCTCTGAGTTTCCTGGTAAGTCCAGGGTCGAACACAGGGACTTGTGAAAATAGTTGCATTGGTAATGTTTATGAAAACTTTGTGGTAACCAAGTAAATAAATAAAGTGTGGGTGTGTTGTTGCGTTGATGAAAAAAGAAGTAAATAAAGGTGGCGGATTTGAGAAAGATATTTGCGTTGATAGAAGCAATGAGTATGTGATGAACGAGTTGAGAAGATCTTTAGCTAGCATTACTCAGGAATGCATCAAACTTTGCGATCATGTTACAACCATGCACAATAAGTCATTTCCCAATGTAAATGCGATACTCTTAAGTCTAGGATGCATGTGTTGAATGCAAAATGTCCATAGAGTTTATCCCTAAGTCTCTACTCTTGTCCTATGCGTTGATGCAAAGTGCATGAAAGCAAGGTGACTGCATACAATCATATCTTATAGCTAAGATGCATGCGATGCATTAATAACAAATAGTGCTCATTCCTAAACGCTTATCTCTCGTTTATGTGTTCTAATCTGGTTCTTCCAAACCTAGATTCTGACCTAACCTTCCCAAGTCTAGATCCTGTCTTTAGACTACCCTCCCGAGTATCTCTAATAGACGAATGAAGCATACATAAACAAGATAATCGCAAAGATGAAGATTCCCTCGTTATGCTAGCTACTACTTCTTAACCCATTCAACTAATTTAGCTACTCATGTATAAATAATAGAGAGTGAACAGATATAGAGAAAGACATTCCATTCTTATAATTGAGTTGAGTACGAAATGACAATGGAAAGTAAAGATAGAGAGCCTGGAAGCAATTCCTTGCTGACCGAGGCTTTTTACACTGAATCTCTATTTTGATCTACAAACGCTCCTGTTTTCGTAGGCATCGGCCCTCTCTCTGTCTTGGAGCTTCTGGTGCTTTCCCAAGTTTACCGGAATGACCAACCGACACACCTTCTTCCTCGCGTCCACCTTAGAATGAAAGAAAACTATGGACAAAGGTGTGAACTTGTAAAGTGATGAAGTAATCCCTTCTCTGAAAAATGCACTTGGTATTTATAGAGTTTCCATGGTGAAAGGCGACTTCTCTCTCCCGGTTGTACAGATGGGACAGCTTTAATTCCTGACTGATGCGCCGGATAATTGTCACCGATAAAGCTTAATGTACTTTGTGACCGTTATCGGCTGTCAACTTAATTTGGATCCGACTGTCGTCAGCTTGCTGTCCCATTGCTCTTAATTATCCTTTCACCCGGATGCGCCCACCATGTTGCGCTGACCAAGTTGCGATGATTCTTCTTGGCGAATGTTTGCGAGCACGATCAACGCAAAGTCTTACGGTGAAGTTTCGTTTGACTAATGTATTCCTATGATCACAATCTTCGCATTTCGTTAACGCATATTCTACACAAAAATGTAAAGATCAACTGCTCTAATGCGTTGGACGCATGCGACTGCAATATTATAGAATTTATGCTTAATGGATGCAATTTAACATATTTCATCAATGCAATCCAACATTGTTTAAGAACTTAGTACTATGATAACGTGCATTTCTACCCATTATCAGTTTTTCATCCTTTTTCCAATTTAGGGAGATTTTCTTCACATCTTTGGAGTGCTTTGCAATCTATAGATAAATCTTCTGATTCTTGTTTATTCCGTTGAGATTTAGATAGGTTTTGCTTGCGAATTCTGGATTTGTTGAATATTTTCTTGAATTTGAAGATGGGAAGTGTTTAGGTGTTGAATTTTTTAAGTGCTTTGTGATTAATTGTTGGGATTTTCTGCTTTCAGGTTGGGGTTTGATTAAGTTTGAGATGTTTTGGTTGATTTTGTGAGCGTAGAGGTGTTCGTTGTTTCAATTAGGTTTTTACCCAAGAGTTGTGAGTTTTTGTTTAGAAATGTTGATGGGTCCTAGGAAAGACAAGGGTAAAAAGGTGGCTAGTTCGAGTCATAGGAACAAAGATCCTAAGCCTCAGTGTGAGCACCCTAGGTTTATGTCCCAGGGCGCTTTAGATCGGTTCCATTACGTCGTATCCACTAGATGATTTGTCCTCGAAGGGGCCATGTCTCTAGAGCCCGACTTCTACCCCTACATCACTGCTAAGATACAACAGCATGGCTAGAGTCCTTTGTAGGTCATCTTGATGAGGCAATTGTTCCTTTAGTTAGGGAATTATATGCCAACATCGACAAAGATAGGGATTTCTCATTAATGTGAAGTGTTTGTGTGTCTTTCTCCTCTCCTCGTATCAATGAAGTCTATGGATTAATAGATTTCGACGATCTGTATGGGAGGTTCTACTATCAACAGTTTCAGGAAGGGATGTCATAGAAGCCCTATGTGGGCCTAGAGTTGAGTGAATCCATTCACAACATAACGGTCCAGTTTAAGGGGACGAAGATGGTCGTTTCTAGTCAGATCTGGCACACATTCATTTGCTTCAGACTGATGCCAATGCTTCGCCTGACCGACGTAACCAGAGGTAGGGTGAAACTCCTCTTTTGTCTCATTCAGGGTAGATCCATTAACACAGGTAGGGTTATTAGAGCCTTCATCCATTGATGTGGACGGTGTTCCACCACGGGTAGCTTAAGGCACCCTAGCTTGATCACTAAGTTGTGCCATAGGTCTGGGGTAGAGATCCCGAGAGACGAGGAGAGGATAGGGCATTGGGGTCCCATTTGCAGGACTACTGTTGCTACTTTCCATTCTGAGGAGAAGTCTCCCCGAGTTGATCCCTAGGATCAATACGATGTGTCGATCAAAGAGGAGGAGTCGGTTAGTGATAGAGCTTTCAGGATGGCAACCAAGGCCATGCGGCTGAGTTGTAAGGCTGCCCGTGGGCTAGACGCATGGAGAGGACTATTAACTTTATGTGCGAGTGTGAGCGCCTCTACTATGCTAGCATCGGGTTTCAGTGTGGCCTGTAGAGAGATTCGGACTTGCTTGACTCAAACTGTTGACTAGCCATGTCCACCACTATCCCCTGTTGCTCTTGTTAGTATCTTTCCTTTCCTTTCTTTATTTTCGTAGTTTTTAGCTTTCTTTTTCCTTTCTTTTAGTTTCTTTGCTAACTTCTTTGTTTGTAATTTTTCCTTTTTTGTTTTGGATTTTTCTTTGTTTCTCTTTTCTAGGTTTCTCTCCTTGACCCTTGAAGAAAAAGAAGAAAAAAATGAAGTCGCGTTAGGCTACCCACCACCCCATGCCCGAGAATGTTATCAAGGGAGTCTTTCTGTTCCCTTGTACCTTTTATTTCATAGAGCTTAGTTTAGAGATATATTGGCGAGAATGTATCATTTTAAGTTGAGGGTGGAGTACCCATTTGGGTAATGTTTCTTTATAACTTGTGGTCCTTGAGCGTTGTGTTCAAACTATGCTTGTGTGCTTAAAATGTTTGTTTGCTCTATTCTTTGGTTTGTTATAATGAATAGTTTATGATGCACTCTTTTTGTGGTAAATTTTGTATGTGAATGTTTGGAGAGCATGATCATGATTTTTAGCCCATTTTTAAAAAATTTTTCTTGCCACTCATACATCTTTAAGTCATTGTTTTTGCGAAATTAGGTCTTGCATGCTTAGGATCTTATTATCGGGTTTAGATTTCTATTGTCACCCCGAAAGGCCCACCTATGACTTAAGAGTAACCCTACTTGTCTTATAGCAAAACTAGATAATGTGGATAAAAAAGGCCTAGTGTGATGATGATAAAGAAAGGGTAAGTTGAAGTTAAAAAGAAGTGGAAAAAAAAAGTAATGCTTGCTTGCTTGGGGAAAAAAAAAGTGTTTGAATAGAGGTGAAAAGAGCTACCTCTACCATGTTGAGTTAGAGTCTCGCAAGAAAAGAATGCATAGGTTCCCTATGGTTAAGTGTGAAAGCTAGCCCTCTAGATAAAAGAAATGCCCTTTACATTTTGTGTGCGTGAGTTTAGGCACCCTTGTTTTAGTGTTGCCTTCTGTTATGCCAGTTTGGTATGTCTAAAGTTGATAACTGAGCCAGAGTAGAAGGAAAATAGATTGAGAACCTTATAAAACCTTTCTGGGTTGTGCAAGCTTAACTAGCAAGGCTCTAGGCTCATTCATGCATGAATATATTTGAATCAACTTTAAAAATGTGCTTCATTGATTAATTGTCATTGATCGATTGTAATCGAATTTCATTGTTGATTGCAAATTTCATTCTATTTGACTGCTGAGATTAGAGTACCAACCTTAGCAATTTGAGCAAGCATGTTTTTGTGAGAAAGAATGTATATTGGCTTGAATGTGTTTTTATCTTGCTCAGGACGAGCAAGAATTAAGTTGGAGGTGTTTAATAGCTATAAAAAAGAGCTATAACTTCTAGCTTAATTTAGGCTCGTAAATGGATTTTAATGTTAATTATCCTATTTTGTTGGTAATTCATTTTGAGGGTCAAAGAAATCATTTAGATGAAAAACAGCCAAAAAGGAGTAATTTGGAGGTTGGATGCACCAAATAGGAAAAAGACCCAAAAATTACAATTGTGCCATCAATTGGAGTGTCATTGTTGCGTTTTTAATCTTTGTTTACGCTTGTGCCATTTTCTAACTTAATTTGAGACTATGTACTAGAAGATAAAGATTAATTTTTCATGCAAAGCTCTTATTGGGTACAAGTTTTCTTGAGTTAGATCCAAGTACAAACCTAGCCAAAGTTTCCTGGCAAGTCCAGGGTCGAACATAGGGATTAGTTAGTGCTAATACAAGATGGAGAGATGATTTTTCACAGTGTAATTCTAAGTATGGATATGTGTGTTGAGAATATAAACTAAACTAAGTCAACATACATGCAAGAGAAAGAGGGTGGAGAAATGGGATGCGTTGAAAGAATATGTAATGCGTTGGAATTCAATGTGATGATTCCTCAATAATAGACAACAAGTCTGTAGGAAATCAATGGAATGAAATGGGGTTGGGAAGACTATCTGGCAATCACTAAGTATACATGTGTGATACGTCCACATTCTATTCTCTATTTAAGTCTTTCAACATCTCTCGATGTGTTTGCCACACTTATCTTATCACTAAGTGGAAAATGGTCTTCCTTTATCGCCACATTCAGTTGTAGTCCATGTAAGTGTTGGAGTATATCAGCCTGAAGCGAAAGCAACAAGGATTAATAAGCATTCTAATTTGTTAAGTTTGGCTATAAATAAAGCATGCTCATACAATAATAAGAGAGTTTCAAGACATACCTTTGTAGAACCTCTTAACACTCGAATTCAGCTGTAAATTTTCTCCAAATCTTCTGGTAAACCACCTCAAGGCCTTCTCTACTATTCTCTTGGAGCCTTAGATTGAGTTGTGGGACTAAAAATAAACTTGAATAAAGAGAATTTAGAGAAGAAGCTCACTGATGCACCTTGAAGAACACCTTCTTCAACCTTTCAAGCTTTCAGCAAAACTCATCAAGTACATACAGTTTGCATGCTCGATTCTTAGTCCAATTTTCCCTATTTATTGCAAGACCATCATGTAAAGAAGATAGTTGCATGAAGAGCACCTCATGCTTGGAATATTGAATCAAGAATTTGGTGGGAATTGAATGAGCTACTTGGTTGGTGTTAATGGAGTTTTTCCACTTTTACCATTTTTGTGTTTTTCATATTTTGATTTTCAAATTGATTTCTAAAATCAATTTTGTTTTCAAATTAAAAACTTTATTAATTTTAAAAATTAATTCATTAATTAATTTTCTAATAAAATTAATAATAAGTAAATAATTAAATAATTCTAATTAATTCAATATCAAATATTAAATTAATTTTAATACAAGTTTCACCATCATGAATCTCTATTCATGAATTTAATATTTAAATCATATTTAAATATTAATTAATTCTCCAATTCCGTTTAATTCCAAAATTAAACGTGTAACTGTATTACATATAATTACTAATTCCCTTAATTCTAATTTAAACGTTTCAAATTAACTTATCACGCTACTCTAAGGCCAAACCATTTACGAGCTAGTAAAGGAACCTCATGGGTCTACAGATCATGGGCTCCCTAAACTCTTTACACCGAATTAACCCTCATTCGTTAACTAATGGGTCACTCCACTAAAGCCCATAGTTGCACTCCCCTCACTGTAAATATATTATGTCCACTCGATATAACCATGATTAGTAAGTTAACCCTTCATAGATTGTTCGTAATAACGGTTGGGTCAAATGTCTATTTTACCCTCGAGATTACCTCTTGTTCTTTAAGTCCCACTGGTCCTTTAATGAATAATTGGTTAGTGATCCGATCAACAAACCGAGTCCCTCTCGAGTCAATGAGAGGGTGGGGCCCCTTGTTCAAGATCCAGAACCAACACTTAAGGGAACAACTCTCTACTATCCCTGAAAACGGGTAGAAGTGAATTCCATCTTGCACCCTATGTCCCTAGCTATCTACCCATTCTTACCCCTGAAATGGAGATTTATTGAGCCGACGTTGTTGAGCCAACCCTCATCTATGCAAATATAATGATAATACCGAATAAATAAGAGTTCATAGTTAGCTTGGGATTATGGTCAAATTACCTAGGTCATCTCTTTGAAATAATTAGTCTTAAACAGTAAACAACGTTATAAAGTAAGAGTGACTGATTTCATGGTCCGATCTTATACAAACCCATTGCATGGGACGTCCCCACTCCTCATATCATAACACGTACGAATTAGGATCACGTCGTCTATAGCACTTTACAACTCCTTTGTAACAACTATAAAGTGGGTCGTATCTAATAGTGTTACCAAAATAAGGCACCCAATCTTATCCATATACTATAGATCATTTTAACTATTTACTCGAACCCGATCTACTTTTATGTCTCCACAGAAAGTTCAAGTACTCATTTAATAGTCATTGATCTTTTAGTTTATTGGATTTATTTCTAAAACAAAATAAAAAATTCATATATTAGATAACAACTTATTGAATTTTCAGAATAAGTTTTATTGTTTACAAACCACGAGTTTTAAGACATAAAACCCAACAAACCCCTACTTGGACTAAAACTCTAGTGATAACTTATATATTTGAATATATAATACTGAGTTTTTGAGTTTTATAGAGAAATACAATAAACTAGGGCATCAAATACCCATGGTTTACCATTCTGTATCCCATACCCAATTTTTTCTCCCACTTGCCCTAGGTTATATATCTGGTATTCCTAGTCTTACTAGGAATACATTCTTCCCACTACATCGAGATACTCTCAACTCTTTGAGTAAGATGCACCTGACCTGTATAAACAACTTTTGTTTATAATGTCAGTTCAATAACTCTTTATTGATATATGCAAGCTTTTATGGAAATAAATAATACATGGTGATCTTTGACAATATTCTAATAATTGGAATGATGTTAAGAAAACAGTTAAGGGAATTAGAAAGTTGTTCACTGGATTTCATGTTCTATCAAATAGACCTAAAAATCTCAAACTTTCTATACTTTGATCCAATCGAAGTATTTCAATTTTATTTTACCTAACAAATTTTGTACACTTTGAACTTTTCCAGTGATCTAAAATTATCACTTAGGTTAAGATTTCTAGCCGTTTTAAATATCTAAATATTTGCAAATGGCTTTTAACTAGGTTGGTTCTTAACAGAAGTTGTTATTCATTAGAACAAACATAACTTTCGCTAATGAACATTTCATTTACAAAAATATATACAATTTGTTCTTTACAAACAAGAAAAACTAACTTTTTATTACAATAACAAAAGCTGATTAGATCATCTTCAGGCAGCAACATCTCCCACTGGTCATGTAGAGGACAACAAGCAATCTTCAGGAACTAGTTTGCCTGTTTTTCTTTCTCTGCTCTCTTCTCAATAAGGTACTGACGACAGTTTCTCTTCTAATACCCTTCCTCATTGCAGTGGAAATACTTTCCTTTGTCTGCAGCATTAGCCTTGCCTTTTCTACCAGCGGTTTTCTACTTCCCTTTCCCTTTGTTCTTCTTAACAGAAATACTCTTACTCTGTGAAGAGGAAGCAACAACAGGCTTTTTAGAGGACATTCCTCTCTTCTCAGCGATAGTATTATGTACTTCCGGTCCCAGACCTTTAGCTCTCATCATAGTCTGGTAAGCCTATAGCTCATTCAAAAGAGTAGTCAAGTTGTATTCTATTTTATTCATAAGTGCATTCGTGTAGAACTGTAGAAAACTCTTCGAAAGAGATTCTAGAATAAAACCAACTTGACTTATCTCGTCAACGACAGGCCCATTTACTTCCGCCACATTGAAATGAACCATCATGTCCAGGACATGTTCTCTAACAGAGGCCCCTTCTTACATACGACAGCTGTAAACATATTTAATAGCATCATGCCTTAGGGAGAAGGACGGTTGTCCAAACATCCCACAGAGAGATTCCATAATCTCTTTGGCAGTATCTATAGTCTTATGTTTCTTTGCCAAGAAATCAGATATTCTGGCAAGGATATAGGCACGGGCTTTGTCATTCACCCTGATTCATCTATCGTATGCATCCCAAACAATTTGGTTTGCATTTGAGCCAAGAATAGGAGGACAATCCTCTGTTAAAAAAAAATCGTAAATCATCTATCACCAGTATAGTATTCAGATTTGATTTCCAAGTTTCATAATTATCCCCAATCAGTTTATCAGAAGCCAACAATTGTACTAATGAACTCGTCATTCTGAAAAAAAAAAATATATAAACAAATTTGATCAGGAAATTGCTTTTTAAATCTAACCAAGTCTTAGGAAAGTAATAATATACCCAAGATTATTTTTGTAACGATACTACAGCAAGACATTCTTGACTAAATACTATCTCTAGAGTAACTCATATGCGAATAGTCATTTAGCTACTGTTTTTTGTCAGAAATTACTAATTCTTTAGTAATTCTATAAGTGTAACCCTCTATTTTTAGACCTCAAAAGCCGGCCCCAACGATGCTCCTAAAGTTGGAAATTCAAAGTTGAAACCGACTTTAGAAATCTTATCCATTTCTGGAGTTTGAGTTGTCCTAAATCCTATGTTAAAACCCTTCGAGTGGATAGTCGTCGCTAAATGACTAGCCATCATTGAATTGGTAAAGAAATCATTCGCTTTGGTCTTGATCTCATGATGAACACTTTTCGAATGAAGGTCACTCCCAGGGTGACACGAAGTGTTGCACAGATCTCATGGTGGGAATTATCTGGGGACGTGAGAATTGAAATCAATATATCATATATATGATTTTCCATGGAACAACTTCCTCTCATTCACCATGATCAATTCACACAAACACTTTCTGAATGGAGGTCACTCCCAGGGTGACACGAAGTGTCATATGAACCTTTCGGTGTGAACATCTTGAGAACATGAAAATTTTAAAATAAAAAACATCACATTTAATTTTAAAGTGAACAACTTCCCTATTCACCAAAATCTCGATTCATGTAAACACTTTTCGAATGGAGGTCACTCCCAGGGTGACACGAAGTGCCACATGAATTGAGATCGTGAACTCTTAGGGACGTGAGAGCTAAAAATAATCATATCATATATGTTTATTAATCTCCCACTGAAGCGTTCTAACATGTCATATACGTTATTTGATTTTCACTGAAGTGTTCTAATAGCATATCATATATATTATTAAACTCCCACTGAAGTGTTCTAATGTTAACGGGATATACATTTCCTTTAGGCTTGTTCTGGCTAATAAAACAACCTAAGTCTAGGTGTTTATCCAAGTATAACGTTTATATTTGGATTTAACCTATGATGTCTAGATGATAAACCAATTTTAAGACCTCACATCACTCACATATTACTCATAAAACCGGTTAACAATGCTTAATTATTCGACCATAATCCCCAAGTAGGAGGTGTTCCGTTGACCGTCAACTTAAGTAACCCCAACCTTCAATAGGATTATATAGCTGTTTTGAGTTTGTAACCTGAGTTTTATAAGTTTTAATGACCTATTTTAACTATTAAAACGATGGTTAACTTACGTAAGCATGCAGCTATTCTTTGTTATGGATTTTAAATGTCTAACCCAATTTTATAACAGCTTACAAAATTTTAGACATGTTAAACATCCATAACATACATCAAAGGCCTTTAATATTTAATATAACATTTATATTAAACAAAAGAGACCCTAAACATGCATACTATATATTATAACACTTTATAACATACTTTCAATATATATAACATGCTTCCTATGGTGGAATTTTAAATCCACATGGCATACTGTATGCACATACAAGATTTATTTAACTATAACATACATTACATGTATAAATAATTGAACACATACTGATATGGATTTACTTTTGGCATTTTCAAGCAAACAAAGCCTAATTATTACAAAAACCAGCAAGAAACAACTCAAAAACTCTTTCAGATCGCTCAAACCACTCCAAACCAAACCCAAACAGCTTGAACTGGACGTGAACTGCTTGAACCGGATCATCCAAAACCTTTTTGAAGTTGAACCAAACCATATAATAAGAAAACTGATCGAACCGGCTCAAAACTCACTCACTTGAACATCAAATCGGACCAGAACTTGTTTCCTCACTCGGTCAATGATCGTCAAACCGGTCAAACTCGTCGGTTCAGTTGAAACTCGTTACTCGATGGCTGGTAGGTGAAAACTCGATCCTCACTTCCTCGATGATACTCAATCCTCCCTCCATTATGAACAGTATTGTGACATTCAAGGGCAGCATTGCGATGTTGCCTGGACAAAAGCTCACGATCCAGTTTTCTGCAACTTGACCTTCTTCACTTCTTTCTTCAATTACAACTTAATTTCAACTCTAATGACTCCAAATAAATTTCAAACTCTTGATCACACATATAAGCTCATTAAACAAGAGCCAATTACAAATTTAACTAAGGAATCAAAGATAATTTAAATGCCAAATCTTAAAAAAAAAAAAAAAAAAAAACCATATCATTGCACCATTTTCATATATCTCATGAAAAAACCCACCATACCAAAATTAAACTAAATTGAATGCTTAAATGATGTTCTAATACCAATTGTTGGAGCATATCGGCATGCAGCGGAAGCAACAAGGATAAATAAGCATTCTAATTCAATAATTTTGGTCATAAATAAAGCATGCTCATACAATAATAAGAGGGTTTCAAGACATACCTTTGAAGAACCTCTTGAAACTCGAATTTAGCTGCAAATCTTCTCCAAATCTTCTTGTAAACCACCTCAAGACCTTCTCTACTATTCTTTTGGAGCCTTAGATTGAGTTGTGGGATTCAAAATAAGCTTGAATAAAGGAAATTTGGAGAAAAAGCTCATTGATGCACCTTGAAGAACACCTTCTTCAACCTCTCAAGTTTTCAGCAATACTCATCAAGTACATACAGTTTGCATGCTCGATTCTCAGTCCAATCTTCTCTATTTATTGCAAGACCATCATGCAAAAAAGATAGTTGCATAAAGAGCACCTCATGCTTGGAAGATTGAATCAAGAATTTGGTGGGAATTGAGTGAGCTACTTGGTTAGTGTCAATGGAGTTTTCCCACTTTTTCCATTTTTGTGTTTTTTAAATTGATTCTAAAATCAATTTTGTTTTCGAAATTAAAAACTTTATTAATTTTACAAAATTAAGGTCAAGTTACCTAGGTCATCTCTTTGAAATAGTCAGTCTTAATTAGTAAACAGTGTTATAAAGTAAGAGTGATTGATTTCGTGGTCCGATCTTGTACAAACCGTGGTGTGATCTTGTACAAACCCATTGCATAGGAAGTCCCCACTCCTCATGACATAACATGTACGAATTAGGATTACATCGTCTATAGCACTTTACAACTACAGAGTGGGCCACATCCAATAGTGTTACCAAAACTGAAGGAATTATTAATAGAGATCCAATGAGCGGAAGCGGATTGTTCCAAGTTCCATTGAGAAAGAACTCAAAACATTACAGTCTACAAGAACAGATTATGCATAAACAAAAAAATTACAGCATGCTTCTTTAAATGAACAGACAAGGGATAGAATATGGAAACCTTTGAAGAACCTTTCTTCAAGTATCCCTCGATTGTTCAGTAACTCGTTCAACAGCATGAACTTGCACGCAACGATCAGAACTCAATCTCAATGAATGACTGGATGAACCTCGATCACAATTGAGTTAAACTCGATCCTTGACCCTCGAACGGAACTAGAACACCACCACAAGAATTATTTTGGTATTCTCGGTGTGAGAATCCAAGATTTGTGCATTTGGTGTGACTTTGGATAGAGGAATGAAGGATGTAGACGATCGAGTAAGTGGGAGATGGATGAAGTCTATCGTATAAAATAGATACTCAATCGTCTAGAAAGAAGAAGCCTATCGTATAGACTTACTACTCGATCGTGTAGCAACGAGTAAACTAGTAACTATCATATAGTAAACTCGGTACTTGATCGTGTATGCTCTCTATGCTATCGTTTAGTAAAACACTTTTACTCGATAGACTTTCTATGAGACGAATCCGAATGAAAACATCAACTTCTGAATTTTTTGGAAAACCATTTTCCTTGTATCTCACAGTTACCATAAAACTTCCAATAACCTCCCGCTCAATTCGGTTATTAAAGACAAAGATTAATTAATTATCACATAATTAATATATTATAAATAAATACAATAACCAACTTATCATATTATATTTATAACCTACAGTTTTAATATTTCATCATATGAAACATATAAACTATAGTTCTTTTTCTATTTTATGGTATTTAATATAAATCATATTTATATTAATATCTCCAATTAATGTATCTAATACATCAAATCAATTATATCACATATAATAGAATCAATTTGATTATGTCACATATAATAAAATTTTCTCTTGTTAATTTGAACACTTCAAACTAACCCAAAAATCTGATTCTTAACTTGAACCCATTGAGCTACCAAGGGGATCTTATGGACCTGTAGCTTGAAGCTTCAACGGTAGTTGAATAACTGACTAAACTATTTAATCACGAGATCCACCATTCGTTAACTGTTGGTCACTCCACTAAAGACTGACAATTGCACTCTTCGCACTAAAGATATATTTTTGTGTCCATTAGATATAACCAATCAATAGTGCGATGACCCTTCACAAATCACTCATAAGTACAGCTGAGCCAATTTACCATTTTTCCCCTATAGTTACATCTAGCTTCTTAAGTACCACTAATTCCTCTAATGAATAATAAGTCATAGTTCTACTATGGCTGAATCCTCTCTTCCCAAGAGAGGGTGTAGCCACTATGTTCAAGACCCGGAATCAGCCCTTAAAGGAGCAATTTATCTACTAACCCCTGCTTTGGGGAAGGATTGAATTTCGTCTTGTGTAGTTGAGTTCCAAGCTCCCCAATCAGACAAATCTTCAAAATGGTAGGCTTGTTGAGTTAGCAATCTGGCCACTTTCACCCATACAAATCAAAGAACCGCCCTCATTAGCAGGAGTTCCCAACTCACTCAAGATTAAGGTCATGTCACCTATGGTCATCCTAGTGAAATGTAAGTCTCAATTATGAACAATGTTATATAAGAGACTAATCATTTCGTGGTTCGGTCTTATACAAACTCTTTGTATAAGATACCCCCGCTCGGATGTCTCCATATGAATGGTCAAGATTAGACTATTTGTAGCACTTTACAACACTTGTAACATCTACAAAGCGGGTCATATCAGTAGTGTCACCAGGATAAGGTATCCCTCATTTATCCTTATTTTACAGACCAGTTAGGTTATTAAGACATGATCCATTTATATGTCTGCACATACATGCTTAAGTTATATAAAATAACCTTAGATCTTAGTTTATTAGATTGAGTAAAAACTTATTAAATAACACTTATTTTATTAATAACAATATGTTTATAGAGTGTTTACAAACTACGAGACTACCAGGAGAATTAGGATACCAGTCCCAACAATCTCCCACTTGTCCTAATGCCTCAGAAGTCTAATGTACAATACAAAACAATACAAAAGACAATAAACTAGGGCATACTCTATACCCCAATATCATCTCCCACTTGTCTTGGATAAGGTGTCGTATATCCCGTAGACCCAGACTCTCCAGATGACCCTCGAACACTTTAGTCGTGAGAGCTTTTGTAAACGTATCAGCAATGTTGTGCTCCGACGCTATCTTCGTGACAATCACATCACCGCGATGCACAATCTCCCTAATCAAATGATACTTTCGTTCTATGTGTTTACCTCTTCGGTGACTCCGAAATTCCTTAGAATTTGCCACAATCCCGCTGTTATCACAATAGAGTGTGATTGAGAAAGACATATTTGGAACAACTTCCAAATCAGTAAGGAACTTCCTAAGCCAAATAGCCTCTTTAGCATTTTCATAAGCGGCTACTTATTTGGCTTCCATAGTGGAGTTCGCGATGCATCCTTGCTTGATGCTTCGCCATACTACAGTTCACTCACCCTCATGTCAATTTTTTAGAATCTCTATAGTCTGAAAGTCAAAGTCAGTGTATCCTGTAAGGATCAAATCCTTATCTCCATAGACCAGCATATAGTCCCTCGTTCTCCGAAGATACTTGAGGATCATTTTGACCACCGTCCAGTGATCTAATCTTGGATTAGACTGATATCGACTAACAATCTCTACTGTATAGCAAATGTTAGGTCTAGTATATGACATTGCATACATAAGGCTACCAACAACCGATGCATTGGGAATTCATCTCATTTCCTCAACCTCTTGAGGTGTCTTAGGATACTATTCCTTAAGCATAATAATTCCATGCCTAGAAGGTAATAAACCCCTCTTGGAATTCTGCATCGAGTATCTGATCAACATCTTGTCAATGTACGATGTCTAAGACAAGGCCAACCTTTTGTTCTTACGATCCCTTATAATTTGAATCCCTAGAACAAACTGCGCCTCTCCTAAATCTTTCATTTGGAATTGAGCGGCTAGCTATATTTTAATGTCAATCAGAAAACCTACATCATTCCTAATGAGTAGGATATCATCCACATACAGTACAAGGAAAGCTATTGAGTTGTTGATGATTTTCTTCTAAACACAAGGCTCATCAACATTCAGATCAAAGCCAAATGATTTGATCGCACTATCAAATCAAATGTTCCAAGATCTAGATGCTTGTTTCAGTCCATAAATGGACCTATTAAACTTGCAAACCTTTTGCTCTTGATCTGGAACCCTTCTGGTTGAGCCATGTAGATGGTCTCCTCAAGATTACCATTCAAAAAGGTTTTGACGTCCATTTGCCATATCTTATAATCATAAAATATGGCTATGGATAGGAAAATCCTGATAGACTTCAACATGACAACAGGTGAGAAATTTTCTTCATAATCCACTCCCTCGACCTAGGTATAACCCTTTGCCACAAGCCTAACCTTAAAGGTCTGTACCTTTCCATCTACACCTCTTTTTCTCTTGTAGATTCACTACAACCTATAGGTTTTACCCCATCAAGTTGATCCATAAGTTCCCAGACAGAATTGAAGTACATAAACTTCATTTCATGATTCATGGCTTTAATCCATTCATCTTAGTCAACATCCTTCGTTGCTTGTTTATAAGACAACAGATCCTCAACTCCATCATCAGATATGATGTTTTGGGCTTCAGTTAAACCCATGTAGCATTTAAGTGGGTTCTCAAACCTCCCACTACGTTGAGGTAGTCTCAACTCTTTAGATGGTTGACTAGATGAATCAACATCAACAACTCTTGTTGATCTATCAGCTTGTTCAACGAATTTTGTTGAACTCTTAGTAGTCTCATTAGAAATCTCATTTAAAACAAGCTTACTTTGTGGTTTATGATCCCTTATGTGGTATTCTTCCAAAAAGATAGCATTTGTTGATACAAACACCTTGTTCTCACTTGGATCATAGAAGTATCCACTCCTCGTTTCTTGGAGGTAGCCTACAAATAGGCAAACTTTCGAACGAGGTTCCAACTTTTTAAGGTTAGCCACTAGCACATGGGTTGGACATCTCTAAATCCTGAAGTGGTGTAAACTACCTTTACGGCCTCTCCATAACTCAAAAGGCGTTTTAGAAACACTCTTTGAAGGAACATTATTCAAAATGTAAACTGCAATCTCTACTGCATATCCCCAAAACGAGTCTGAAAGATGAGCATAACTCATCATAGACCGAACCATGTTCAATGGGGTTCTGTTTCTCCTTTTTGATACCATTCTGCTGAGGTGTACCTAGGGCTGAGAGTTCGGGTGTAATTCCATGTTCTATCATATAGTTCTGGAACTTTAAGTCCATATACTTTCCACCACGATCAAATCGTAGTGCTTTTATCTTTTTACCTAACAAGTTTTCAACTTTAGTCTTATACTCCTTGAACTTTTCAAGAGCGTCAGACTTATGTTGCATTAGGTATAGATACCCATATCTTGAATAATCATCTATGAAAGAGATGAAATATTCATACCCATCTCTTACTCTAACACTCATCAAACCACACAGGTCTGAATTTAAGAGCTCCAAGGTTTCCTTGGCTCTATAACCTTTTCCAGTAAAAGGTCGTTTAATTATTTTTCCTTCAAGGCAAGATTCACATACTGGCAAAGAGTTTTCTTCTAAACCATTTAGAAGTCCACATTTCACCAACTTCTCAATCCTATTGAGATTGATGTGACCCAACCTTAGATGCTAAAAATGGGTGTTTTCTTTAGGAGAATCCCTTGGTCTTTTTATAGTTGTTTTTATTTTGAACATTTCAATATTAAGCAAGGCCTTTATGACTAACGACCTTAGTACATACAAGTTATTTTTCACTGAACCAAAACCAATCTCCATACCATTCTTAAAAATAAACACTTTATTCTCAGAAAAGGAGATGGAATAACTTTATTCAATTAGACAAGAAACTAAAATTAAGTTCCTCTTGATATGAGGAACTATATAAACATTATCCAATAACAGAATGTTTCTTGTCGAAAAATAACTTAAGCTTGGCTATAGCAACAGCTAAAATGGCCTCACCAGTACCGACTTTAAGAGTCAACTTTCTAGCTTTCCAACTTTTTCCAGGAACTAAATCCTTGATGGGAAGAATATATGTGGTTAGTAGCACCTGAATCAAGTATCCAGGAAGAATTATCATTCTCTACCAAACACATCTCCAAGACTAATAAATCACATTTATCGTCTTTAGACTTCTTCCTCTTCTAGAGATTAGTGGGATCAATATCAGAACCTATATAAGCTCTAAGTTCCATTTCAGAGAAAAAATCTCGCCGATGAACTTCATTTGAGTCAACAACAATTGTTTTCTCTTTTAGTCCCTTGACATTCAAGAAAGACTGGAGATAATCTTGGGAACTAATACGACTGGTTTCTTCGTCATCAATCCCTTTTTGCGCAAAAAGTGAGAAATTACGTTCAAACAATTCTTGCAACGAGTCCATGATCTCATATGCAATGACCATGTTCACAACCCTTTTGGCTAATGCATCAGGTATGCTAGCCAAAATGTGAAGTCGGGCCATAGAATTATCCTTCATCCACACCTCATATGCATTATGAACATTTCATGGTGCATCAGGGGTCATGACTTGAAGACACTCCTCAACTATGACAAACTCGAGGTCGTTTACCATGAAATATGTTTTAATAGATTCTTTCCAACGTATGTAATCGGGCAAATTAGAAAAGGTAACTAATGGAAAATCAAGCATTGACATGTTGCTGAAAAAACAAACATATTGATCTATGTTAGATTTTAGAAATTACTCTTTAAAAACAAATCAAATCTCGTTTAGCAAAATCTAAATGAACCCCATGTGACATCTAGTTTTGCAATGACGCTTTAGTGGTTTAGGACAAAAGCCACCGAAGGGTAGTCAATTTATCTCTCCTCTGAATTGAGACAATCTCAACCAATCATTACACCAGAACAACTATCATTCCTATAATGACTAGCCATCATTGAATTGGTAAAGAAATCATTAACTTGCTTAACAATTTTCCGTAAGAACCCTTCATTTTAGATCCTAGTGTTTCGCCCCAAACAGCCAATCCGAAGGGAAAAAATCCGATTGGAGCAAAAACTAAAGTGACCCTATCCATTTTTAGAGTTCGCCTTGATATTGACCAACTACACAAACCATCTGAAAGGGGACGCTCCCAGGGTGCCTCGAGGTCGAGCAAGAATGTCTCACGGTACAAACCAATAAAGGAGACCGCAAGACATGTTGACACACATCCTTCTCCCACTTACTATAAATACTCTCTCCGTTCACTTTGATATTGACCCATGCAAACACCATTCGAAGGGGAATTCTCCCAGGGCACCACGAGGCTACGCATGAATCTCATGACGTGAACATTTAAGGAGAAACGTGAGTAAAATTGACATATCATATACATCTTTTCCTCCAACTGAGTGTTTTAAGAACCTAGGGTTTATTTTACTTAGAAAAACACGGCTAACAATTTTTCATAAGTGACTTTAGGTTTTCCCAAAAGTAAAGCTTACTTTGGAAGGTGAGCATGTATGAGAGTATCATATACTCAACGATCATTTAGCGATCGTTTACCCCCATCGTTTACACAATCGAGTAGCCAACGCAAACCTATCGAGCAAACACTTTACTCGTTCGTTTAGCATCAACCATGCGATCGTTTAGTAAATGCTACACCACATAACCAATGCTTGGTCTTCTTCCTCCAAGTGAACAGCAACTCCATGTTTCTTTGAAACTTCATCATAAACAACTCAAAACACTCCAAACAATTTGAATACAAACTCGATAGGAATTAATTATTCTTAAAAACATAGGGGCCCTTACAAATTAACTTTGAAATGTAAAAGAAAGCATTAAAACAGATGCAATCATCCCGAAACATCCAACAAACCATGCACAAACACAGTTAACACTTAAATGCTCTGTAGAAATACTTAAAACCCACCAAGACAGTAAAATAAAATTCAATACAAAAATGGAATTTGGAATATCAGAACTGTTGGGGTTAATGCCCTAAAGTCTCGTGTTCTGTAGTTTGTAAACTATTTGTACGAACGCTTGTGTTGTTAATATATGATATTTACTTCACATCTTGCATTTTTGCTCAGTTGCTTGTTTTATTTGCTTTACCACAAACCAATAAACATAAAATCCATGGTTATCTGTATGTGACTCAAGTATGTATGTGGTGACATACAAGTGGATCATATCTTGAGTGATAACCAAAATGGTCTGTAGTATATTGATATAGGAGAGAAACCTTATCCTGGTAACGCTACGGATGCGGCTCGCTTTGTGGAATGGTCACAAGTGTTGTAACTTATCACAGATGGTCTGATCCTGTTCATTCGTGCAAGGTACATGCGAGCGGGGACATCCTATACAAAGAGTCTGTATAAGACCTGACCATGAAGTGTAAACGTCTCGTTATATAACACAGTTCATGACAGAGACTTCACTTCACTAGGATGACCATAGGTAACATGACCTCAATCCTGAGTGAGTTGCAAACTCCTGCCATTGAAGGCGGTCCTTTGATTTGTATGGATGCGAGTGGCCAGGTCGTCGATTCAAACCTACCATTTTGGGGATTCATCTGATTTGGGAGCTGGGAACTCAGCTACACAAGATGGAATTCACTCCTTTCCTGAAGCAGGGGTAAGTAGATAGATAGCTCCCTTAAGGGCTGATTCCGGGGTTTATACCTGTCTCTTATACACATCTAGATGTGTATCCTGAAGCAGGGGTAAGTAGATAGATAGCTCCCTTAAGGGCTGATTCCAGGGCTTGAACGATATGGCGCCACAAGCTTTCTCTTGGCCCGAGAGGTGTTCACACATAGTTGGACTATGTTGTATTGTTCATTAGAGAAATCAGTGGTACTTAAGGAGTGAGATGTAACTACAGGGGCAAAACAATAATTTGGCCCAGTTGTACTTACGAGCATCTATGAAGGGTCATCTTACTCATGATTGGTTATATCCGATGGACACAGAAATATATTTGTGGTAAGAAGAGTTCAACTATTGGTCTTTAGTGGAATGTCTGACAGTTAATGGATGGTAGATCTCGTGGCTAAAGAGTTTAGTCAACTATTCACGTACCGTTAGAGCTTCAAGCCATAGGTCCATTAGGTCCCCTAGGTAGCTTGGATAAAGTTGAGAACCAGTGTTTGGATTAATTTGAAATGTTCAAATTGACAAGAGAAAGTTCAATTATATATGATATAATTGACTAAATGTATGAGATGCATTATTTTGGAGGAAATTAGATATAAATGTGATTTATATCAAGTAGAGGAGAAAATACTATAGTAGATATGTGATATCAAACTATAGGATAAAAATATAATATGATTATATTTATTAATATTTTAGTTGGTTAATTATATGATAATTAACCCAAAAATCACGTTTGGATGTGGGTTAGTGGGAATGAGTCGGTTATTGTAAGCAATGAAATAAAAATGAAATTGTTTCATTTTTTAATCGTTCAATCGTTCAATCGTCCAAAAGAAATAGAAAGAACGCGCTGGTGAAAAGAAAATCGAGAGCCTGTACAATAGTCTTCTTCGTCTAGACGATCGTCTACCTTGCACCTAAACGATCGCACACTAGTTCCTACACGATCGCATAGCTTCTCTAAACGATCGTATAGTGTGCCAATTTTGCTAAACGATCATATACCATTTCCTAAATGATCTTTCAGTAAAACCTACATAATCGTGTAGCTTCTCCTAAACGATAAGCATTTTGCTATATGATAGTGCATTTTTCCCTCCCACTTACTTATCGCCTACACAATTTGGTATTCCTCTTTCCTCTACCAAATTCACCAAAGACCACGCTTTAGGTTCTCACTCCGAGAATACCCAGATTCTATTCTAATGGTGTCGTCCTCGCGGCGTTCGTGTTCGTGCAGTTGTTCGTGCTGCTGTAGTCAACGTTGTTGCTGGGTATTGGTAGATCACGTGGAGGGTTTCGCTTCGTTAAGTTCCGAAGTTTAAAGATTGTGTTCAACTGGTATGGCAACTCTTCCCCTTGTTATTTTGTTGTTCAGAGCATGCCGTTAATTAAGAATTGTTTGCATAATTGTATGTATGAATGCATATTGTTGTATTTCGATCATTGTGAGATCGAAGCGATCCGAGCGTGCTCATGGAACTCTTCGGTAAGAGATCCTTCAAGAACAATCTAGCTCTGATACCAATTGAAGAAACTTTGAATAGAGATCCATTGAGCAGAAGTGGATCGTTCCAAGTTCCATTGAGAAAGAACTCAAAACATTACAGTCTACAAGAACAGATTATGCATAAATAATAAATTACAACATGCTTCTTTAAATGAACAGACAAGGGATAAAGTATGCAAACCTTTGAAGAATCTTTCTTCAAGTATCCCTCGATCGTTCAGCAGCTTGTTCAACAACACGAACTCGATCTCAACGAACAACTGGATTAACCTCGATCACAATTGAGTTCAACTCGATCCTTGACCCTTAAACGGAACTAGAACACTACCACAAGAATTACCTTGGTATTCTCGGGGTGAGAATCCAGGAGTTGTGGGCTCGGTGTGACTTTGGATAAAGGAATGAATGAGGTAGACGATCGAGTAAGTGGGAGATGGATGGAGTCTATCGTATAGACTAGATACTCAATCATTTAGAAAGAAGAAGCCTATCATATAGACTACTACTCGATTGTGTAGCAATGAGTAAATGAGTAACTATTGTATAGTAAACTTGGTACTTGATCGTGTATGCTCTCTATGCTATCGTTTAGTAAAACACTTTTACTCGATAAACTTTCTATGAGACCAATCCAAATGAAAACATCAACTTCTTAATTTTTTGGAAAACCATTTTCCTTTTATCTCACAGTTACCATAAAACTTCCAATAACCTCCCACTCAATTCAATTATTAAAGAAAAAGATTAACTAATTGTCACATAATTAATATATTATAAATAAATACAATAACCAACTTATCATATTATATTTATGACCTATAGTTTTAATATTTCATCATATGAAACATATAAACTATAGTTCTTTTTCTATTTTATGGTATTTAATATAAATCATATTTATATTAATTTCTCCAGTTAATGTATCTAATACATCAAATCAATTATACCACATATAATTGAATCAATTTAATTATATCACAAATAATCAAATTTTCTCTTGTTAATTTGAACACTTCAAACTAACCCAAAATCTGATTCTTAACTTGAACCCATTGAGATACCAAGGGGACCTTATGGACCTGTAGCTTGAAGCTCCAACGGTACATGAATAACTGACTAAACTTTTTAATCACGAGATCCACCATCCGTTAACTGTTGGTCACTCCACTAAAGATCGGCAGTTGCACTCTTCGCACTATAGATATATTTCTGTGTTCATTGGATATAACCAATCAACAGTGCAATGACCCTTCACAAATCGCTCGTAAGTACAACTGAGCCAATTTACTGTTTTTGCCTCTCTAGTTACATCTAACTCCTTAAGTACCACCGATTCCTCTAACAAACAATAAGTCATAGTCCCATTATGACTCAGTCCGCTCTTCCTAAGAGAGCGTGTGGCCAAAATGTTCAAAACCCGAAATTAGCCCTTAAGGGATCAATTTATCCACTAACCTCTGTTATGGAGAAGGATGAATTCTGTCTTGTGTAATTGAGTTCCCAGCTCCCCAATCAGATGAATCCCCAAAATGGTAGGCTTGTTGAGTTGGCAATCTGGCCACTCTCACCCGTACAAATCAAAGAACCACCCTTATGAGTAAAAGTTTCCAACTCACTCAGGATTAAGGTCATGTCACCTATGGTCATCCTAGTGAAATTCAAGTCTCAATTATGAACGGCGTGATATAAAGAGACTAATCATTTTGTGGTCTAGTCTTATACAAACTCTTTGTATAGGATATCCCCGCTTGCATGTCTCTACATAAATGGTCAATATCAGACCATTTGTAGCACTTTACAATGCTTGTAACATCTACAAAGCGGGTCTTATCCTACCAGGATAAGATATCCCTTCTTTATCCTTATACTACATACCATTTAGATTATTACTTAAGACATGATCCACTTGTATGTCTCCACATACATGCTTAAGTTACATAAAATAACCTCGGGTCTTAGTTTATTGGATTGAGTAAAAGATTATTAAATAACACTTATTTTATTAATAACAATATGTTTACAGAGTATTTACAAACTACGAGACTACCAAGAGATTTAGGACACCAATCCCAACAAGATTAAGGCACCCAACCTTATCCATATACTATAGATCATTTTGACTATTTATTAATGTAATAGTCATGGATCTTTTATTTTGTTGGATTTATTTCTAAAACAAAATAAGCAATTCATATATTCAATAAAAATTTATTGAATTTTCAGGATAAATTTTATTGTTTAAAACCCAACAGCAAGTGCACCATCCAGTGACTGTCCTAGATGAAATAAACTCATTATTGTTGTTGACGACTATAGTGGTGCCTCCTTTCTTTGGCATGCATCACACTGGGCTCACCTAGCTACTGTCAGAGATGGGGTAAAGGACCTCTACGTTAAGCTACTTAATAATCTCTTTCTTCACCACTTCTTTCATGAAAGGGTTGAGCCTGCGTTAGGGCTCAATAAATCTAATCTTTCCTTCCTCTAATCTTATCTTATGCATATGGTAGGATGGACTAATTCCACGGATATCAGCAAGCGTTCATCCTTTGGCTCGTATATGCTTCTTCAATACCTGCAACAAAAGTTCTTCATTAGCATGAGAGAGTTCTGCTGAATGATAACAGGTAAAGTATCATTAATTCCAGGAAAAGTTCTTCATTAGCATGAGAGAGTGATTTAAGCTCAAGCATTGGCAGCTCCTCGAGAGAGGGAGCCATTTGCTTTGATTGCCCTCGTTCAAATAAATCAACTCGAACTTTTTTATACTATCGCTCAACGCATGGACCTCGCATTCTGGTTCCTGCTTTTCCTGGCTTTCCACTTCAGATAATTCAATAGCGTCAATTCACTGGCAGATTTCTAACTAATCTGGGAATTTCAATGCAATGAATACATTGAACTTGACCTTTTGATCATCCACTCGCATAGTGAGTTCCCCTTGATGTACTTCAGAACCTTTCCAGCAGACAAAAAGAGACGCACAAAAATGATTGGGATATCCTTGTCTACCTCATAATCCAGGATTATGAAGTGCACTAGAAAGATGAATTTATCAACCTTCATGAGCACATCTTCAATTTTCCCTTCGGATAAGTAATGGATCTATCGACTAGCTGAAGCGTTACCGTGGTTGGACTAGGTTCACCAATTCCCAATTTCTTGAAAATTGACATGGGCATCAAATTGATACTTGCACTTAAATCGCATAATGCATACCCTACGTCGATCCCTCTAATTGGGCATGGGATGGTAAAGCTACTGAGGATCACTTTGCTTCTCAGGAATATTTCTTTTAAATAACACACTGCATTCTTGAGTTAACGTCATGATCTCAACATCATTGATCTTCCTTTTCTTTGACAAAATATCTTTAAAAAGAATTAACATAACTAGGCATCTGCTCCAACACCTCCACCATTGGGATGTTAATACGTAGCTGCTTAATAATATCGAGGGAAGGGCGTAGTTAGGCGTGTCAAATATTCCTCTAGCATTAGAGGTACTTGTTGGAGAATGGATCGTAGAGCCAGGTGCTCTTTCTACTCTAACTTTCTCAGATGTGTTGGTTTTCTCATATGGTTGTTCAGGTGTATTCGTTGTTAGGTCAGGGCGATTATCTTCTCTTGGGTCTTTTCTTTTAGCCTCTGCTAGAGGCCTACCACTTTGCAGTGTCACCGCTTGACACTGCTCCTTGCCATTGATTTGTTGTCTAAAAGCTTCCGTATTGCTTGACAAGGTTCCTTGCAGGAAATTTTTCAGTTCATTAGCAATTTTACCTACATACAACTCCAAGATTATGATGGATGACGCTTGACTCTTCAATAACGCGTCATTATGAACTATGTACTCTTTCAACATAGCCTCAATCAGAAAAGAAGAACTCGACGCATTTTTACCTCTATTGTGAGATTGCTGCCAAGTGTGCTAAAATCCCATTAAGGGTCCTTGCCTTAGCTACTGCTGCATGCTAGATAATCCTCTAGGTTTTGCTGATAGCCTCCCTAAGAGAAAGTAGAATGGTTTCTCCATCCTGGATTGTAAGTGTTGAAGAAAGTGTTGTTTTTCACAAAATAAATAGATTGTGGATTTTGAGGACAAACTTCAGAGGAATGTGGCTCACCACAATCCATACAGCTAATCATGGGTTTTCCCAACGCATCTATCTGATGTCAATTCTGCATTTGAGCTACGTTGTTCATGGTTAAGTTGTTCAACACGTTCGTCATGGCGGCCACTTGCTTTACTAAGTTACTCACTATGTCATTATCTATCATTCCTACTCTTCGACGCCTATCCTCCGATTGAGATTCATCTCCCACTCCATGTTATGTTTGGCTATTCAATCCAAAATTAGCTCACCAAGATCTTTCATATCAAAATGACTGCTCAACAATTTTTTTGTTTCATTTATAACAAAATTATTTAAGCCAAAGATCAGTAAATCATCATCATCATATAGGCTAATAATAACATGGTCAGAATCTTTCCATGATTTATGATAGATGCACTTGTCACATTCATTTGATTTATAACCGTTATTTAGCATGCAATAATCAAATTTTTCATGTCATTGCTTTGGAGCTTCCTTTGAGCCATATAGGGATTTAGTAAGCTTACACAATTTGTTCTCTTGTCCAGGCTCTATAAAAACATTCAAATTGGTCCATATAAATTTCTTCTTCTAAATCACCATTTAAAAAAGCTATTTTCACATCACTTGATGAATATTCATATAAGAAATTGCAACAATTGCAATTAACAATCTAATAAATGTGATTCTTGTAACCAGAGAAAAGGTATCAAACAAATCTAAATCTTCCTTTTATTTAAAACCTTTTGCGACAAGTCTAGCTTTATACTTGTCTACAGTACCATTCAGTTTCAACTTTTTCCTCAAGACCTATTTACGCCCAGTAGTTTTATAACCTGTTGCTAAATCAACTAATTTCCAAGTTTTATTAGAAATTAGTGATTCCATCTCATCACTTACAGCCTCTTTCTAGAAATTGCATCTGAAGATGTTAAAGTTTCTTACAAAAGAAGTCAGTGTTTCTTGAATATTATAGACATAAAAATCAAGACCAAAATCTTTCATAATTCTAGCTTTCTTACTCTTCCTCAATTCAATTAAAGAATTGTTGTCATTATTATCACTCAGAGTGGAGGAACCAAACTTAGAAATTTGTTCACTATTTTGATCCCCACTATTTCTTGACTTGAAAGGAAAATTTTCTTCCTGAAAATTTTCATTATTTGATTCAAAAATCACATTATGTTCAATATCAAGAAATATATAGTTTGTACTATTAATTGCATATCAAAGAAAAATAAAAGTGGTAGCTTTATATCCTAATTTTGGTTTTTTAGGATTTGGCATATACCCTTTCCATAATGGAAAAGGTGTAATCTTTGTTTTTATGTGGCACTCTATTTAGCACATGACAAGTAGTCAAAATCTCTTGACCTCAAAGATTAAAAGATGCACTTGATTCTAGTAGCATAGCATTCGTCAAACCGATTAAGGTTCTATTTTTCCTCTCTGCTACTCCATTAAAAGTGAGTGAATATAGTGGAGTAATCTCATGAATTATTCCTAATGATTCAACATATTAACTGAATTCAAATTATTTATATTCTCAGCCTCTTTCACTTCTAATTCTTTTAATTTTTTTACCAAAATGAATTTCAACTTCAAGAAAAAAAAATATATAATTCTCAAAAGCATCAATTTTATTTTTAAATAAATAAACATAAGTATATTTTGAGAAATCATCAATAAAAGTGATAAAGTACCTATTTATTTCTCTAGTTAAAATTCCTTCAAGTTCACGCAAGTCTGTGTAAATTAATTCTAGTAATTCAGTATTTCTTTTAACACTTTTATGATATCCTTTTATGATTTTAACTTTACTACATGCATCACATTTCTCAAAATTAATTTTTAAGCTAGGAATTAATCTAAGGCTACTCATTATCCTCACATATTTACTATATATGACATAAATGAGCTTGCCAAAAAAAAAAAAATTAAAGAAGAGAGCATAGAAACTGAACTGGTAGATGCTTTATTGATATTCTCAATGTTCAGTTTGAACATTCCATCACATGCATACACTTTCCTAACAAAAGTTCCCTTTTTTTGTTATCACATATTGGTCAAATTCCATGGTATGTTTAAAGCCAACTTTATTAAGAAGATAACTCGATATTAAATTATTCCTCATGGAAGTGTGTAAAGCGCATCTTTCAAAGTTAGAACCTTTCTAGAGGTGAATTTTAGAACCTCACCACTTCTCAAAACTTGGGTGGTATGAGAACTACCAAGCATTACTATTTTAGGCTTCTCAAAAGGAGTATAAACTTCGAACCAATTTTTGTCATAACAGATATGTCTATTGGCTCCAAAGTTAACCCACCGTCCTTCAACACTTTGAACCATACATATGTCACTTATCATAGCTATAAATAGTTCTTTGGTAACATTGGCCTATGGCACAGGTCCTTGTTTTCAAAGTTTGCAAACTCGAGCAATATGCCCACTTTTGCCACAAACAAAACAAATTGGTTTGGTGTGTTGAGGATGTGTTTGGTTCTTATTCACTTGACTTGGATTTCTCCTATTAGAAATGTGAGATTTATTATTCTTTTTCATATGATTCTTCTTTGACTTGAATTTTAAGAGTATGATCATTTGATAAATTATCACTAGAAGAGATTAAGTATACCTTTGTGAGATTTTCATTTTCTTTAGCATCTTGCCCTCTTGCCTCTTCCTCTACACTTATGGGAGTAATTAATACTTCCAGAGAGATTTTCTTTTGCATATGACACATATTTTTTTGAAATTCTCTCCATGATGGTGGAAGCTTATCAATTATGCTAGCAACAATAAGATTGTCTCCAATCTTAATCCCTTCAGATATTACTTTAGCCACTATCATCTGAAAGTCTTGTGCTTGCTCTACGACAGACTTTCCATCCACCATTTGAAAGCAGAAAAAGCAACTTGCAACATATTTTCCGTGCCTGTTTCTCCAGTATCATGTTTACTCTGCAAAGCTTTCCATATTTTCTTGGTAGATGTGAATGTAGTATCATAATAATCATAAAGTGATCAACAAGTCAATTTATAATATAATACCGACATTCGTACTCATCTTTCTCATGCTTATCAATTTTCTCTTAGTGTTCCATGAACTCTTCAAGGTCCATACTTTAAGTATCAATCTTCTTTGGGTTTTTCTTTTTTCTATGAGGACATAGGCCACTTTGAGAAGATTAAGGTAGAAAAACATTTTTCCTTTCCATCTCTTAAAGTGTGTTCCCTTGATGGCTTGTTGAGATCTTCGACATTCTCATTTGGTTTCTCAATGGTAGACTCCATCTCTGACTCTCCTTAAACTTGATAGGGGAATTTCAAATAACAGAGGAAAAAAAGTTAATATTGAGAAAACGGACACGTAAACAATTAGGTTAAGGCACAGATTTGCTCTCTTTAAGAAGATTCAAACCCTCTGCAATATGCACTAAATTTCTTTATACCAACCTCTGATGCAATAGATATTATCTGGCATGTCCCCTCCAAGATACAACAACTCAACTGAAATATGTGTAGCTCAAACCACTCTGCACTAAAAAGTTGAGTTCAAAGCTACACAACTGAAACACCCTTCTTTTGGCCAATTGCTCTTAAAAGAGCTAATAAGAAAAAGTAAGAGAGAAAGATGTGTTGAGTATTGTTGGTGTATTGCATTGTGATTTTAGAGAAAGAAACATTAGGCATTTATACTCAATTTTAGATCTAGATAATTAATATATAGTTAATGAATTTTATTTTAAATTTCTCAAATAACCACAAAAAATGTGTTTTTGCCTCTAATTTGTTAACAAAAACTCTTTTAGCTTTTAATTTTTTTCACGTGTAACTTAAAACTCATTAAAATTATTATAAATGTAACAACAAAAGTCATTAACTATATAACTCAAGCTTTACTTTTGTTGTTAAAGGTGAAATTCAACAAATACAATCAATCTACTTACCTGAACATGGTTTTGGCCACATTTTCGTTCTCCTCCAAGTAACCATCGTTGCAGTGAACATTCTTGTCTTGAATCTCATCTAAGCTAGGCTCAAGTTGCAATTCAAAGATTCATACTTCTCCATTTCATTTTGAGACCTTTGTGGACATAGATGAAATTTGAGATAGTTTTGGCAAAAAAAAAAAAAAAACTTTGGTTATTTATTAGAAAAGTGAAGGGATTGAATCCCAATGCGGAAGTGTGTGAATGTATGTGTCATTGAATTCAATTTTGAAAACCCACAGTTGCACTCTTCACACAGTAGATATATTTATGTGTCTACGGATACAACCATTACCAGTAAGTCAACCCTTCACGAACTGTTCATAATTACAACTGGGTTAAACTATCGTTTTACCTCTGTAAATATCTCTTATTCATTAAGTACCACCAATCCCTCCAATGAACAATCAGTCTACATTCTAACTATAAACTAAAACCCTTTCAGGGCGACGAAAGAGTGAAGCGTCATTGTTCAAGACTTAGAATCAGCTCTTAAGGGAGCAATTCATTTACTTACCCTAAAAAAGGAAGAAGTGAATGTCATCTTATGTAGCTATGTCCCCAGATCTCTACTTGAACAAATCCCCAAAATGATAGTCTTATTGAGTCGACGAAACTAGTCACTTTCACCCATGTAAATCAAAGGACTGCTCTCATAGACAAGATTTCATAACTCACTCAAGATAGAGGTGGAGTTTGTAATAATCATTCTATTAAACGATAATCTCTCTAGTCAACGTGTTATAAGAGAGATTAATCATTTTACAGTTTGGTTTTATACAAACTCTTTTTATAGGGTACCTCTACTCACATATCTCCACATGAACGATTTTGATCACATCGTTTGTAACACTTACAAGTCTTGTAACACTTACAAAGTGGGTCATATTCGTAGTTTCACCAGGATAAGGCACTCAAACTTATCCATATACTACAGACCATTTAGGTTATTACTTGAATATGATCCATCTGTATGTTTACCATCTACATATTCAAGTTACATAAAATAACTTTGGTTCTTAATTTATTGAATTGAGTTAATGAAATCTAAATGTCAACTAAGATAACTTCATATTTTCTTAAACAAATAATTTATATATACAATCTATAAACTATAAGAACCATGAGATTTAAGACACTAATCCCAACAAAAAAGATGAGAATAAAATACACGAACCTCGATTACTCGTCAAGCTGTTTAAGCTCATTTTCAGTTGCTTAATCTAAATACAAACGATGTGATCCCAAAGTCGTGCATGCGGGACATGCGAATGAGGGCATCCTATGCAAAAGATGTTTGCATAAGACCGGACCATGAAATAGTCACTTTTTCTTTATAACAACCGTTTAGTGTTAAAACTAACTATTAAAATTCGATGACCTAAGGTAACTGGATCTCAATCCTAAGCTAGCTATGAACTCCTGTTTATTTGTTTAATCTGTATGGGTGAGAATGGCTTAACATCGTTGCTCAATAAACCTTCCATTTTAAGGGTAAAATCAGATAGATAGCCAAGGACATAGTCCTGTATGATGGAATTTGCTCCACCCATCTTAGAGTTAGCAGATAGGTTGTTCTCTTAAGTACTGACTCTTGGTCTTGACCAAAGGAGCCCCGCCCTTTCTATGGCTGAGAAGGACTCAGTTTATTAGTAGGACCATGAACCAATTTTTCACTAGAGGATTAGTGGAGACTTAAGAAGCAAGATGTATTGCAGGGGTAAAATGGTAATTTTGACCTAGCTATAAATCTAAACGACTTGTAAAGGATTGACTTACTGATTATGGTTAAATCAAGTTGACAAAAATATATCTATAATAAGAAGAGTGCAATTATTGAGCTGTAGTGAAGTGTCTCAGTAGTTAATAAATATTGCTCATGATCTGTAGGTCCAATAGGTCCCTCTACTAGCTCGTAAAAGGATCAAAACCTTATAATAACGTGTTGAGAGATTTGAAATGTTCAAATTTTCTTTAGGGTTTGGATTATTATATTCGATATAAAAAACATTTAATCAACAAATTAAACGAATTTTGGAGAGTTGAAAATATTTAAATTTGATTTAAATATTAATAACATGAATAGGGATTCTTGTTTGAATTAGGCGTTTTAATAATTTAATTAATTAGCAATTTATTTGTTTAAAATTTTTTAGTTTATGAAATTCAAAATATATAATTAATTTAATTTGATTAAATTAACTTAAATTTAATTTCATTTTGTGAAAATAATTTGAAATTTCATTTAAAATTAAAATAAAATGAGATTAGTGGGAAAAATTGGATTTTCCCACTAACTCAAACACCTAATCCACTAATTGAGTGGAATATTAAGTGTCAATGCCAAAATTACGCCATTTTGCATGTTCAGATTACTTAAATACAAGTTAATTTGAATGAATTTGATTCATGCAATCTGAATTTCAAATGTGAAAATTCTGGAAAAATTCCCTTCACTCCAACTCTAGAAAATTCTAGAAAAATTCTAGCGCTGCAACGCTGTTCTTCAGCGAGCCTAGATAAGGAGGTTTTTCCCGTGACATAGCAACGCTTGGATGAAGCGTTGCAATGCTATTCACCCCAGCCCAGAATGCGCGTGCGACCAGACTGGTCCAGCCAGTTCATTTCTTGGAGGCAAGATTCAACCTATTTCAAACTGGTTCAGCTCAAATTTCTCCCTTTAAGGTTCGGTTTGGGTGGTTCGGAGTTGGTTTGAGTCGATTTGGACGGTTCAAGACTTGTATTGAAATATTTTGTATTAATTTTAGGCTTTTTCTTGCCTAAAATGCCAAAACCAATCCATTTCAATGTATGTTTAATTATTTATTCATTTTGAATGTATATTTAATTAAATTAAATCTTGTATATGCATAAAGTATGCCATGTAGACTTAAAATCCCATCATAGGAAGCACGTTTCATGCATTGAAAGTATGTTATAATATGTTATAATATATAGTATGCATGATTTAGGATTTCATGTATTTAATATAAGTTGTTATATTAAATTATGGAATGTTTGATGTATATTATAGTATGTCTATAGTTTTATAAAGTGTTATAAAATGAATCGGACATTTAAAACCTATAACAAAGATAATATGCATGCTCACCTAGGGTTAACGAATAACAACATGTTTTAATAGTTAAAATAGGTCATTATCTTGTAAAACCTTGGTTACAAACTCAATCGGTCTATAATCTTGTATAAGGCTGGAGGTACTTAAGTTGACGGTGAGGAACTCTAAAACAAGAGTGCCTATGAGCGAAAGCGGATCTTTCCGATTTCATTGTGATAGAATTACCATACATACATTCTAACATACAGATATGCATTGTAACACTAATTACTAGCATGCTTTAACAAATAAAATACAAAAGACCAAGAAACTTACCAGTTGAAGACAATCTTCAACCAAACTCGGTCCAACGGAAGCGAACTTCTCTTGCTCTTTATCGTCCAGTAAGCAGTCGCCTAGCAGCACCACGGTCATCTACACGAACAGCAGTGCATGAACAAACAGCAACCAGGGACGACACCACCACTCGAAGCCCTCGATATTATCGAAGTGAGAATCCAAAGTGGAATTAATAGAGGGAAGGAGGAAAAGACGATCGTGTAGAACAAACAAGCAAGTGGAAAAAAGGGATGACTATCATATAGTCGGATGCTTGTCGTTTAGGTCGAGGTACATGATCGTGTAGGTTTAGCTAAGCGATCGTCTATCAAATGGTAAGCGATCGTTTAGGTCTGCTCGGCGCGCTAAGTGATCGTATAGAAAATGTAAGCGATCATTTAGAAATCGCGTGCGATCGTTTAGGGCGCGGGTGTGCGATCATTTAGGAAGATAGGCACTATCGTATAGGCTCTCAATGCTATGCGATCGTATACTTTCACACCTTGAGCGATTTTTCTGCATGTATTACAAAATGAAAACAATTTTCATTTTATTCTTCAGTTACAAGAACTGAATTCGAACTTCCCACTTTCGCACGATTCCAGAGAAATACTCGGCCAATTATCTTATAACCGCCTAATCAATTAAATAATGAATATAATCATATTATATTCTTAACCAATAGTTTGGTAACATATATCTACTATAGTGTTTTCTCCTCTACTTGATATAAATCATATTTATATCCAATTTCCTCCAAAATAATGTATCTCATACATTTAGTCAATTATATCATATATAATTAACTAGTTCAATTATATCATACATAATCGAACTCCCTCTTGTCAATTTGAACATTTCAAACTGACCCAAAAACTGATTCTCAACTTTATCCAAGCTACCAAGGGGACCTTATGAACCTATGGCTCGAAGCTTCAACAGTACGTGAATAGCTGATTAAACTCTTTAGCTACGAGATCCACCATCCGTTAACTGCCAGATATTCCACTAAAGACCAACAACCGAACTCTTCTTACCACAGATATATGTCTTTGTCCATCGGATATAACCAATCATGAGTACGATGACCCTTCACAAATGCTCATAAGTACAGCTAGACCAATTTACCGTTTTGCCCCTATAGTTACATCTCACTCTTTAAGTACCACTGATCCCTCTAATGAATAATACAATATAGTCCAACAATGTATGAACACCTCTCGAGCCAAGAGAATATGTGTGGCGCCACATCATTCAAGCCCTGGAATCAGCCCTTAAGGGAGTTATCTATCTACTTACCCCTGCTTCGGGGAAGGAGTGAATTCCATCTTATGTAGCTGAGTTCCCAGCTCTCATATTAGACAAATCCCTAAAGTGGTAGGTTTGAGTCGGCAACCTAGCCACTCGCACCCATGCAAATCAAATAACCGCCCTCAATGGCAGAAGTTCTCAACTCACTCAGGATTGAGGTCATGTTACCTATGGTCATCCTAGTGAAGTGAAGTCTCTATCATGAACAGTGTTATATAACGAGACGTTAACATTTCATGGTCAGTTTTTATACAAACTCATTGTATAGGACACCCCCGCTCGCATGTCCCATACACGAATGATCAGGATCAGACCATCTGTGACAAGTCACAACACTTGTAACTATTCCACAAAGCGGGTCACATCTGTAGCATTACCAGGATAAGGTTTCCCTCCTTTATCCATATACTGCAGACCATTTTGGTTATCACTTAAGACATGATCCACTTGTATGTCACCACATACATGCTTAAGTTACATATAAACAACCAGAGATTTTAGGTTTATTGGTTTGTGGTAAAGCAAATAAAACATTCAACTGAGCAAAATTAAGAAGTGAAGTAAAATCTCATATATTATACATCACAAGCGTTCGTAGAAACTGTTTGCAAACTACAGGACATGAGACTTTAGGGCATTAATCCCAACAGACGGTTTACGGAACACTTGCTACCTGGGGATTATAGTCGAATTATTGAGTGTTGTTAACTCGGTTTTATGAGCATGCGTGAGCGGTGTGAGGTAATAAAATGGTAATTTATCACTTAGACATCGTAGATTAAATCCAAATATAATCATTATACTTAGATTATCACCTAGAGTTAGGATGTTTTCGTTAGCATATACCTAAGAAAATAAATATATTCAATCAATTAGAACACTTTAGTAGGAGATTAATAATATATATGATATATTATTTTTAGCTCTCACGTCTCTAAGAGTTCACACCGTGAGATCCATGCTTGACTTCGTGTCGCCCTGGGCGCGGTCTCCCTTCGGAAAGTGTTTACATGGGTCAATATCAAGGTGAAAAGGGAAAATGTTCATATTAAGTGGGAGAAGGACACGTGTCAACGTATCCTATAGTCTCCTTCATTAGATTGCACCATGAGATTCTTATGATCCGCTCGCGTTCGTCCTAGAGCGACCATCCCTGGGTATGACCAACTTTATACTCCCAGGTAATAAGGTGAAACCATACTCACACCTTTATTTACTGAGGTGGAACCAACTCAACATACTCAGTCTTAGTGCTAATGCAGACCAACTCAACATATAGCACTCGTCATATGTGTACGCAGAGCTCTCAACTTGGTACTAGATCTAATGGTTTTGAAACTTACTTTCAAAAACCATAACTTAACCATTCAAACAAGAGTTCAAATAACTCAAAGCATAAAGACATAATTTCTAAAGCTTTGCTAAAATAGTCACTCACCGTCTTTGGGTAATCCTTTTAAGATACACCTTCTTTGATGACAATCCTTCCAACACCAAGCACTAGTATGCATTGAGTACTTATAGCCAATTTCCTAGTCCTCAACTTGGCTATATGGCAACATCTCCACCATTTAGCCCTTCAAGCTGCTTGCTTGTTCAAGATTTCCTGGTTCAACTTACTCATTTAATAACTTAATTTTTAAACCATTTCTCAAGAAATATCCTTCTACAAACCTATTAATAATTGTCTTAACAGACTTAACTTAAAATTTGAGCTACAAACTTTACCCTAAGAGCTCAAAATCTCAAGATTACTTGACCTTACTCGGCTGTCTCTGATTCTGTGACCTCCTCTCGGTTTCCTTCAATTTTGACAGCTCTTCTCTTAGAATTTCCTTATAGCAGCCCTCATACAGAAACTAAATCCAATTTATGAGATTTTGGCTCAAGAACCACCTGATTTGCATGAGTAGTTTGGGAGAACTCCCTGTTTGAACTTGGGTTACAGTCTGCCCCCAATGCTCGGACAGCACCTGCACCTTCTGTCTTTTTATCAACGCATCGTTCTTGCTAACAATGCATGCTCTTCATGATCAACGCATGGCCTACTCCAAACTTTCTCTCAATCACTCTTTCCAACGTTCCGTGAAGTGAATTTGTGTTGTGAGCTCAAGTGAAGCCTTAGGGTGGTATTTATAGGCCTTTAGCAACCTATCATCATCATCTCTTAAGGCTCCAACGTATAACACCTCCTACTTGTGAACTTTTGGAGTGTCTTCACCTTGCTTTGCCACCACCTACTTCCCTACCACCTCCTACTTTTAGGTGTCTTCTCCATCTTTAACCTAAACATGTATACATCACCTCCTACTTAGTTTGCCTAAGGATTCATTTGGTTGAGCCACTTAGCTTACCTTGTTGTCATATTATTCCTTAACCTCCAAGAATGCCCAATCTCAATGCATACTTCTCCTCTTGGATGCATAGTATCTCTTGAATGCATGTCCTTGTCAACACCTAGCTTCCTTGGACGCCTAACCACTCTTGGCCTTACTTGGACACAACTTTTTCCATAAGCCACCTTGCGTCCAACTAGCTTCTCAAGGCCAACACATAGTCCAAATGGCTGCATTCTCCTTCCCACGCTTAGCCTCATGGTTGGTGCATACTTTATAGACCAACTCATAGCACCTTCATCGCATGGTCCTTCAAGCCTTAGCATCGCATGGCCTTGTCAACACACATCGCTTGCCTCATCGTACAGCTTCCTAGCTTCATCGCATAGCCCAGCCTCATTGCCTTGCCTTTGCATCGCATAACCCTAGCGTACATCGTATGCTCATCAATCGCACGCCCCAGTGCCTTGTGCTCATCCTTGCACTCATCCTGCAGCCCTGTGTGCAACTATGTGATCACCCTCGCACAACGCCTCAATGCCTAGCGGCCACGCTCGCACGCAACCAAGCGCTTCCTTGCTCGCGCCTGGCCCATACTCGTTGCACAATGACCCTTCCTCGATGCACAATCATGCAAGCCTTTAGTTAACACATGGTTGTTTGGCGTGTCCTTGCCCATGCTTGGACAACCCCTTCATGGCATCACTCGGCCAACCCACATCATGCGTTTATCATGTCTTGGCCTTATACCAACGCATCAAGCACATTCACCAACTCATGTGTTTTGCCCTATCTCCAACGCATAGTTATCCTTGGCTTCAACACTTAGCTTCACACAACCTCTATAAGCCTTAGTTGCCACACACACACAATGCCTCATGCGTCAATGCTTCTTAACAACAATGCATGCATACTATTGGCTTCTATATTTAGCCAATTTTTCACTTGCTAAGGTCAACACAAAACCAACCGAGAGTCTTATTTCTAGACTTAGAATTTTCTTCTTCCTTTTTCTCTAACCTTTTTCCTACAACATAACATTAATTTATACCTTGTTTATCTCCCTAATTACTCGCTTATTTAGGGAAAATAGGATTCGGGTTTTATAAGGGGACCTCTATTAGAGAACATGTCCTAGACATGATGGTCCACTTCAATATAGCGGAAACAAATGGGGCTATCATAGACGAAAAGAGTCAAGTCAGTTTCATCATGGAATCTCTTCCGAAGAGTTTCTTGAAATTTTGCACAAATGCTATGATGAATAAAATAGATTCTACTCTCTTAAATAAGCTTCAGACTTATCAATCCCTGATGAAAAATAAGAATCAGAAAGGGAAGCAAACGTTGTTACCCAAAGAAAATTCCATAAAGGATCATCATATGGGATGAAACCTTCTGATAAGAAGTCTGGAACTTTTAAGGATAAGAGCATTCAAATGAAGAAGAAGGGAAAAGGAAAAAAGAAGACTCCTACAAAGAATAGCAAGAAGAAGGTTATGAAAGGAAAATGTTTCTATTGCAATGAGAAGGGCATTGGAAAAGAAATTACCCTAAATATCTTGTTGAAAAGAAGGTTGAAAAGGAAAATCAAGGTAAAATTGATTTACTTGTAATTAAAACATGTTTAATGGAAAGCTCTCATTTAACCTGAAAACTAGATTCAGGCGTCACTAACCATATTTGCACTTTCTTTTAGGAAACTAGTTCCTGAAGACAGCTGGTAGAGAACGAGATGACTTTCAAGGTGGGAACAGGTAAAGTCATTTCGGCTCGTGCAGTGGGAGATCTAAAGTTATTTTTTGGAGATATTTATATTTTATTGGAAAATGTATATTATGTACCCGACATGAAAAGAAATTTAATTTCAATCTTCTGTTTATTAGAACATATGTATAAAGTTACTTTTGATATCAATGAAGTGTTCATTAGTTCAAAAGGTGTTCAAATATGTTCTGCTAAACTTGAAAGTAACTTATATATGTTAAAACCAACTGAGGCAAAAGCTATTTTAAATAAGAGATATTTAAAACAGTTGAAACTCAAAATAAGAAATGAAAATTTTCTCCTAATGTCTATCTTTGGCACTTAAGACTTGGACACATGAATCTCAACAGGATTGAGAGGTTAGTAAAGAATGGACTTCTAAACCAGTTTGAAGACAATTCTCTACCTTCATATGAATCATGTTTTGAAGGTAAAAGGTCTAAGAGTCAAAGAACCTCTATAGCTTATGCACTTAGATCTTTGTGGTCCAATGAATATTAGAGATCAAGGACGATCTGAATATTTCATTAGTTTTATTAATGACTATTCGAGATATGGGAATGTTTACCTAATGCGTCATAAGTCTAAAACTCTAGAAAAATTCAAAGAGTATAAAGTCAGAGGTTGAGAACTTATTAGGTAAAAAGATTAAGATACTTTGATCAGATCGAGGTGGTGAGTATATGGATTTAGAATTCTTGAACTATTTGATAGAATATGGAATCAATCCCAACTTACTGCACCTGGTACACCACATCAAAATAGTGTAGCAGAAAGGAGAAATAGAACCTTGTTAGACATAGTTCGTTTGATGATGAGTTATGCCCAGTTACCTCAGTCTTTTTGGGGATATGCAGTACAAACTGCGATATTTATTTTGAGCATAGTTCCCTCGAAAAGTATTTCAAAAATACCATACGAGTTATGGAGAAACTGTAAAGGTAATTTACGTCACTTCAGGATTTAGGGATGCTCAGCATATGTGTTGATGCAAAACCCAAATAAATTGGAACGATGTTCTAAAGTATGCCTATTTGTAGGATACCCCAAAGAAAATAAAGGTGGTTTGTTTTATAATCCTCAAGATGATAAAGTGCTTGTATCGAAAAATGCTACACTCTTAGAGGAAGACCACATAAGAAATCATCAACCTCACAGTAAACTAGTATTGAATGAGATGTGCAGAGAAACTACAGAAAAATCAACAAAAGTTGTTGATGAAACTGGTCCGTCACATCCTTCTCAAGAATTGAAAGTACCTCGATGTAGTGGGAGGGTTGCTCAATAGCCTGACAGGTACATAGGTTTAACAGAAACTCAAGTTGTCATACCTGACGATGGCTTAGAGGATCCAATGACCTTTAAACAAGCAATGGAGGATGTAGATAGAGACCAATGGATAAAATCCATGGACCTTAAAATGGAGTTTATGTACTTCAATTCAGTTTGGAAACTTGTAGATGAATAAGATGGGTTGAAATCTATTGGTTGTAAATGGATCTACAAGAGAAAACGAGACCAAGCTTGTAAGATACAGACCTACAAAGCTAGACTCGTGGCAAAAGGATTTACCCAAAGAGAGAGGGCGGACTATGAAGAAACCTTCTCTCATGTTGCCATGATTAAGTCTATTAGAATACGTTTATCAATTGTCTCCTTTTATGACTATGAAATATGGCAAATGGATGTCAAGACAGCCTTTCTAAATGGCTATCTTGAAGAAAGTATCTACATGTCTCAACCAGAAGGGTTCATTGAATAGGGTCAAGAGCAAAAAGTTTGCAAGCTCAAAACATCCATTATGGGTTAAAACAAGCATCTTGATCATGGAATATAAGATTTGACACTGCAATCAAATCTTATGGCTTTGAACAAAATATTGACGAACCTTGTGTTTACAAGAAAATTGTCACCAAAACTGTAGCTTTTCTAGTTCTATATATTGATGATATCCTATTCATTGGGAATGAGGTAGGATTCCTTGCTGACGTCAAGAGCTAGCTAGCATCGCAATTTTATATGAAAGATTTAGGAGATGCACAATATGTTCTTGGAATCTAAATAGTTTGGAATTGCAAAAACAGAATGCTAGCATTATCTCAAGCATCTTATATAGACAAGATGTTGTCTGGATATAAAATGGAAAATTCCAAAAGAGGTTTGTTACATTTTAGACATGAAATTCATCTATATAAGGAACAGTGTCCAAAGACACCTCAAGAAGTTGAGGATATGAAAAGAATTCCTTATACATCAACAGTCGGGAGTTTAATGTATGTCATATTGTGTACACATCCAGACATATGCTTCGCAATCAGAATAGTCAGTAGATTTTAGTCCAATCCCGGATATAGTCATTGGACTATCGTTAAGAACATCCTCAAGTATCTTCAGAGAACGAGGGACTATATGCTCGTGTATGGTTCTAAGGATTTGATCCTTACTGGATACATTGATTCTGATTTTCAAACTGACGTGGATTCTAGGAAATCTACTTTGGGATCAGTATCCACTCTAAATGGATGAGCTAGAGTCTGGAGAAGTATAAAGAAAATTTGTACTGTTGACTCCACGAGGGAAGTGGAATATATAGTTGCATGGGAAGCAACCAAAGAGGCAGTATGGCTTAGAAAGTTCTTGACTGATTTGGAAATGATTCCAAATATGCATCTGCCAATCACCCTCTATTGTGATAACAGTTGAGTAGTTGAACCAAGAAGCCACAGGCACGGAAAGCATATCAAGCGCAAGTATCATCTCATCAAAGAGATAGCACCGAGGAGATTGATCATCATGCAGATAGCCTCAGAAGACAATTTAGCTGATCCGTTTACGAAGGCCCTTATGGCTAAAGTGTTCGAGAGTCACCTAGTCAGACTAGGACTACGAGCTTCATAAATCTAGGCAAGTAGGAGAATTCATAGGTATATAGATGCCGTAATTTATTGTTTTTATGCTTCTATACTCAACATTGTATATTTGTATATATTTAAACCCACTGAGGTTTAAGTCCAAGTGGGACTTTGTTGGGTTATATGTCCTGCAACTCACAATTTGTAAACTTTAAACATATTCCTATTTACAATAAAGATATTATTGAGATTATTTCAATAAAGTTGTTGTTGAATACATAAATTGCATTTATAGATTCCTAAATCTAATAAACTAACAACTCATGGTTATAACATGAATACTTAAACTTTAAGTAGAGACATAAAAAGGATCAAGTTTGAGTATATAGCCAAAACAGTCTATAGGTATATGGATAAGGTTGGGTACTTTATCCTAGGGACACTATGGTTGTGGCCTGCTTTGTATATTGATATAAATGATGTGATCCCAAAGTCGTCAATGTAGAGACTATTAAAATACAAAAACAAGCAGCGGATAAAAACAAGATATTAAGCATTCTAATTCCTTAATTTTGATATCAAAATAAGCATGTTCATAAGTAATTATGAAGGTTTCAACACATACCTTTGAAGATCCTCTTCAAACATGTATTTGAGCTGCAAACTTCTCCAATTGAAGTCGTGGACCACCAAGAGATCTTCTCTACTATTCTCAGCCTTGAATTTAAGTTGTGGAACTCACAAATAGAGTGAATTTGTGAAGGAATAATGTGTTTTAGGTGAGGAAGAAGAACTCAGTAGGAACAAATTTTCCAGAAACTTCAGCTCCTCTATCCTGCCAAATTGGAGTGTTTTTATTCTTCAACTACATGCAGGCATGATTGAATTCAGTCAAAAACACCTCCAGGTTGAAGATTGAGTGGGATAGATGTGTGAATTGTAAAGTTCCACCTAATTAGATAGTGAAACATTGAATTTTTCCACTATGTGGAAAATTCCAATTTTCAAATACAAATTTAAAATTAATTTCAATTAATTTAAATTAAAATTTAAAAATTCAATTTCTCAAATTGAATTAAATTTGAAAATTATTTTATTTTAATTAATTAAATATTAAATTAATCACACACCTAATTTAAACATGAATCATATTCATGTAATTAATATTTAATCAATATTTAAATATTATAAACTCTCCAATTTCGTTTAATTTCAATATTAAACATTAATTAATTATATTAAATATAATTATACAAACCCTATTTTGAATGTGAATTATTCAAATTTTAACCCTAAATTCAGTTTGAACATTTCAAATTGAAATTCAATTTGAACACTTCAAACTGACATCATTCCAAATTCACTCAATTTACTAATTCAAGGTGTTCATGTTTTATAAGCTAGTAGAGAGACCTTATGGACCTACAAATCATAAGCTCCAACAATTTGAGATTAATTGGCTAGAACTCTTTAGACCGAATTAATCAATATTCGTTAAATATCGAGTCACACCATTATAGCTTGATAGTTGCACTCTCCTCACTATAGATATATTTGTGTCCACTTGATTTAACCATAATCAATAATTCGACCCTTCACAGGTTGTTCGTAATAACAGTTGGGTCAAATGTTGTTTTACCCCTGAAATTACATCTTGCTCCTTAAGTTCCAACGATCCTCTAATGAACAATTAGTTTGTGATCCAATCACTAAACCAAATCCCTCTCGGGCCAATGAGAGGGTGGGGTTTCTTGTTCAAGACCTGGATTCAGCACTTAAGAGAACAACTTTCCTTCTATCCCTTCAATCGGGTAAGCGTGAATTCCATCTTGCAGAACTATGTCTCCAGCTATCTATCCGAACTTATTTCGAAAATGGGAGGCTTATTGAGCAGTGATATTGGACTACTCTCACCTATGTAGATCAAAGGAAAATCTCAAATAAATAGATTTCATGGTTAGCTCAGGATTAAGATCGGTTTACCTAGGTCATCTAAGTGAAATAGTCAGTCTTAAATAGTAAATAACGTTATAAAGTAAGAGTTACTTATTTCTTGGTCCGATCTTACGCAAACTCATTGCATAAGACGGCCTCACTCCTCATGTACATGAATGAATTAGGATCACTTCGTTTCTAGAATCTTACAACAAATTGTAACAACTACAGAGTGGGCCGCATCCGATAGTGTTACCAAAATAATGCACTCAACCTTATTCGTATACTATAGATCGTTTTGGTTATTTACTTGAATGTGATCCATCTTTATGTCTCCACATAAAGTTCAAGTATTCATATAATAGCCATGGATCTTAGTTTATTGGATTTAGTCTTTACAAGTGCAAATTTATCAAATTCCAATAATAACTTTATTGAAGAAACGTTGAATAATATCTTTATTGATAATAGAAAATGTTTAACTCTACAAACCGTGAGTTTTATGAAATACAACCCAACAAACTCCACTTGGACTAAAACTCTAGTGGATAAATGTTAAGTTTAATGAGAGAAAACAAAAAGAATAAATATAATAATCTAGGGCATCAGATACCCATTATTTCTCCCAGCTTTGCCTTAGTTCTATCTATTTCGCAATCCTATTCCCACTATGTGACCCTCGAACACTTTAGCCAATAGGGCCTTTTTAAATGGATCGGCTGGACCTCTAATGCCTTGAACCGGACCCAAACCTCTCGAACTGGACCTCTAATGCTCAAAATTGGGCTGAACTGGGCAAAAACCATCGAGTAACATTGAGAATCGAGTATGCCATCGAGCATCGAGTATTTCATCGAGCATCGAGTATGCCATCGTGTATCGAATATGCCATCATGCATGAGCATCAAGGATACCACTGAGCATCAAGTATGGCATCGTGCATCGAGTATGCTATCGAGCACCAAGTATGCCATCGAGTATAAGCATCGTGCATTGAGTACCATCGAGTATCAAGTATTTCACTAAATACCATCGAGTATGAGCATCAAGTATGTCATCGTACATCGAGTATGACATCGAGCACCATCGAGCATCTAGTATTTCACTAAATACCATTGAGTATGAACCATCGACCATCGAGTAAGGCATTATGCATAGAGTATTCGAGTAATCGAGTATCATCGAGTATGGCATCGTGCATTGAGTATTTACCAAAATACCAATGATTAAATGCCATTGAATACCATCGAATATGGCATCGTGCATCAAGTATTGGGCAGTGGTTGAAAAAATAGTTTCTGCTGCTCAACCTTCTTCACTTCTTTCTTCAATTACAACCTAATTTCAACTCTAATGAGGCTAATTCCTTAATTTTGACATCAAAATAAGCATGTTTATAAGTAATTAAGAAGGTTTCAACACATACCTTTGAAGACCCTCTTCAAGCATGCATTTGAGCTGCAAACTTCTCTAATTGAAGTCGTGGACCATTGAGATCTTCTCTACTATCCTTAGCCTTGAATTTGAGTGGTGGAACTAACAAATGGAGTGAATTTGTGAAGGAATAATGAGGTTTAGGTGAGGAAGAAGAACTCAGCAGGAACAAATTTTCTAGCAACTTCAGCACCTCTATCCTACCAGTTTGGAGTGTATTTATTCTTCAACTACATGCAGGCATGATTGAACTCAGTCAAAGACATCTCCAACTTGAAGATTGAGTGGGATAGATGTGTGAATTGTAGAGTTCCACCTACTTAGTTGGTGAAATATTGGATTTTTCCACTAAGTGGAAAATTCTAATTTTCAAATACAAATTTAAAATTAATTTAAATTAAAATTTCAGAATTCAATTTCTCAAATTGAATTAAATTTGAAAATTAATTTTATTTTAATTAATTAAAAATTTTAATTAAATAAATAATAATTTAATATCAAATATTAAATTAATCACACACCTAATTTTAAACATGAATCCTATTCATGTAGTTAATATTTAAATCAATATTTAAATATTATAAACTCTCCAAATTCGTTTAATTTCAATAAATTAAACGTTAATTAATTATATCAGATATAATTATATAAACCCTAATTTGAATTTGAACTATTCAAATTCTAACCCTAAATTCAATTTTAACATTTAAAATTGAAATTCAATTTTAACATTTAAAATTGAAATTCAATTTTAACACTTCAAACTAATATTATTCCATATTCATTCAATTTACTAACTCAAGGTGTTCATGTTTTATGAGCTAGTAAAGATACCTTATGGACCTACAGATCATGAGCTCCAACAATTTGAGATTAATTGGCTAAAACTTTTTAAATCGAATTAATCAATATCCGTTAACTATCAAGTCACACCGCTATAACTCGATAGTTGCACTCTCCTCACTATAGATATATTTGTGTCCATTTGATTTAACCATAATCAATAAGTCGACCCTTCAATGGTTGTTCATAATAATGGTTGGGTCAAATGTTGTTTTACCCCCGAAATTACGTCTTGCTCCGTAAGTTCCACTGATCCTCTAATGAACAACTGGTTTATGATCCAATCACTAAACCAGATCCCTCTCAGGCTAGTGAGAAGGCGAGGCCCCTTGTTCAAGACCTATATGTTGGATCAATATGGCAACCCTAGAGGGGGGGTTGAATAGAGTTTAATTAAACTTTTTTTTCTAAATTAACCCAATTAAACTAATTAATACACTTTTTATAAATAAGAAGAAAAATTCAAATTATGCAACAAATAAGATGACAAAAAATGTGATAATTTAATTCTATCAAATTTTAGCAAATAAATAAGAACAAACTAAAACATACAATAAACTGCTTAAATTAATTGCAAAAATAAAATGGAGAGAGTTAGAGAAGAAGACACCGTAAGTTTTATAGTGGTTCGGTCAAACTCGACCTACTCCATTCTCTAAGCGCCTCTTGGGAATTTGAATAAAATCTTTCCGACTCTTTCCACGGATTAGAGCCTAACCGTTACACCACCGCTTCTTTTACAGGTTCAAGAGCAAACCCGATCCTTTCCACGGTTTAGGATCAATCCATTACAAATGTTGGAATTTTTTAAGAACACAATACAACTCTCACTAGAGTGGATTACAAGTTTAAGCACTCAACAAGTTTATCCTCACAATACAATAACACTCTCTCAAGAATAAGATGAAAGAAAAAAAATTGGGAACTTAGAGAGAGCAACAATGGAACTTTTGAGTTTTGGAGGATTATGAAATGTAAAATTTGTT